>NC_049913.1:31071125-31411483 GCF_001411555.2 Juglans regia
GTCTAGGTACATGTGCTTGCTGATGTTGCTGTTGTCTAAGCATGTCAGTCAACAAACGTACAGCTTCAGCTAATCCTCCATCTATCAGGGGATTTTGATTATCCTAATTTGTGACTCCCTTAGGGTTTTGACGTATCCTACCTCGAGTCATGTCACTTCCTAAATCACATGAGTACACGTGTTACAACCACATACTATCTCTTATACTTCAAGAAATTCAAGCCTAATGAAGACTATAATTTCAAGCCTAATATTTGGTGCATTTCCTAAGGACATGTGGATTTAATCCCAGAGACGTATTGCTCTGATACCACCCTTTGATGCCCCCAAATTCCGCTTGGGATCGGACGAACATTTGAAGTGTCGAGACATGCAACACAAGGTTATCTGCCCCCGTTCATGACATATAAGATGCAATATTCCTAACATGCATCTAGCATTATGCAATATTCGCAGCGGATAATTTTTTTCAATTTTGAATAATGATGTCATAACAAGGTTTAAAAGGTTTAAAAGGTTGAATAATGATGTCATAACAAGGATTTGATTAATTAATAGCATGTGGAAGTGATTTAATCAAGTGATTAAACACAATGCTAGAAATCGGATTAAAAAGGGTTTGGAGGCCAATTTTAGGGTTTGGGAAAACTATTTAGGGTTTTGGTTTCAACCAAGCTTTTAGGGTTTCAATTGAATTCCAATCATTTAGGGTTTTGCTAGGGTTGAAACCCTATTTGGTCTGGCACAATTTGGTTGAACAGATGAAACACAACTTTGCTTAAGTGGCATGATCTCACACCTTGATTCCTTCACAAATCTATCTAATGGTTCTTCTTTGTGTCAAGTGTCTAATACCATTCACTAAGTGTGGCTAAAATCTTGCCAAGTGTCCAAATAAAACTTCTCTAACCTAATTTGGACATTCCACACTGTGATTTTGAAAACACTGCAATGGGTGCGCTTATCGAGGTTACTATTCACTCCAAAAAAATACATAATAAACTTAGTACTAAAAAAATTCTAAATATTCATATTAACTTATAGTGAAAATCGTTTAACGAAATTCAACCCCGAAGTGCCCCTAAAAATAATTTCACAATTTTCAACAGACGTTTCGTCCGGAATTATGAAAATAAGTTATTGCGCCATAAAATCCTAAATAATCCTCTGAGTCTAATGGCGTAGACCATAACGCATTCTGACACTTCTAACTATCTCAAATAATTAAACTCATATTACTAGCACCATAGTGAGTGATAACACTGACTATGTTGACAGACTAAAACCTATGTGATTGGTCGATTCGTAAAAACTTATGGGATTTTCACGAGATTCCTAAAGTCAATAGAAATTCCACCAATGAATTTCTAGCGGGCTGTTACATCCTCCCCTCCTAAAAAAAAGATTTTGTTCTCGAAATCGACGTAAGTACAAACATAAAATACGCTCAAAAGAAGAAGTTGCTTACCAACTTATTGCCCATCACTGGATGCCTCATCACGCCCAAGGGGCAGGTCTCGTTCTTCTTGTGGTAACGCCTTCTTCTCCTTGCGCCGCTGCTCCGCCGTCGTACCACCTCTGGCCACCATCTTCTCACCACATCATCATCGACCTTCTAGCAACCTAATGCACCCATCCTTGGCTCCGATTTGTCACCGATGAAGCCCATCTATCTCCATCTCCAATTTGAGCATTTTGTTAAACGCCACCCACGGCCAACCACCACCACCATTAGCTTCACCGACATCCCTAAGCCCTACCCTATCAATCTCGGGTCTTCGTTTACACCTGTTCAAAAGTGGGTTTTTGAGACCCAAGGCCACAGTGCATTTCGCACTGTTTTGTTGCTGCGTTGCCGCTTCTAGCACCTCCGTGATCTTTCAAAAATTTTATTATAGCATTGAAAGTATTTTTCCCAAAGAACTTTTGAGATTTAAATATATTTTTGCGCTAATTCATATTTACTGTGAATTTGTTGGTTGTGCCGGACTGAGTCCGAGGAGTAAGGGGGTCGGTTGGATTGGATGATGGAATTGTTTGTGTGAGATTGGTTTATGCTTTGAAATTTGTTGGCAGTTTTGGGTTTAAATATTGGTGTTTTGAGTGTGATGTTGGTCATGGTGGATATTGGTGATTTTTAAGAAGTGATGATATATTTTGGGATTATGAGGATTTTAAGTTTTGAGATATTAAAATAGGTTATTTTAGAAGTTTAGACTTAAATATCGAAATCCGTGATTGATTGAAAACTTACAAAAATTGTGTAATTATTTTTGTAGATGACGATTTATAGTCGACTCGACCTTTTTGAGGAAAATTCTGAAAAGCTAAGTTGTCCAGGTAAGCGGGGTTCATATAATAGTTTTGCATAAAAGAAATGAAATGAGGTCGACTTTGAAAATATGCATGTTTGTTTGAAAAGAAATATGAAACGACCTCAAATGTTTGTTCTGCATATGCATAAATTCTATATAAGAGAAATTATTTTCTGTCATGACTGGTGTAGACATGAGCTAATTTTGCACATTATGTTCTGAACTATACAAAAGGAGCGAATATGAAAAATCTAAAAGTTCTTGTTATAAATAAATGAAGATGTTTTGGACTCTGTTTATTTCGAACATGTGAAATGATCTGAAGCTATTCAGTATTTTGTTTTGATATGATCAGTTATCTGAAAACCTTGGCATGAAGTTCTGATTCTGTATTTGAATGTGATCTGGTTCCGATGATGTTCCGTTCTGTTTCTGTTAAGGCCCAGCCACGGGTATAATGGTGGTTTATAACCCTACCACGGGGGTGAAATATGGAATATGGCCCAATTACGGGTATAATAGTGGTTTATAACCCTACCATGGGGGTTAAACATGGTATTGTCCCGATGTGATGTTAAGAGATGATTTAATTATAATGTTTCAGTTTGGAAATGCCAATGGATTTTCTTTTTGGAATAAGTTTATTTTTCTAGAAATTTCGCTCTAATGCTTTTGTACAAAGTTTTGTTTTCGCATTTTGAAAGTAAATGTTTTGTTCTGCTTATCAAATGTTATAAATGCTCATGTTTACATGCTAGTATATGCTCTCTGCTTACTGAGTTGTTGATAACTCACCCCTTATCTCTACAATATTTTTCAGATATTTTGATGGTTCAGCTGAGGATCAAGATTTTGAGGCTTTGGGTGAGATGATGTATGTATAGTGGCTTGAATCAAAATTTTCTTTATGATATTGGGAATTTGGAGTCTATTTTTATATTGTTGGAATGTGAGTTTAAGTGCTAGGAAGTAACTCTCCGACCCGTGCGGGACTAAGGTGTTACAGATAAGGCCACCCTTAGGCCGACCTTTCCCAATAGTGTCCCAAGAGGAGGTAAGTTTTTGGGCAGTCTGTTACTGAACCCGCTCCCACTCATAGATATCATAGGAAATGTAGGTTTTGGGTCAGGCTAGTGCTGATCCCACTCTCATTTGCAACGGAGGTCAGGGTAATGTATTCGGAAGGGTCGTGTGTTGGTCCCGCTCTCCTCTTTGGGAGGGATAAGGCCACCCTTGGGCCGATCTTTCCCTATAGTATCCCGCATGGACATAAGTTTTCGGGTAGTTTGTTACTAAACCCACACTCGCCAGTTGACGTCCGCAAAGAAGGTAAGTTTAATTTTCGGGCCACCATTAGCTAACCCGCTCTCCCTCACGAGACGGATAAGGCAACACTAGGGCCTACCTTTCCCAATGGTGACCCGGGGGGTGGTAAACTATTGATGACTTTGTCGCCATGTGTCTGGTTAGCCCTTTTTGTTTTTATTTGTTAGTGTTGTACTTGTAAGGAAAGAGCATAGAGCCGATGTTCCGAATTGCCCTAAAAGGTTGTATTATTAAGTAAAAAGAAATATACAAGTTCAGTGCAAAGTCATTACAAAATTTAAAGGGCTCGGGTTCTCGCTCTGGGTAAGTAATTGTCCACCTTTTTCTTCACAGCCTCGTGCCACCCCTTCCCCCTAGAAACTAGGCAAGGCGGATCGCAGATAGGATCGAGGGGGATCTAGTGGTGCTCCCCCAATCATCTAGATCCTAGCTTCTTTCCCTCGATCTTCGTCTTGGCTCTTGTACTCGTCTCTTGTCCGAGGAGCGATGGCGCCTTTGTTGCTCCAAATATTCTTTCCTTCCTCCTAGTGAGCGGCAGTCCTCGGTGTTGTGTGAGGTGGACCGATGGTATGTGCAGTATCGACACATTGCTCCCCAGTCATCCTCCCCTTGAATGATGAATGTGGGCCAGTAGAATCGCGGCCCGGGTCCTTTCATCAATACTTCCTCTCGTTGCTTCTCTTGAGAGTCCCTTTCCCCTTTTTCAAGGGGCTTGGTCTGGGCTGGGGCTTTCCCCTTTCTTTCCGTGCACTCTATTTCCTTCCTTCGTGGTTTAGCTAATACTCAGAGAGTGTCTTCTGCGTTAATGAAGCTATCGGCCTGGTCCACGAATTACCGCAATGTCGTGGGGGTCCGTCTGGCCAATTCTACCATAAACTGGGAGCATGGCTAGACACTCCTATGAGTGCCATCAAGGTGATCTTCTCATCTTGGTCATCAGCAATCATGCGCTCCTTATTGAATCGGGACAGGTAGGATTTTAGGTTCTCGTCCTCCATTTCTTTGATAATGAAGAGGTATGCGGCCGGGCACCGCCTCCTCTAACTTGACATGAATTGGGTTCGGAACAGTCTGGCTAGCTCGCCGAAGCTGTCCACTGATTTGGGTGCTAGTGATCCAAACCATGCACTCGCGGGCCCCTTTAGGGTCAACAGGAATGCCCTATAAGCGATTTCCCCAGGAAAGCCAAGCAGCATCATATCAGCCCTAAAGGTTTCCAGGTGCTGGAGAGGGTCCCTGTTCCCATCATACATCTCCATGACGGGGATTCTAAACCTTGGCGATAAAGGGAATGCCATTACCTCTTCAGTATAGGGTAGACCTGTGCTTGTGAGTAGTTGGTCCACCGTTGACAACGTAGCCACCTTCTACGCTATCCCCTCGTACTTTCCCTTAAGGTTGCGGAGCTTGTCCTACATGTGTTTTTGCTCCTCTTCTTTCTTGGGCCCCGCTTGCATATTTTGGGACCCTACTTGCTCAGTGTCACTGGTCTCCCCGCCTTCTTGGTCATTTTGGGGATTCTTGAGTTCCATATTCTCCTTGCGAAGTGTTTCCACCTCACCAGTCAGTTTTGTCACTTACTCTTCCATGACTTTTAGCCTTGCTTCCATGGCATCCCCCACATTTTTTCTGAGTTGTTCAGAGAAGGTTGTCGTAGGCATGAGAAGGACACACAAGATCTATTATGATCGCACAGATGGCGCCACTATTGATGTCATGTTTCGCACACCCTTTGGCTAGAATGCAACATCTCAGGTCTTCACAATGAGCCATGCAAAGAGAGGAATGTATGTGGCTTTGAGAGGATGGCCTAGGAGCTGAGGGAGCCTCCAATGCCAAAGTCAGTAAATGTTCTTGTAGTGTAGTAAATAAGTAAGAAAGCTTAAAAGCTAGAGAGAGTATCATCGTACCTGAGATCAACTATCTATACTAAAAGTTTGGTGAGCTAACCATGCCTATCGCTATGAGATCTGGAGTCCTTGTTCTGTTCATTTTGTCAAAATCTTTAAATATGGTGTAATCCTGCGACGGTTTCATTAATGTGGCATGCCATCAGAGCGGCAAAGCCATTAAATGCGGAATGGTTCTCTAGCCTTCTCCCCTTGGTCTGCTTTTCCCCTGGTTTGTTCGTGCTTTCCCTGTCAGGAGATCGACGATCCTTCGCACATTGCGCCTGCTATACAGGTGGGCACTCAATGACTGGACATTATTCGAGGAACTTTAGACCAACGAGTCCCAATGAGTCTCTTCTTCTGCTGCACCATCCCTCCCACAAGTCGTGCACAAGGGATTCTTTTAGTGGGTTGGATTTGTGTCCTTTCGTCCTGGATCGGGCTTGAATGGGCCTCGGGTAGGAGGAAGAAAATCCGCCACACAATACTGATAGTGATATTAATACTATATATAGTTATAGTGATTAGTATAATTATATAATAGTATTAGTATTAATATAGCTATATATTAGCATTAGTTATAGTGATTAGCATAACTATATATTAGTATTTGTTATTAATATAAGATATTGTTATTTAAAATTTATATGATTAATACTTTAGTTATTATACATTAGTATTATATATTATTATAAATTTATAGATTAGTGTTTATCCATTAGTATTACATGTTATTTTATTTATACTTTAGTAATTTAGTGTTACATGGTAATAATATTGTAATAGTATGATATTTACATATACTAAACTATTATTAGTCAATTTAGTTTATATATATTATAGACTAACTATATATTTAATTAGCTCATGCTAGTATATTATTAAGTTTAACTAACTATATAAGATATAGTTATATAAAATTTATATGATTAATATATAGAAAAACACATATTTTTATAAACTATGTAAATCATCGGAGGCGGAGGTGGAGGCGGAGGCGGAATTGGAGTAAGAGTCAGAGCTAAAGCAAGAGTCAGATCAGAGCAGAGTCGGAGTCAGTCCACCAACACCTTTGACTCCTACTCCGACTCCAACTTCCTAGGAGAAAAAAACTCCGACTCTGACCAGGAGCGGAGCAGAGTGAAGCCAGAGAAAGGTTGAATTGGGAGTCGGATTTTCAGATTTTTGCTCAGCCCTATCAGCGACAATCATGTTCCTAAGTTAGTGCTGATCTCCATCTCAAACATGAAAATATGTAGTGGATGGGCCGTGGATACCTTTGTGGCCGTGCGAAATGAGGTTTTACTCAATCCTCAAGTTGTTTCTAGTGTCTCCAACCAGATTGTTGGTTCCCAGCTGCCGTTTTAGTATATGGTGAAGTCATATCTGATGATTTTGTGAGGGTGTCACCTTAGTTGAATGTGAAGGAGGAATTATATAGGGTTTTGTGCACCATTGAGGATGAGGTATTGGGCATTTCGGATGAGGGGTCTGTTGAAGAACGTGATTTACAGCTGGTATGTAGGGGCTCTAGGGTAGAGGCCTCGCATAATGGACTGGAAGATGTGGGGGATTTCACTTGGTCGAACAGGACGGCATGGTCCAAGTTGGAAAGATTTCTTGTTTCCCCATCTTGGGAGGCGCATTTCCCTGTTTTTTGTAAAAAAAAATCTCCTTATATTAAGTTTCGATCATTTTTCCATCCTCTTGGGTTGTGGGGGTATTCAAGAGGGGCGAAAATATTTTAAGTTCGAGAACTTGTGATTAAAAGCTGATTGATTTAGAAAAAGTAAGAGAGTGATGGCCCTCTTATTAGTTATCGGGTACACCCAATTTTGTATTAGTAGGTAAACTCAAAGTTTTGAAAACATATTTGAGGAAATGGAATGAGGAAGTATTTGGAAATTTAGGGGATCAAAAAAAGTCTCTTTTAGAGGAGCTAACTTGCTTTGATGAAAACGTAGTTGTTGGGGTTTTATTGGTTGATGAGAAGAAAAGGAAACTTGGCATTGCTACAAATCTGGAAAAAATTACTCCCATGGAAGAGATTTCTTGGCGACAAAAGTCTCGGGCCCTTGGGTTGAAGGAAGGGGACAAGTGCACAAATGTTTTCATAGAGTCGCCAACTTTCATCGAAGGTATAATGCCATAAAGGTGCTCCACTCGGAAGGTAATGTCATTACGAAACAATATGACATTCAGGACCATATTGTTTATTTTTATGAAAAGTTCCTAACAGAGCCTTATCCCTAGCGTCCTAAGGTTGATGGGTTGGAGTTTGATTCGATCGACCAACCTAATGCACTTTGGTTTGAGAGAATGTTTGAAGAGGAGGCGATGCTTAATGTGATAAGAGGAATGGACAAAGATAAAGCCTCGGAACCAAATGGTTTCTCCATGGCATTCTTTCAAGTATGTTGGGACACTGTTAAGGATGACATCATGAAGGTTTTTCTTAATTTCACTCATTTATAAAATTTGATAAAAGTCTTAACGCTACATTCATTGCACTTATTCCAAAAAAAATTGGGTCCATGGAGTTGAAGTATTTTCATCTCATCAACCTTGTTAGTAGTGTTTATAAAATCATCTTGAAGGTGCTTGCTAACTGTTTGAGTGTGGTTATGGGGAAGATCATCACAAAATTTCAAAATGATTTTGTCAAGAGAAGACAAATTCTTGACTCTGTTCTTATTGCTAATGAGTGCTTGGAGAGTAGAATCATAGGTGGCATTCCCGGCATCTTTTGTAAATTGAATATGGAGAACACTTTTGACAATGTCAACTGGGATTTGTTGGTTTATACCCCTGGTAGGTATGGTTTTGAGGAAAGGTGGTGTAATTGGATTAAATAATGCATATCCAAAGTTAGATTTTCAGTTTTTGTCAATGGTACAACAGCTGGTTTTTTTAACAACTCCTTGGGATTGAGACAAGGGTATCCGCTTCTCCCTTTCTTTTTGTTTTAGTTATGGATGTGTTGAGCAAAATGCTGAAGGTGGCGGTAGATAGGGGATTCATATTGGGTTTCTCAGTGGGCACCCTTTGTATGGTTGTGTTAATGTTTCTCATCTACTCTTTGCAGATGACACTTTGATGCTTTGTGTGCCAAATTCTGACCAAATCCATTCTTTACGGGCTCTCCTATTATGTTTTGAAGCGATATCCGGTTTAAAGGTGAATTTATCAAAGTCTAAAATGATCCTTGTTAGTTTGGTTAATAAGTTAGGGGAATTAGCTTATATTTTGGGTTGCAAAGTCTCTAGCTTGCCTTTGAAGTATCTCGGCCTCCCTTTGGGGGCACCTCACAAATCCAAGGTTATTTGGGATAGGATTATAGGGAAATTAAATGTCTATTGCCTGGTTGGAAAATGATTTATTGGTCCATAGGTGGTAGAATCACATTAATCAAGAGCACCTTACCTAATATCCCAACCTATTTTTTTTTTTACTCTTTTTCCTTTGCCTACAGGCATGGCCAATAGAATGGAAATGATATTTTGTGCTTTCGTGTGGTACAGTAGGGAGAATAAGAAGAAATTCCATTTTCTTAAGTGGGATAAGATCTGCACTCCTCTTTCATTGGGTGGTTTGGGGATTAAAAAGTTGAAAACTTTCAATAGGGCACTTTTAGGGAAATGGCTGTGGAGGTATAATCAAAAAGGGGATGTTCTTTAGAGGCTTGTTATTGATGCCAAATACGGGAGTACTTGGGGAGGTTGGTACTCCAATGAAGTAAGAAGGGTATATGGTGTGGGAGAGTGGAAATTCATTCAAAATGGATGGGAGAAGTTCTTCAAAAATTTCATATTTGAGGTGGATAGGGAAACTGGATTAGATTTTGGCATGACTTGTGATGTGGGGATGAGGCATTGAAGAATATTTTCCCCTCTCTCTACAAAATTGCTTTGAATAAAGTTTCTTTTGTGATTGATTACATGGATAATTCTGCTGAATTTATTCAGTGGTCGGTAAGCTTTATTAGAGGTGTCCAAGATTGGGAAGTATGGGACATTACTGATTTTTATAGTTTGCTTTATGCTTTAAATATAAATTCTGGAGGGGATGATAGATTGCTTTGGAATTAGCTTGGTAATAGGAAATTCTCGGTTAGATCTTTATACAAGGCCTTGGAGTCACATTCTCCAACAGATTTTTTTCCTTGGAAAAATATTTGGAGATACAAGGTGCCTCTTAAGGTGGCTTTCTTTGGATGTTTGGCTTCTCACGGAAAAATTCTTACCATTGATAAGTTATGAAAGCGTGGTATCGTTGTAATGGATTGGTACTTTATGTGCAAAAGATGGTGTGAATTGGTGGATCATCTTCTTCTTTATTGTGATGTGTCAAAGGTTTTGTGGGACGAGGTATTTGATAAAGCAGGAATTGCTTGGGTGATGCCCAAGAGGGTGGTGAACCTCTTTGCATGTTGGAGAGGGCTTCTAGGAAATCGTCACATAGCAATCGTTTGGAAGATGATTCCTTTTTGTCTTATGTGGTGTATTTGAAATGAGAGGAATGGGCGCTGTTTTGAGAATAGAGAATGATCGATGGAAGGGATTGGAGCTTTCTTTTATCATACTTTGTTGCTTTGGGCTTCGGTTATTATATTGGATGGGATTAATGACTTTTGTAATATTTTCCAGGGTTGGCTTGTAATTAGGTGTCTCTCTATGTACACTTCTTGTATATTTGGGTTTTGCCTAATTACGTTTATTAATAAATTTCTCACTTATAAAAAAAAAAGTTGGAAACCAAAACAGTTATTTGCTTTCTTCGATAGCATCTCTTAGATATGTTATTTGGATTTTCAAAAAAAAAAATGATATATAAACAACCATTTTACAACTCTTCAATAAAACATTACTATTCTTTAATTGGATGTTGCTAGTATACTGACCAGTTTTGACCACTGGGAGTACCCTCTAATGTAAATTATTTCTTTTTTATTTTTTTCCTTTTTCTTTCTCATATTGTTTAAACATCTTTAAAATATTTTTAAAAAATAAGACAAATACACAAATATACTAATAGTCACTTTCTTAACTATTAAGAAAAAAGAAAAATTAAAAAATAAATAAATATACAAGTGGTCAAAATGAGGGAACAAATCTATGGAGCATACCATCATTTCCTTCTCTGATTTTAATTGAATTTTGTATGAATTTGATGGGTTTAAATTCAGAAGGCAATAATTTTTTAACGAAAAATTTGTGTAAAAATTGTAAAATAATTGTGTTTATACTATTTCCAACTTTTAATATAGACGACTTTTCACAGGATAGTTAGGCAGCTTCGTGATTTCATGGCCCGTTTGTTCCTGCTGTTGCTATTTATGGACTTTTTCATCCTTGTGAAACTGATATTGCCTTTTTTTTTATAATCATTTACCTGAAGAAATCACAACTTGGTCTTTCTATTTATTTAGTGGCTAAATTCATATATGAGGTAGCAGCATACATCACTTAATTGAACACTTCCGCATTGCCTGGTTTGAATCTTGAAGGGGCTTATATATTTAAAGGTGGGATGGGGGTTAGAAGCAACCTTACATCAGATGCCGAAAGAATCAGCATAAGATACCTTGAACCAGTAGTTGTGGACTTCTAAGGAATATTATTGGTGTACATAAATACATATAGGAATATTATTGCTTTTAAGGAATAAAGCTTGAATGGCAATTCTAAAATCCCGAGTATGTTGGTTATATATAACCACTCATGACATAAAATCCCAAGCCTTTGATAGTATAATCGTATTATTTCAAACAATCGAGACCATACAATTCTTGAACAGCTTATGACATAACCAAACTCCAATTTCTTGAAGGATGAAGATCCCATTATCGAAGAAAGCAATCAACTGGTTTGGTTTCCAACTTCCAAGTGCAAGTCAAAGCTTCATCCTGTACATACTTAACTTATTTGACACAGAAAAGAATCACAACTAATCTAAATATCAGTACAATGACGGTATCATCCCTTGCCTTTGCAAGCTCTTGGTATTTCTTCAGGAAGGTATCATAATAACTATTGATTTTCATCAAACAAAGCAACATTAGTTATGCATGACTTTAACATGTAAATTGTAATTGGCCTATAAGAATAAAAGGTCAAATTTCATCCAGGACTAAAAGTAGTTAAATTCCTTTAAAATGCATGGGAGAGAGAGAAAGAGATTTCCTATACAATAGCAGTTCCAGAAGTTGGTTCACCAATTACTTCCGAGGCTACACCATACCAAAAAATAAATGCATCTGGAGTCTGAATGAATACCGATACTTTAGGAGCTTAAAATGGAGATTTTATATCTAAATGAGCACATGATATCACCTACCCTCAGCACCCGCAATTTCATAGGCTAATAGAAGTTTAAATGATAGGCCAGGATTCATAACTATACCCTCCACCACGACCCAGGCGCCTTCCAGATCTGTCAAATGCTAGTCCTGAAAGTAGAAAATGCTATTATCTACATTTTGGTTTGTGAAACTGCTGAGCATTTTATAATCAAATCAGAAGACAGGAAGTTCTACCAGGCAAGAGGAACAAATCAACTGGCTCATTTGCTAGCATAACTGCACCAAAAGAAATCCTTGTAAGTGTCAGCCCCTGTACATATATTTACATGCATCTATAAAATGCAAAATTAGGCCTACAAAACATATTTGAACGGGAGGAAAATGTAAAAAGCTTGGCTAGGTTCAGGTGAATTGAGTGCAGAAGTTGTTTCGTGAAAGCAAGAGAGATAGGTTATAACAATTAAAATAGTTACCATCTTCACATTTGTTTCCATCACTATCCACTGGAGCTGGTTCTAGGATGTCCATTGAATTTGCAACAAGATCATCAATACATGAGATTTTCAGCATGCGCATGTGACAATTCTTGTCCTCCACGCGTGGAACATACAGTATTTTTCCTGTGTGTGTGGCCATCTTGAGTTAAATATAAAAAGTTAAGTACTTCCCAACACGTGATAAAAAATATGTGGTAAGCAAGGATTCATGAAAGTAATAACGTCCCACAACATCTTGTTTCATGCTAAAAGTGAAAGTTATAAACCTAAGGTTTGCAGCCCAGAGAAAGTGGTGGTGGTGGTGGTTAGTACATGAAAATAAAAAATTGACTGGTTTAAAGAACAAGACTTTCATAGGAAATTTCCCCTGGTAATCATATCTACACGTTTTGTAACTCCCAGTTCCACCGTGAAACCCAATCCCAGACCTGCTGAAGCCTACCCTTCAAGAGAAAACGATGTCGTTTTGGGTAAGCTACCTATCTGTCAGAATTTTTCATGACCCCAATAGTTATTGCTCTTATATCTTCCCATTCTGTTTTTTTTCCACACCCCCGACTCCCTCTCCACCTTGAGTTCCACCTCCCCACGCCTCTGTTACCTTTTTTCTTTCTCCCTTGTAAGTTCTCTCTCAAGCTCTTGGTTCTCTCTCTCAGAGTCTCTTGTTTCAATGCACACCTACATGTAGTCACCATTACCTGGGTCTTCACGCACTGCTACAACACCGCCAGCCTCCCTACATGATCGTCCCCCACTCTCATGCACCATCATCAGCAATAGATGGCGCCGGACATCAAGACTCCGCTGTTGGAAGCAGCCCCATTGCACTCTTTACAAGAGTCGCACATGCAACCAACGTAAGCAACCCCAAAGTACAACTCCTCCTCAAAAGTTTCCCGTGAATCAGCCACCCCCACGCAAGTTCAACAGCTTTAAGCCACCACGTCGTAACCTCCTCTCTCAATTCACCACCGTGCTATAAGGAATGATAATAGAATTCAAACAGCTGTGCTTCAATCAAGCAACACAGCAACAGCTGTGCTTCAATCGAGCAACACAGCACAAGATCAGCCGTCCTTCAATCAAGCAACACAGCTCAACACAGCACGTGATCCCAGCAAGTCAACTAATGGCTATACTTATGAAATAGATCAAATCTGTCAGCTGTATATAGTTGTGTATTTAATTTATATTTTCTGTATAGCATTCTTTCTATATTTTGTACACTTTCCATAGATGGATCAGCTTGTATATGCTACTATAAATATGGAATGAAAGCACACTCTCTAGCTCAACTCGTGAGATAGTAGTTTCTCAAAAACTTCTTTACGTGCCAGCCACCGAAACCTTGGACGAGTGTGCCTTGTTGCAGCACGCCGAAACAGGGGAGGTATTTCCCCACTGTAAGACACTGCAACCACCCCCATAGTGAACTCCATGACGTTGAGACCCCATAGAAAATGCAGGTGAAAACTTCTCGTCACCCCCCTGTCCGCCGCACGCCACCTTAGTCTCACGGTGAGCTGCATCTCTCTCTCTCTCTCTCTCTCTCTCTCTCTCTCTCTCTCTCTCTCTCTCTCACTTGGCTTGCTCATCCCGTTACCTCTCTCTCTCATCACCCTCTATTTCTTAGTGCTTCGCCTCCAAGCTCGCCGGCGATTTCATCTCGTGTTCATTTCCGTCAACATCCAGCTCCGAGTCCCTATCGCAATTGATCCATCTTTCTCTCGGTGAGCTTAGTTTTTACGTATGTTATGGCCGATTATTTTCTATTTCAAAAACTTATCTATGATTTTTTTAACTTCCCATTTTATTTCCCAAAACATCCATTTCGGTGAGTTTTATATTTATAAGTCTAGTGCTCATTTTATGAGGTATTATATATATATATATTTAAAAATAATAATTTTTGTAGTGAACAGTCAGTACAAAATATTTTTGATTTAACCGAAATTATGATTTTTCTACTTATAATGATTTTGATATAATTATGTTATTTAGCTTTATATTTTATAGTTAGACCTCATTCGTAATTGAGTTAGAATTTATACTTTAGTAAGAGATTAAGTTGGATATTGAGGAATTTGGGAAGTGATGATATCTGTAGGGATTGAGAATTTAGGTTTTTGAGGAATAAAAATAGGTTATTTTAGCATCTTAAGCTTAAATATTGAAATACATGTTCGATTTCAAATTTACGGGAATTACGTGATTTTTTTTTATAGGTGACGATTAATATTTGTTCGAAATTATTGAGGAAATTGTCAAAAGGCTAAGAAGTCTAAGTAAGCGGAGTTCATATACTAGTTTTGCATAAAAGAAATGAAATGAGGTTGACTTTGAAAATATGCATGTTTGTTTTTAAAAAGAAATCTGAAAACGACCTCAAATGTTTGTTCCGCATATGCATAAATTTTATATAAGAGAAAGTATTTTCTGTCATGACTGATGTAGACATGAACTAATTTTGTGCATTCTGTTGCTGAATTATGCAAAAAGAGTGAATATGAAAATCTAAAAATTTTTGCTACAAATAAATGAAGATGTTTTGATTCTATTTATTTCGAACATGTGAAATGATCTGAAGCTACTCAGTATTTTGTTTTGATATGATGTATCATCTGAAAAACTTGGCATGAAGTTCTGATTCTGTATCTGAATGTGATCTGGTTCCGATGATGTTCCGTTCTGTTTCTGTTAAGGCCCAGTCACGGGTATAATGGTGGTTTATAATCCTAACACGGGGGTGAAACATGGTATACAGCCCAGCCACGGGTATAATGGTGGCATATAACCCTTTCACGGGAGTTAAACATGGTATTTGTCCCGATGTGATGCTATGAGATGATATGAATATAATATTTCAGTTTGGATATGCCCAAAAATTTTCTTTTTTGTTAACAAGTTTGTTTTCCTGAAAATTTCGCTTTGATATTTTGTACCAAGTTTTGTTTATGCATTCTGAAAGTAAATTTGTTATTTCTACATTCTAAAAGTAAATTTGTTATTTCTGCATTCTGAATGTAAATATTTTGTTTATAAATGCTCATATTTACATGCTATGCTCTCTGATTACTGAGTTGTTGATAACTCACCCCTTATCACTACAATATTTTTCAGATATTTTGATGATTCAGCTGAGGATCAAGACTATGAGGTATTGGGTGAGATGATTTAAGTATAGTGGATTAAACATAGGAAGTTTTTAGGAGTATTATCGATTTTTATTAAGAAATTTTATTGTGTTATGAGGACTTGGCATTTTGGAAAATTGGTTATATTGAGGAAATTAGATTGACTCGAATTTTCTTTATAATATTGGGAATTTGGAGTCATTTTTTTATATTGTTAAAATGTGAGTTTAAGTGTTAGGAAATAACTCTTCGACCCATGCGGGACCGGGGCGTTACACGTTTTGCTCAAGCAATTACAACATAGGTGTATCTAAAAATTAGGAGCATCTTGTCCTTTTCATACAGAATCTCTGAAGAGCCAAGCAGTCATTCGTGCCAAGTAATTCAAATCACAACCACTTCAGGTAAATCTACTCCCATTCATTAACATAGCCTTAAAGGAGAATCATCCATGTTTATTTGATTTAATGGCCTGTCTACACAACAATGGTATCCATAAACCCCCTCTATCTGGGTGAAGCTGCCCAAGTTAATTTCACCAGCTAAACTAGAGGGATTGAGAATTACTCCATTTCTTACCCACAATAAAGTCTAAACGCCCTCATTTTAGTAAGCACGAAGAATGTCGCATTCCCGGAAAATAAATAGGATAGATCACACACCTCCAGTTGGATTTGATAGAGTTTCAAATAGCAATTTTGATGTGTCAACTTCCCGCAAAGCACTGCAGCTTATATAGGCACACAATCTCCTACTAGATTTAAACCATGGAGATTCCAAAATAATACTCTGAATGGCATTGTCTGAACAAAACAAACAAGACAGTAAGACCCATGTGCCAGAAACAATGTAAGAAACGAAGGGTAATAATAGTTGTAAGTACCTTCTTGGGATCTGAGTTCGAGCTCCATAGTCTTGAGGGCCTTGCGGACCCTGGATCGGAGCGCTCGTTTTTGCTTGAACACGGAGTCCAGATGTTCTTGTTTTGTGCTCTTGTTCATTGTCGAGAAGGTAACAGTGCATGGAGGCGCGTAAGAGGGTGGGCAATAGAGAAACGTCTTTGGTGCTAGTGTTGGGGAGGGTCTGGTGCAGGGTTGGTTCATCAGCGTTGCCAAGGGGTGTAAACTCAAACCGGAAAACCGGTCCGGAACTGGTTTTTAAAATGTAAAAACTGGCTGGTTCCAGTTCCGAGATTTTTTGGCCAGGACCGAACCGGACTGGACCGATTGATTAAAACAAATAAAAAATAATATTTTTATACATAAGTTTTATACAAAATATTTTATATATATTAAATATTAATATATATAAGTTTTATATATAATGTATAATTATAAATTTTTATGTGAAATTTTATATATAATATATATATTCATATATGAAATAATTTCTTATTATAATTATAAATTATTACAGAAGATGTTAATACTAAATCATTAAAAGTTTATAACTAATACTAATATATAACTTATAACTATACCAATAGTCTAATATTAATATTATTATATAGTCTAATATATCAATAAAAGTATAAAATAGTTTTTTTTAAATCAAAAATTTCTTTTTTTATAAACAAATTTTTAATGACAAATTGTGAAACTTACATTTTAAAAAAACTGGAAAACTGGACCGGATCAGACCGGAAACCGGTAAAACCGGAAGTACCGGTTTAGGAGCGTAACTGGTGCGTAATCGATTTTGAAAAATACAAAACCAGTACATAACGGTTCAGTCCTAAATTTTATCCAAAACCGGATTGGACCGGACCGGTTACACTCCTACTGCCAATATTCGTTGCTTCACTTGTCGGATTAGCCTCATGGGTCGGCTCTCAAACTGCTTTGCCCTCCTTAAAATTCGTTTCTTAAACAATATAAGATAATCCATTTTTTCTTTTCTTTTGTTTTTGTTTTTGTTTTTATTTTTTATTTTTTTTACAGGAAAGCACAACGCGAGAATTTTATTTTTTATTTCTTTTCACTGAGAAAATAGATTTAATTAAATAAGAACCTTGATTTTTGAAGCAGTTCAAATTTGGATTGTTGTAAGACATGATTTGCAATATCCTGAAAATTGTTTAAGGTGGTCAATCTCGGTTTGGTTTGAGACATGCATCTCAACTCTTTTTGTACGGGAAGATGCCTAGTGTATTGAAGCGTGCAAATGAAAATATGTTGGAGCCTTTTTAGAGATTTCATTACCATACATTCACGTGATACCAAATTTATGGCTGACATCCGCAGCAAATTTACTTTTTCTCCCAACTACACAAAACACAGTTATTTTCTGCTCAAAGAAAAAACACACCCATTTTCCTCAGCATCTGGTCATTCAATGTTATATGAGAGCGCCTAAGAGCTGGTCCTGGTGATTATAGTGGTACCATCCAATCAACGTGCAACACGTATAGATTTTAGCAAATATAAAGTAGAATTCCTTGTAGAGAATGAATCATGTATATCTCATTTCCCCCCTCATGCAAGATCTCTGCTTCTCCCCTCTTTCCTCACCCCATCTCTCTCTATCTCCTTCGAATTGGAAGATCTGGTTTTCACCCCCACCCATTTTCTCCTTCGCTTTCCCTCAAGCCGTAGTGAGGACTCTCAGTACTCCCCAGTCGATCTCAATTGTTCTCCTCTCAAGCCTAAGTGAGGACTCGCACCTCTCTCTCCCTTGCTCCCCTAAAGCTGAAGTCGAAGTGTATTTAGCGCTATGTGGTTTTATTTAGCTATTACAATTACTAATTTGCACTTTTGGATTATACTCAGATAGTGAGATGAGATGAAATCGTTTCAAATAAAAATTAAAAGTTGAATAAAATATTATTAGAATATTATTTTTTTAACATTATTATTATTTTGAGATTTGAAAAAACTAAATTGTTTATTATATTTTTTATGAAAATTTGATAAAGTTGTAATGATGAGATGAGTTGAGATAGTTTTTCAATCCAAATGGGCCTATATGTACGTGTGAGTCGATAACTATGTGTGAGTTCATGAGTACTACTACATAAATGATTGACTCCAGAATTTTCTAGAATATTAATTGTCAACGCAAACACACTCATAATGTTGCTAATTGGTTGAATTTTTTGGGTGAAATTTTTGTGCATGAATGTTTGAGGTGCTGAGTGTGGTTCCTAAAGAAGATGGGTCATTCCAAATCGACTTCGCGACTTGTTGAGAAGAGGGAAATCGACAAGTTCACGACCTATTGTTGTTTGGATAGAGAGAGTGCAAGAGAGAGAGACTGGATCTATCGAGGTTGTGGTGATGAGAGAGAGAGATTGAAAGGGGAAGCCTTCAAGAGAATGAGACAAAAACAAAGGGAAATGATCTAAATGTTCTCAACCGGCCACACCCACAAAATTATGTGAATCTCTTATGTGTCCGTTTCTTATTAGCTGGTGTAAATTATAACTTTACTCCGGTTCTGGTTTGAAACTTTTCTCATATTATTTTTCCAACTTGACAAGTATGTAATTTTATTCTCGCTATAATGGTGTACTTTTATTTAGAATTTTTTAGCATTTGACAAGTACATTTCTAATTTCTGGACAGTCTTTGAATCTTGGTATTTTATAAACTTTATTGGTTATTCGAATTAATAGGTTTGGAATAAGCTAAAATTGAGAATTTTGACATCCAATATTTCAAATCATAACGGTACTACTATATATGAATGGTGCTTAGATATAAACTGTAACTTTTCCGCTAGATATATATGATACATTTTAGTTGTGGTTGTAATACCCGGGCTCTAGGCCCATATAGAATTACTCATAAATATATATTAAGAGAGATACCTCTCCTGTGCCCTTTTTTAACTTGTATTAACCCCAGTAAAGTGGTTCAAGTTAGTCTTCATTCAAACACCACTGCAATATGTATTGGGATGTTCACCTCTGAAATTAAGATCCGGTTTAGATATATAGTTTAGATGAGATGAGATGTTTTCAATATTAGTGAGATTTTTTGAATTGTAGTGAGATTTTTTAAATTAAGATGGGGTGAGATAATTTGTAAAAAAAATATGTTTGGATAGTAAGATGGGATGAGGGGATTTGATAAAAGAGTGGGTCCCACCAATGATTGAAAATCATTTGATAATTATTGAGTAATAATTATGAATATATTAGTAAAAATTAATATTATTGAGTAATTAAAAAATCTACCATAAATAAATTTAAATTCCAAAATATATTTTGAAGTTGTTGGGCAAAATTACTCTATAATCCCAAAAAATAATTTCTCTTTTTTAAAAGATATTATTCTAATTATTATCTATTTATTTTTTCTATTTATATGAAATTTGTCATTTTTTATTCTAATTAATTATAATAATTTCGATTATTGTAATAGATAAGTATATGTATTAAAAGTGTTATAGATTTGTTTAAATAATTTATTAATTTCGAATTTCCTAATAAAACCCCAAAATGCACTCTATTTAATACTCACAAAAATATATTATTGTTAATTATGACTTATTGATTATTCTATCTATTAGGAAAAATTGAAATATTTGTGGCGTAATTATGTATTAAAATAAAATTAAATATTGTAATATAAAATTTCTATTTATTCCAAAACAAGATTATAATTTTTTCCTCCAATATGTTTAATTCGAATTGTTGTGCATCAATGTCATTAATAATTACATTTAAACTGTTAGCAAGCATACTGATATTTAATTCCACAAACAAAATTTATTTTAATACATACCACATTACATTAATTTTTTAAAATTACATGTTCAATTGCCACTCCTAACTACCCACATTGATAGTGCAATCTCATCCTTAATTGCACCCATTGCATGGGCTGATTCAAAGTGATTGAGAAGAAAAGTAAGCAAGAATTGTGAGAGGTAGTCAATTTGGTTACTAAAATTAGATTAAAAGAAAAAGATGGTACGCATAGAACATTACTCAAAGTGATTGTGTCAGTTAATTTGATATTACCAATATTAGTAACAGGTGCTGAGCTGCCATTTGGAAGAGTAACGGCCCCATTTGTTTTCAGAAAACATCTCATCTCATCTCATTTCATCTAATTATTATAACTTTCTCAACTTTCAATACAAAATAAAATAAACAATTCAACTTTTTCAAATCTCAAAGTAAAAATAATATTAAAAAATATTTTAACAATACTTTATTCAACTTTTTAACTTTAATCTCATCTCATCTGCGAAAATAAATGAGCCTGAAACAGGTGAAGTGATATGTGTGAAAAATGAAGTGCTAGAGACCATATGGTCTGTAGCACCCGTGTCTAGAATTCAATTGAAAAATGAAGTGTGTGAGTATGAAGATAAGCAAAATGAACTACCAGACATCTTAGAAGAGGAAGGTGGAAGCAAAGAGGATGGAGAGTTGATGCTCGAGTTTAGAGCAGTAGCAGCAATAAAAGTATCTTTGGGTTGGAGCAAAGCTATAAGTTGCTAGTACTGAAGCTTGGTTAGGCCCACCCTTTCATCACTAGCACCATCCATGCCAGAATTAATAGAGAGAGTAGTTTGATTAGCAACACTAGAGGTATGAGATTTGGAGTAGAACTTGTGGCTTGGGGGGTAGCCAAGCAGCTTGTAGCATCGTTCAACTGTATGACCAGACATATTGCAATGGGTACAAACAGGTACCTCAGCATTACCAAGCTTAAAATAGTTTTCCACAGAGTGGCCATTGATCTTGCAGTGGGTACAAAAAGGTCTTTTTTCTTTTCGAATGAGAGTTAGGCTTAGATGTGGGTTTTAAGGTGGGATAAGGATTTTTGGTTGCTAAAGCCATGGATTTAGAAAAGGGAATGTTGGTGGTCATAAGGTGATGACGTTCCTGTTGTTGTGTAAGGGAAAAGACTTTTGTAAGAGGTGGTAAGGGGTCCAATAACATGATCTGGTCACGAACATGTGAGTAAGATTCTTATAGCCCCATCAGGAGTTGAATGACATAAGTGTGTTGGTATCTATCCAAGAGGACTTTCATTGTGCCACAATTACAAACAGGTAATGGGTCGTAGATTGGAATTTCATCCCACAAAGTTTTTAATTTTCCCTAGTACACACTCATGGAATCATGATCTTGAAGAAGACCTGCGAGAGCTTTCTAGAGTTGAAAGATCCGAGGGCCTATCATATCGTTGCAAAGCTCCAATGGTTAAAGTAAAGGATCGGATGGGTCTGTTGGTTTCAGAAGAGAACCAGTGATGAACCCAAGTTTGTTTTTCGCATGAAGAAACCTGTGCATTGCAAGAGACCAAGTTTCATAGTTGTCTGTGGTGAGTAGATCCGAAACAAGGGTGATGACAGGGCTATCACAATGGTCAAGGCGGAAGGGGTTGGCTGGGTTGCTGGGATTTGAATAGCGGGTGAAGGTGTTTGTGTTAAGGTCTGAATGAGTTTTAGGAGAAGGTGGTGGGGAAGATAGTTTAAGGTTCTCCATGAATACGAGCTCTCAATGGCTCTGTGATACCATGTAAGAAAGTAAAAAACAAGAATAAAAACTGAGAGCTGGGTCGATGGAGAATAAACTTTTCCTCTAGTATATTATGCTCAATGTATTTACGTCAGTGGCAAAAGAATGATATATGTACAGATAGGAATCATAACCAACTAATAGAATTGTCCTAGCTGTCCTATTGCTGGCTGGTAAATTGTAATAAAAGTAAAAGAAAAATATAACAAAAATAAAACCAATGCATAATAATAATTAATGACTTGTAGCTTCCTTTGCAATGCGACTAGTAGCTTGACTTGTGTCCTCTAACAGTTTAATCATTTTTTTCAAAATTTCATATTAGGAAATTTTCTCAACTTATTTTCTATTTTATGGTTAGTTCTTCGTTTCTGTTTGTCTGGGAAAATTTTTCCTTGGAAAAACTTCTTTGAAAAAAGTGTTTTCCTCAGTAAGTCTACGGAATAGTGATCTTGATCTTGATTTGTTACTCTGAGGTTTTGGAAAATCGGTGGTTCAAGAGCTTGCTTTGTTTGATTAATTCTTTCATTCCAAGCGGAATCCTTTATCCCTATTTGTGATTGGGCAATGGCACCATGTCGACTGTCGAGAGAGAGAGACTGAGAGAGAGTGGAGAAAGAAAGACAATGGAACTGAGTGAGTTATTTCTGGAATGTGTTTCTGTATTTCGCATCTATTGTAAATTCACTGCACCTGCCACGTGTTACCTTCTTATTGGAGGGTGAACATTCTCCAATTACACAGCGTCTAGCCTGAGGGGCTCCCTTTAAGGTCTTGTTTGTTTAAACAACCATTCTTATATCATCACATCTAATTATTACAATTTTTTTTTAAATTTTCATACCAAATAAAGTAAATAATTTAACTTTTTCAAATCCCTAAACAAAAATAATATTAAAAAAATATATTCTAACAATATTTTATTCAACTTTCAACTTTTATCTTATTTCATCTCATCTCATCTCATCTATTATGCAAAAACAAACGAGCCCTTATGTGAGAAGCAAGAGTCACAAATAGTATAAAAGTAAATTTAGAAATTGATATGATTTTATATAATATATTAAATCTGTTTTATAATAAAAATAGTTTTATAATCTAACATATCACATTAAGTCACGTTGATTTTTAGATTTATTTTTATAGGATATCTTTGTAGTTAAAATATTTATGTTTATTAAAAGAATTTATCTTAAATCTGGATCCGATGGCTTTGGGCGTTTTACACTGGAACTAGGGGTGTAAATTTAAACCGGAAAATCGGAAAACCGGTCCGGACCGGACCGAACCGGACTGGTTGGTCCGGTTTTGAACCGGTCCGGTCCGGAACCGGTTCCTATTTTATGAAAACCGGCCGGTTCTAGTCCGGTTCCGGTTCCGTAGTTTTCGGGACCGGACCGGACCGGACCGAACCGGACCGGTTGGAAAAAAAATATATAAAAATTAATTTATATATTATACAAAATATTTATATATATAATATATAATTATATGTTAAATATTTATATATAATATATATAATTATATATCATATATGAAAAAATTTTATATTATAATTTATAAATAATAACATAAGATGTTAATCTTAAATATGAACATTTGTAATTTATTTGATTATATGTTATTAATATAATTATATATAAGATAATGTTGTTATAATTTATAAAATAAAAGTTTAATCTTAAAGATGAAAATTTAATTGATCATATGCTTTAAGCATAATATATATATTAAATTTTTAATAACATTTTATAATAAGAATTAACACTTTATTATATGTTTTTTACATTTAAAAAAAATCGAAAAACCGGACCGGACCGGACCGGAAACCGGTAAAACCGGAAGTACCGGTTTAGGAGGATAATCGGGGCGTAATCGGTTTTGAAAAATACAAAACCGGTACATACCGGTTCGGTCCTAAATTTTATCCAAAACCGAACCGGACCGGACCGGTTACACCCCTAACTGGAATAGTGATAGGCTTACAACATAGTTACAATTTATATACAACATTTTTTAAAATCCATCAAATCAAAAATAAAAATAAAAATAAAAATAATTTTTAAAATAATATTATTTTATTACATAATTATAAACAAATCGGTATAGAATAGTAGTTCTATCAATTTTATGAATTCATGATATTTACCTTGGGTTGCCTCACACTCTGTTCCTCCCGCCCTCTCTCTCTTCGACTTCATTCTCTCTTCCTCACTTCACTCTCTCTTCCTAAATCCGTTCCTCTCTCTCAAGCCCTAGATTCCTCTGTCCATTCCTCAACGTTGATTCCTCTATCTTACTGCATGGTCCTCCCATTTTTTTATGTGCAAACAAACCACTCTTTGGGCTCTGTATCGAGTTTGATTCTTCCTATATTCATTTTATCATTATTTTCACTTAAGTGATCTTCAACGTGATCTCTCTCTCTCTCTTTTCACGTTCCATATACGTTGAAGCATATAAAATATTGTGCACTCCAATTTTCTGTGCATGAAGATTAAGCTACAAGATCGAAGACATTAGTGTTCGGAAATAAAATCAAAGTTTGCTATTGTTGCCTCACATAGTTAAGATCTTATTCTCAAGTCAATGACCCATTTCTCCTATAAAAAAAAAAAAAAAGTCGGTTTGGAGTCTCTATCTTCCACTTTAAAACCTGATTTTCTCAAAGGTTTTTGATCTGTCAAGTTTTGTTCGTTGAGTTATCTGCTCTGTTTCTCCTCTTTTTTCTTTGTTTTCCTCTGAAATCCTTTGCTCATGGCCCCTTCCACCTAGTGGGAAAATTGGAGAAATAATTCACATTCTTTAATAACAAGCTGTTTTGTATAAAAGGTGTGCCTTTACCCATTAATGTTCCAAATAATGTCTCTTTGAGTCCCTGATTGAGAGAATATCTGCAAAACGAGAGAGTTTTTGGGAAGGGCATAATACTGTGTCGAGAGAGAGAGAGAGAGAGAATGCACTGAATGAAATTATGAGATAAGTTTCTATGTTTTGCTCTCTACTATAAATTCACTATACTGGACACATCTTACCCTCCTATTTAAGAGTGTAAGTTCTTTAAAAACACCTCGTCTGATTGGACTTTCTTATTAAACAATACCTCTTATTTAAAATATATTTGTATAAAAAAATATAGCGTGCCTGTCATTTTTCTAAAAGAAATGCGCTGCATAGTAAGTGACGATCAAGAATCACTTCAAAACTCAAATAAGAGGACATTTAAAAAAAAAAAAAAGTAGAGGTAGCTAAACCGCACCACTTATGGGTGGCTCATTTTTAAGTGGTTTTTTAAATTTAATTTCTATGTTCTTTATATAATTATTTCTATTTTTTTTATAATGTTTTTGTGCTTTTTTAAAATAAGTTTTGAATTTTTAAAATTGATTTTTTTTTTAATTAGATGTTTAATGTGGCACTTATGTCACTACAAGAAATAAGACTTTTTGCAACGATTTTGTGTCTGTTGAAAATAAAATCGCTGTAAAAGACCTTTAATTGCAACGAGTTTTACATTGTCGAGGCCTTTTTACATGAATTTTTTAAATTGGTCTTTTGTAGCGCTTTTTTTTAATTTTTTTTTTATGAAAAAATTTGCCGTAATATTAAATTGATCTTTTGCAGCAATTTGTTCACTTTTTGCGACGAAAAAATTCGCCGCAATATAAAAGAATTTGTTGCAATGGAAGTAAATTCGATGGAATTGCTAAACTGACATTTTGCGATGATTTTTAACTTTTTAGCGACGAAAAAATTCACCCCAGTTAAAAATTTAAAAACTTGTGAATCTTTACTCGAGCGCCAAAATGCAAAAAAAAAACCCCCCTCTAGGCGCCAAAACGCTCTGAATCCCTCTCTCTCTCCTTTTCTCTTTCTCCCACTCCCCAACATGTGCCGTCCCCTCCCGTGACCCCCCAGCAAGCCTCCTAGCCAACTCGCGCTACCGCCGTAGACACCACCAAGACGTCGTCGTCGAATCCCTCCTCCCTCTCCCCCTCCTTTCTCTCCATCCACCGTTGCGCCCCAACCCTTACTCTACTCCCTCTCTATTTCTCTGTTTTCTCCCCCTCCTTGCCGTTGTGCACCGTCGCAAGCCCAGCCACTGGCGTCAATTTCCTCTCAGCCGTGCGAGAAGCTCTCTCACGTCCACCCTTTGAGTTTCTCCCTCTTCCAGCCCTAATACCCCTTGGTCTCTCCCTCATCTCTCTGTTTCTCTCATCTCCGTAAGTTATGGTCACATGACTTACGAAAATACTTTCCTATATATCCATTGATTTTTGTTTATTTTGTAGCTTCTGATCATCTCTAGGTTTTGATCTTGGGTCGAAATATGCATTTTCGTTTCAGAGTCAGTAGTGATATTTTAATTGACCATAGAGATCATATTATATAGTGCAGGCTGGTGAAGAAAAAGAGAGGTGATGTTACTGATCAACCTATTTATAAAAAGTTTGTGTTGAATATGGAGCAAAAGATGTTAAGAAAGAAGGGAAAACCTGTTTGAATAATTCAGTGTATTACTTTTTGTATTCTGCTTTACAAAATATATAAGTGTACAATGAAACAAATTATGGAAATATACATATAAGGAAAATATACTATTGTAACAGATGCCTAAAATTAAGAAATCCCTGATTTTGTGCAATCTAAAATATGGAAAGAGATGATTCTGTCAATACTCCCCCTCAAGTTGGCGCATGAAGATCTGTAATGCCCAACTTGCATGAGGAATGTTGTTCCATCGGAAAAAAGGCAGTCCGGACACCAAGTTGGCCACTGTCAGAAAGTATATCAAAAGCATATTTCCGCTGATCAAGAGCAATTAAGATATCGTCAACATAAACAAGAACAATAGTGATGCTGGTGTGAGTAATAAGAGTGAATAAGGAGTGATCAGCTTGAGATTAACGAAAACCTGCATCAAGAAGCACAGTAGTTAGTTTGAAAAACCAATGGCGGGAGGCTTGCTTGAGACCATATAGGGATTTTTTGAGGCAACAAACACGGGTCTCCCCCTGAGTGCAATAGCCAAGAGGTGGGGTAATGTAGACTTCTTCATCAAGATCGTCGTGCAAGAAGGCATTGTTGACATCGAGCTGATGAATGATCCAATTTTTTGTAGCAGCAATGGCCAATAAGCAGCGGATAGTGGTCATCTTGGCTACCGGAGCAAAAGTTTCATGGTATTCAAGTCCTTCAACTTGAGTGTAACCCTTGGTAACCAGTCAGGCTTTGTATTTCTCAATGGATCCATCAGCTTTGAGTTTGGTTTTGAAAACTCATTTACAGCCAATGGGTTTCTTACCAGGTGGAAGATGGTCAAGAGTCCAAGTGGAGTTAGCTTTTAGAGCGTGGAGCTCAGTAGACATTGCCTCGCGCCAATGAAGATGTTTGAGAGCATCAGAATAGCATGAGGGTTCAACACAAGAGGTGAGAGCATTTAAATAAGTAATATGTGAGGGAGAAAAGTGAGAGTAAGAAAGAAAAGCAGATAAAGGATGAGCAGTACCTGAAGTCATTGTAGCAGGTGAAGACGCTATGGGCTCTGTGTGTAAGGTGGGACATATGTAATCATGGAGATAGGAAGGCCGGGTAGTAAGGCGGCGAGGACGAGAGACAGGTGGGGGTGAAGGTGATGAGGGTGGAGTGGAAGGAGGGGAAGATGAAGAGACTGGGGTTTGAGAGGATTTAGAGGTGTTTGAGAAGTAGATAAAGTGAGTTCAGGAACCGGAAGGAGAATGATTGGAGATGAAGAAGAAGAGGAAAAGGTGTCTGAAATATTTTGAAAAGGGAATTGTTGTTCATAGAAGGTGACATCACGAGAGTAGAAAATGGACCGTGTATCAAGATTGTAGAGTTTGTAGGCTTTGTGAGTGCTAGGGTAGCCGAGAAAAACACATTTAGTAGCACGAGGAGAAAATTTATCACGGTGAGTACGAAGAGTTTGTGCATAACAGAGGCACCCAAACACACGAAGGTGATCGTAGTTGGGTATTTTGTTGAAGAGAACCTCAAAGGGTGATTTATTTTGAAGAGTACGAATGGGAGTGCGATTGATGAGATATATAGCAGTGAGAACACAATCACCCCAAAAAGGGAGGGGTAAGTGTGCTTGAAAACTTAGACTGCGAGCAACATTAAGAAGGTGCCGGTGTTTACGTTCCGCAACACCATTTTATTGAGGAGTTTCAACATAGGTACGTTCATGAATAATGCCGTGGTCAAGAAGATAAGTTTGAAATTGATGAGAGAGAAATTCTTGTCCATTATCAATTCTAATGATTTTAACATTGGTGTTAAACTGAGTTTTGGCAAGAGCAAAAAAATGCGTTAAATGAGTGTAAGTTTCAGATTTAAAACGCATTAAATATATCCAAGTGGTGCGGGAAAAATCATCCACTATTGTAAGAAAATAATGTGCTCCAGATAAGGAAGAAGTATGATATCCACTCCAAATATCACAAAAAATACGATGAAAAGCAAAAACACTTTTATTAGCAAAAATTGGAAAGGGTAATCTTGTGTGCTTAGAACGAGCACAAACATCACAATTAGAAAGAGTACAAGGATAATCTAAAATATTAGGAATAATAAAACTGGAGGGATGACCTAGACGTTGATGCCATAGGATCTTATTAGGAGTGGATTGAGCAGCAAAAACCATAGGGGGGTCGGGACGGTACACGTAAAGCCCATTGCAGAGTTCACCCGCTCCAATCGGCTTCATCGACTGTGAGTCCTGAAATAAGCAATTATTAGAAGAGAAAGTAATAATGCAAGAATTGTGAAGGGCAATTTGGGAAACAGATAATAGATTAAAGGTTAAAAGATGAACAAAATAAACTTGAGTGAGGGTTAGAAAAGGGGAGAGAACACATGTGCCGAGACCATCGGCAGGAACATCCTGACCCGTGGGAAGCCGAATCGAGTGGGGGGTTGCAAGGGGCTAGAGATCAGTGAAAGCTTCCTTGTGGTGGCAGATATGGTGGCTCGCGCCACTGTCTACCACCCAATGGAGGCGCCGATTGAGAGGGAAATCAAGGTGAGGGGAGAAGAGATTACCAATGAAGTTGACAGAGGACTCAATCGGAGAGGAAGATGGCGCGAGCAAGCCGAGAAGCTTCTAGTAGAGCTCCGGTGACAAGCCAGGAACCAGACTTGAAGCCGATGAAGCGGCAGTGGTCTGGTTGACGCTAGACGGAGGCTGTCCGAAAATGGATGGCTGGGTCTTGGGTCGCGGGTTGCGACCAGGGGGGTAACCGACGAGGGTCCAACAACGATCTCGGGTATGGCCATCTTTGCCGCAAGCCGTGCACTTGAAAGGGTGCTTTGGACGTCCACTAGATCGGACTGCCATGGCCATGGTTTCCGATTGAGAGGGTCTAATGTTGAGCAGTCTTTGTTGCTCTTCTTGAAACAAAATAGAGAAGACTTTGCTTATGGGTGGGAGTGGATCCATGGCTAAGATTTGAGTGCGGAGGGAGGCGAAGGAATCGTTGAGACCGAGGAGGAACTGGAACACCTGTTCATCATCGGCTTGCTGTTGTAAAGCTTTGAGGTCAGTGCTTTGTTGGAGATGACCAAGTTCATCCCAAATTTGTTTGATTTGGTTGTAGTAGTCACGAATAGAATTTGTGGTTTGATGTAGGGAAGAGAGAGTCCGTTTGAGTTGGTAAATTCTGACATTATTGCCATGACAAAATCGAGAGGAAAGGTCAACCCAAACATCAAGTGGGTTGGTATGATATTCAAGAGAATTGGCAAGAGAGGGGCTGATGGAATTGAGGATCCAGGTAAGAACCATATCCTTCGTTTGGTTCCATCGGGTGTATTCGGGTGTGTTAGGTTCAGGAGCTTTGAGGGTGCCATCAACAAAACTAAGTTTGTTTTTGGCATTGAGGGCTCGGGTCATGGCTTTTTGCCATTTGGGATAGTTGTCGCCTTTTAGGAGTCCATTGACAAGGGTTAAGCTTGGTGAATCTGAGGGATGAAGAAGATAAGGGGAAGGGAGGGAAGGGAGAGGTGGGTTGGAGGATTCATCCATGGTGATGCAAAAACCGAGTTCTAGCCTGATACCATGTTAAGAAAGAAAGGAAAACGTGTTTGAATAATTCAGTGTATTACTTTTTGTATTCTCCTTTACAAAATATATAAGTGTACAATGAAACAAATTATGGAAATATACATAAAAATATACTATTGTAACAGATGCCTAAAATTAAGAAATCCCTGATTTGTGCAATCTAAAATATGGGAAGAGATGATTCTGTCAATAAAAGAAAAAGAATGCAATATAAGTTGTGCCAATTAATTATAGAATGTTCCTTTCTCCATCTCATGACTGGTGTTTTATTAAAGCTGATCTTCCTAATATTGATAGTGATTGGCATAAGGTGGCCAATTAATTATCAGTGCATCTTCTTTAATGTGCTAAGTACTTAATTGTTTTGCATTTGTTTTGTATTATCTGTCAGCTTGTCTCAGTCTGTGATCATCACAGAAAAAAATAAATAAAACTAGTTTTTATTATTCCAGCTTGTTTATAATAATGTCTATGGACCACAGCTTATCCTTTCATTGTGCTAATTACAAAGAAATTAGGTTCCTTACACACCAAGTGATCAATAAGGCAATCATCCAAAACTTGTTCTTTAATTAACAGGCAAAGAATGACTAATCATCTTTCTCAATCAGTCAATATTCCCTTTAAAAAAAACATGTACAAGAGGTAAAGCAAAGAGTCTTAGTGTCTGGGCAACCCCATCCCCATGTTACACATCCAGTCCATTTTTTCTTTATGAATAGCACTTCAATTAAGTACTCATTATGACCTTTTCAAACCAGATGCATGAAAAAAGAGCCTAGCTAGGTTTTCAGATATATATTATATTCCCTATCAAAAAAAGATATATATTATATTTTTACTCACTTTTCTCTGTTACAAATCCAAAAAGCTTATAACAAAGGGATATTGTATGATTGTTGAGATGTCTCTCCATTGCTTCACCAATAACAACTTTCTATTTAGTTATTTGTAATTTATTATCTATGTATTTGTTTCTTTTTCTGCATGATTCAAAGTGAAAGAGGTGCATGCAGGTCTTGTCAACAAGACTAAGGAACCGCTTTACTGTTATATATATATATATATATATATATCTATCTATCAATAGGTCTTGTTTAATGCGATGGGAGGCATGGCATGGCATTTTAGGAGCCTAGGAGTTACATATGCTATAAATGATTAATAGCTTCATAAGCTAAACTAGGGAAATGTTTTGGCTATAGTACAATGTAGCAGATGAGAATACTGTTGCAGTGTCAAAATGTACTACTTTTTAGTTGGCCATGAGCTAGATCGAGTTGGGTAGAACAACAGGCAGTATCAGCTAGGCTTTGATAATATAAGCTCGGAATGCAACAGTATTTGGGGATTTACACTTGGAATCATGTGAAAGGAGCTTCATTGGAAGTGTCTGCTTGGCATTATGTTTGGTCCTCTTTCACATAACCAAACAAAACTATGTTTGATGGCCATTGAAGACCACTTTACTTTTAAACTACTAAGAGCCTTAATAATTGTTTAGTGTAGGTTGTGTCACAATAACATGTAGTTTTCAATTACCTGTTCCAATAATATAGATCTGATCCTTGTAGCGGTGTTTAAAAGGCATGTAAACTACTTAAGTTTTAGATGTTCCGTCCTTTAGTACTTGGATATGATGCAAGCTTGGATGTGTTGAGTTTGAGTGATGTATCTTGTAGCTTCTGATCTGTTTATCAACTAGCAGGAGTGCCTCTTCTATTCTGTTCCATTTGGTGCATTGGAGACCTACATAGAATCTATTGAATCTCATCTGCTACAGTCTGAGGTAAATAATTTATGTATTTTGTTTTTGTGGAAATTAAAGTAATAAGCAAGAGCCAGCAGCCTGCACAATACACACAAACAACAACCATGTTTAGATTTTCTTTGAATATCTGCTGCTGTCCAGAATTTATGTTGTGAGTTTCACCTTCCTTTTCTCACATCTTTCTTCTATATCTTGTGTATTTGAGTGGATAATCATAAGGAAGGAAAATATGATCTGTAAATAGGATTAAACCCACCTGTTAGAGCTCAAAGTACATCAGGAAATTTGTGATGTTTTCTATTTGTGCTGCAGCAGTTTCCCCTTCATTTTTAGCTTATATCTTCACTCTACAATGCTGGAACCTTGCCTTAAATTTCATTTATAAGAAGACTAAGTTCAGTTTAGTCTAAAACTCCATCATTTTTCCCTCTCTTAGCTCACGTCTAGCACCTAAAAAGATAACAGCAACACACTTCCAAGTTCTGAAATTTTCTGCAATAGATTCTGTCATGGTGTCTTCCAACCCTTCCTTTTCTTACACGTTTCCCCTAATACTTGTTTAGTTGGGTATGTAACCAAGTGGAGGGAAGGTAGAAACATGCATAATTCGTGCAATCTACTGCTTGAAGAGGTGAGAGATGATTTTCTGCCTCGTTTTGTTCAAAGCTTTACAGTTTCTACAAAAAGGTTCTGCTATGGTTTTAACTATACTTCTTCCTCTATTTGAATCACTTTTCAATTATGTTTAGGCCTCCATTTTTATGTGTTAAACTAGTAGAGATCAGTATGTATTTTTATGTGTTAAATGAGTACTTAAGGAGTCAACATGATGATTTCAAGTAAAGATGAATTCTCAATGTATAAACTTTAGTGACAATTGTTGTTCATAGATGATTTCAAGTAAAGATGAATTCTCAACGTATAAAAGTCGTGTCTTTATTACCATGAGATTGTTTTTATGATTGCAATTTTGTAAACTTAAAAACTGAAAATTGTCATTCACGGATCAAGATTTGATTTGATGTAGTTAATTCGATCTGAATGTATATATATTTCTAATCAATTTGCTACTTTTTCTTTACCAGGTCTACTTACTAAGTTGATATGTGTGCAGTATCGCATGTGGTTGTAAGTAGTGTTAACATTTTGGATGCATGAACTGGGATGAAAATTTTGTAAGTAGTGTTATCTGGTATGGGCCATGATCTTAGTAGTTAGAAGATATGTTATATCTGGTCATATGGTATGTGCCCTGAAGAATATGAAATCCAGTGATGAACTTTTTTTTTTAACACTACTTACAACCACATACGATATATATTTAACTGTAACTCCTTGCCATGTATATATATTCTACAATAGTAATTTTAATTTATTCTCTCTAGTTTAGCTCATATATATGTATTTTGCTTTGGGGCCTCTATAATGAAATTCTGATGGAATATAATATTTCTTTGCCACAAGTGAGTGGGTATTAATGCTCTAAGTGTGTATTAACTTACAAGAGAATATAAATGATTTTCATTATCTTGGATGGGCTTGAACTTTGTTGGAGGCTATACTAGTTGGAAGTTCAATTAGAATCTGATTTCTCTGGTGCTCTAGCTGGTAATGATTATGTAAATGTTTTTTTCCCATAAGACTCGAGATATATTCCTGCAATATCATGATGGTCAATCACATGCTTGAATATGAGATCTAGATGGAGCTTATTGGTGAAATGATATTGGTTCATACAACCCCAAGTTGTTGGATGAGTGTATTAATTTATCGATGTTTTATATTCCGAAGGTTATGGCATTTCTTTATGCAATAGACTTCTTTTCTAAGCTGGGTACTTGATGTAAGCTATGCAGTTCATAGATTCCTGTATGAACTCCCTGTTTCTGTTTTTGTAAACTTGTATCTTTTTTAATGCATGTCATGCTCTAATCTCTTGCAAACTACAGCAGTACAAATTTGTTGAGATGAAAATCATAGATTATAATGCTCGAGAAGGAAGAAGCACGGCAGAGGTGAGTCATTCGATTCAACCCTTATATTTAACTGTAACTCCTTGCCATGGTCCTTACTATTTACTCAATTGGCTATTAAACGAGTTTTTAATTGAGAATATTAATGAAGCACCTTCAATGAATAAGCGTATTTGGTTTATCCAAGAAAAAGATATCAGCAGTGATACTCCTGTGAAGGGGAAGGCTGCTTGTACAAAATTTACTTGGATTAGTACAGATGGAACCACCAGCATTGTTTTGTGTGAACCAATCATAGGTCGAACTCATCAAGTAAGAAAATTTGATAGGTTTAATAGAGAATATTTGTTCCTCTCCCATTTTTTCATTCTCAGCTGACTATGTGAACTTTTTGTTCCGCTTTTCAATTTTCTTTACAAAGCCCTTTCACATATCATTGTTTTTGGGTGAATATTCCTTTACATGCTAGTGCTTTTGCTACTTAACTTTATTACTTTCTGGGCTAAATCATATCAAGTTCTAATCTCTCTCTCTCTCTCTCTCTTGGAGATACATGTTCATTTGAAGTATATGGCGCATCCAATAGCCAACGATATGCTTTATTGAACCTTGTTGCACTGCAGCAAGCCTACTTGTTTCAATAGCCATATAGTTTCAATAATATATATATATATATATATATTTATTTTGTAAAAGACTATTTGAGGCGATTTAAACTCGTCGGAAATAAGCAGTCCCAACAATTTTAGAGAATTGTCGCAATTAGGAAAAATATTTTTCAGGCGAAACTTTATACATTTGCGGCGAAATAGACTCGCCGGAAATAAGCTTTCCCAACCAGCGCTTGCATGCATATTTGCGACAGAGATGGAAACGTCGCAAATACTTTTTGCAACGACAGAAACCGACGCAAATAAATTTATCGTTCCCATCAATTGCTCCATACGCTGCGACAGAGATGGAAACGTCGCAAAAACTTTTTGCAGCGACATCCTCCGAAGCAAATAAATTTATCATTCCCATCAATGCATTTAAACGTTGCAAAAGTGTCCAGATATTGCATCGAGTTTTTATTTTTTTGCAGCGATATATTAACGACGCTATGATGTATTTGCAACGCGATTGGTCACTTGGTGGAGGCCTTTCTTGCAGCGCCTAAGTGCATATTTGCGGCAGATAAGGAAACACTACAAATAATTTTTTTTTGTAGCGTTTTATTGTGATTTGACGCTTATTCTTATCAACATCCGATCTTTGGCAACCAACGTGTAGCGATTAAAAATTCGTTGCAAAAAGGTATTAACGGTGTTTTTGCGGCTTTTAGCAGCGAAGTTGAAGTGCTGGGAAAGACCAAAATCCTTGTACTAAGGCTATCTTCGGTTTCACAGATGGCCCCAATTAGGGTTATAATTGAGTCAAGTCGAGCCAGTCTTTGGCTTGCCGAGCTCAACTTGATTGAAAAAACTGGAACTTGAGCTCGAGCTCGGTAAGTTAAACTCCCAATTCGAGCTTAGTTGGAGTTATTTATTTTTATTTTTTTGAATAAGATTTAATGATTAATAATTAGATAAATAAAAAAATCTAATATTGAATTTTTACAACTAACAAGTACAACCTCTATTGAGTTATAAGATTTTAAAAATTTATAAGTAGTATCTAGTTGATATTCACCGATAATAACAATATATTATAAGCCTACATAAATTATTAATACATACGCATAAGATGATAACATATATCTATTTCATATATGGTTTCTACATACTAGTATATGAAATTATTATATCTTATGGACTAATTATTATACAAATTACAAAATATAGCTATGAAGCATATTCAATATATAGGCATAAGTAATTATGTTACATATTATATATTTAATTATAAAAGTGATATGCTTATATTATTAGCTAATACATATATATATGTATATATATATATATACATATGTGTATGTTTATATTTCTCAATGAGGGCTGTTCGAGATACAAAAGAATCTCACAAAAGGATCTCACACACTGATATAGTACACTGTCAATGTATCACGTCTTTTTTTTTCCCCTCTCTCTCTTTCTCCCCCTTTTACTGTGCCTCTCCCATCCTTCCCTTTCCCTCCCTTTCCTACTAGGTGACCACCCTCTCCCCATGTCGGCGTTGTCTGTTGCCAGTGTGCCAGCATTGTCTGTGCCCCCTGGGTGGTTCTTGACCACCCCAGCCAATGGGTGGCGACTGCTGACCACGCAAGAAGTGCACGAAACGTGCACGACAAGCTCACGGCACTGCCGTGAGCTCTATGTCCCCGCCAGCGGGGCTGCTTGGATCACTGGAAACTTCTGCCCACTTTGAGATGGTCCTCGATCACCATGGCGGACACGAGGAGGGAGAAAAGAGGCATGGGGAGTAAAAAAAGAAGAAGGGGGAGACGTGGCACACTGTCAGAGTGCCACATTAGTGTGTGGGATCTCCTTTTGTGGGATTCCTTTATATCTCTAGTATTTTTCTTTATCAATATATGAATGAGCTTTAATCGATTCAAACTAACAAGTCGACTCGGGTATAAACGAGCGGGTCTTAACGAACCTTAGTCGAGTTTAGTCGTGTATGTGTCATTTACTAATCGAGCGGATATCTGCTTTTATGGTTGAGCTTTTTTTCCCCTAGTCGAGTTCGATTCGAGTTTAACCAGGCGAGTACCGAGCGAGCTATCAAACAGACTGGTTCATTTACGACCCTAGTCTCAATTGATCTCATCACATCTCATCTCATGTTATTTCATCTCAAACTTCAAACACCATTCAAACACAAACATTTTTCAATTTCAAATTTTTAAAATTTCAAAATTTTCATCTAATCATTACAACTTTCCTAAACTTCCAAACAAAATATAAAAAATAATTCAACTTTTTAAAATCTCAAATTAAAAATAACATTTTAACAAGATTTTAACTTTATAATATTTTTATTTAAATTCTCACTCAAAATTTTCAAAACTCCATAAAATGTCTTAAATCAAACTATTTCACTACTATTAGCAAATGATCTCACTTCCATTCATAGATTTTTCATTTCATCCATATAACCAAATGAAACCTAATTGTCTACTATAATTGAGTGACATGTGACACATTTTGAAAACTCAAAATATTCTAATAATATTTTATTTAACTTTTAATTTTTAATTTTCATCTCAACTCATTATCCAAACATCACGTAAGTTTTGAAACGTCAACTAGTGAAGTAACGAATATTTTGACCAATCTTTGTCTCAAAGCGTTATGCTCTTTAGCTGTTGTGCCTATTGTTGTACTACCTCGGACAGATAAAGATTATACCTTTGCTTTGCTTTGCGGAGTTAATGTTGTCTACCATCTCTTTTACTATTATATTGAAGGAGTTTGAGAGGATAATAGAAAAAGATATGATAAATAGATTTTTTTTTTAATCAAAACATCGAAACTTGTGTTCATTCTTCTTCAACTATTACAATTTTATCCTTTAGAACATAAAATTGTATACCTATCGGACCTTCTTCTATCCAAATTCTTTCCTCATTTACAAGTAAAGAAACTTTTGCTAGAAAATGAGCTACACAATTACATTCCCTATATGTGTGTATGATTGTCTTGTTATTTCTATTCTTCAAAACCCCTTTAATATCTTCAACCAGTTGACTATGCCATTCCCAGCTAGATTCAGTACCATTCACTGCTTAGTCACACTCAACGCATCCCCATCAAACACCACTTATGTTAAGTTCAGCTCTGCACACAGTTGCATAGCACGCCAAAGAGCCTATAACTTATCTACTAGAGGAGTACTTGCATTCCCCTTTTGAGTACACAATGAGACCAACACATCTCCCTACATATCCCTTATCACTACACCAATCCCCATCTCGCCTTCTTTAACTTTCGGTGTAGCATCCCAATTAACCTTCGCTTGGCCTTTTGCAGGAGCCTTCCATCTACATAACCTTCTTGCCTGAGTGCTATCAATCTGGTAGCTGGGTTCTTTCTGTTGAGCTTGTTGAAACTGAAGTAAACAATCAGTAGCTTGCCTGAAAATCACATCAGGCCCTTCAAATTTGTTTTCAAACACAAACCTATTTCGCCTCAACCTAATCCTTCTCAGTACTACTGCCATTAATTCCAATTCTTCTCTTTTCAATTTATTACACCAGTCTACCCATAACTCTTGCATATCCCTCTCAATAGATACCCATTTCTGCACAAGACTGAGATTATCTGCCTAGACATCCATAGCTCCACCACAACTCCTAAGAGCATGAGAAACTGTTTCCTTTTGCATCTTACATACTGGGCAGTAGTAATCTTTAACAACCTTCCTGCAAGACAAGTTAAACTTTGTAGAAAGACAATTATTCATTGGCATTGCTTTCCATAGGAACATTTTAACTACACCAAGAACATTTAAATTCCACAACACCTTCCAATTATCTGTACCACCTTTTAATACCTCCCCTTTTTCTCTATTTTTCCTGCACATCTCCAAATGATATGCACTTTTAACATCAAATTGACCATTCTTTGTATGAGCCCAAATTAGCTTATCGGGTAGAGCTGATGAATTGATGAGTAAGTTGTAGACAAGTGTTGCCTCTTCTTCATTTAAAATGCCTTTTACCATCTCTGTTTTCCATGTCTTAGTATCCACATCAATGAATTCTTAACCTTTGCTTCAGCTACTAGTAAGGTTCTGGGAGTTTGAATCCTTAAGGTAGACAGTTTTGGTATCCACTTGTCCCTCCAAATGTTGATACTCTCCCCATCACCTACTCTCCACACCAACCCCTTCTTTAATAACTCCAACGAACCCCATAAACTCCTCCAAATAATTGAAGGCCTATGACCTAGTTTTGAAGCCAAGATCTCTAAATGCCCAAAGTATTTGTCCTTCAGGATCTTTGCAACCAAAGAATGAGGATTTGTCAACACTCTCCAGCATTGCTTTGCTAGTAAGGCCTTGTTGAAGCTTACAAGTTCTCTAAACCCAATCCTCCACCAGCTTTAGCAACCCCCATTTTTGCCCAGCTCCTCCATTGGATTTTACTATCTTCCTTCTTGAAGCTCCACTAGAACTTAGCCATTCGAGCTGCTATTTCTTGCATAATTTCTTTGGAAGTTTGAAGACATTCATATGATATGTTGGGATGGCATGTATAATAGCTTTTAACAGCATTTCCTTGCTCGAGGGTTACACAAATTGTTCTTCCAATTACTAATATTTTTCCACACTCTATCCTTGATGACTCTAAAAGAGTTGTATTTAGATCTACCAACCATAATTGGCAAACCCAAGTATTTTTCACAATTATTCTGTTGTCTTTCTCCCTTCTCCTTCGTTATTCTTTCTCTCATCGAAACATGGACTTTAGGAGTGAAGAAAATTGTAGATTTATGCTTGTTTAGACTCTGGCCTGAGACAGCTTCATAAAGCTCGAGAATGCCATTGATCTTTTTCCACTCCAACCAGCTTGCCTTCCCAAATATTATGCAATCATCTACAAAGAGTAAGTGAGTGACCCTTATACCTCCTCTAGCTACTGACACCCCTTTCAGTTCTAATCTTCTTTCAGCTTTATTGAGCATTGCACTTAGTCCTTCAGCACACAACATGAAAAGATAGGGAGATAGGGGATCTCCCTATCTTCCCCGATTTGGTCTGCCATCAATTAAAGCAGCATATGAAACTGAGGATATACACTTCATTATCAAACCAGTCCACCTATCCCCAAATCTCAACTTCTTCATCACTGCCTCAAGGTAAGACCATTCTACTCTATTATATGCCTTTGAAATATCCAACTTTAAAGCCATGCTACCATCCTTACATCTTTGCCTTGTTTGCATAGAATGAAGCACTTCATAGGCTGCTATAATGTTATCAGAAATCAACCTTCCAGGAATGAAAGCACTTTGATTTTTAGAAATGATTACATCCATAACTTTCTTCAATCTGTTGGCAAGAGTTTTTGCTACAAGCTTATACACAACATTGCATAAGCTTATTGGTCTAAACTCATTAACATTTTTAGGGTCACTAACTTTAGGAATTAAAGCTATATAGGTGTGGTTTAAACATGGATCCATCCTTCCACCATTAAGGCACTGAAGCACTGCCCCACACACATCATCACCCACAATATGCCAAAAGGATTGAAAGAAACATGCCCCAAAACCATCTGGTCCTGGAGATTTCAAAGGCCCCATCATCTTCAGAGCTTCCTCTACTTCCTCCCTCTTAAAATTCTTCTCCAATGATTCATTCATTTCATCAGTTACCTTTCTCTCTACTTCTTCTAAGCACTTGTCAATCACTTCATATTTCGGCTTAGCAGTTTTATACACCTCATCAAAGTGATCTTTGAAAGCCTCTGCAACTCCATCTTGCTCTATTCTCAAGGTTCCTTTTCTGTCTACAATTGAAGAGATTTTACTTCTTTTCTTCCTTTGCACACTCATGAAAGAACCTTGTATTTCTGTCACCAAGATTGTACCAGTTTCTCTTAGCCCTTTGTTTCCACATAGTATCCTCCTGTTCCATCAACTTTCCCACTTGCTTCTGCAAGCTTTTCAGCTCCTCTTCATTATGAGGCCCCAACTCCTCCTGCACTTATTTAATCCTTCTTGTAATCTGTTCAATCTCTTTAGCTCTCATTTTATCTTTGCTTTTAAAACATGTAATCAAAGTCCTGCTACAAAAATTCAATCGGGATTGCACCCTTATCACATAGTCATTTATCTACTGTCCTTTATTCCATTCTTTCTTTATTCTTTGCTCACAGTCCTCCTCTTTAATCCAGCTTGCCTTAAACCTGAACAGAGCCTGCCATCTCCTTTGCCTATTAACAGCCTCTTCTATTGACACCAATATAGGCAAATGGTTTGCGCTTCTTACTAGCAAACCTTCCACTTGCTATTTGTCACACACCTATCTAACCTCTCTTTTGTAAATGAGAGGTCAACATGCCTATTGCTCCATGTAAAGAAACCACTTCAGTAGCCTAAATCATAAAGTAGATTGTCCTCTAACACTTCTCTGAATTGACTTAGTTGTGTTTCAGCTCTTTGCCTACCTCCCACCTTTTCATTTTTGAAGAGGATCTCATTGAAATCTCCTACCACACACCAGGGTTCTTGCTCTCTTGGCCTCAAGCTTCATAATAAGTCCCAATACCACTTCCTTTTCCTTGTCTCAGGATGCCCATAGAACCCAGTAAATAACCATTTCTTGCCCTTCTCCTCTATACTGATCTCAGCATTGATATGCCAAGTGGAGTGGTTCTTTATTTCCACTTCCTCATTACTCCTCCAGAACAGTGCCAAACCCCCTTTTCTCCTAACAGAATCTACTAGAAAACAGCCCTCCATCACAAGCCGTCTCTTCAAAATTTCTACTCTCCCAACTGTAATCATGGTTTCAATCAAGAACATCATGTTGGCCTTCTTTTCCTTTGCCATTAGGCAAAGGTCCTGAACTATCTGAGGGTTGCCAAACTCTCGGCAGTTCCAACTTATAATATTCATAATACTAGGTGGGGTTGCTCAGCAGCCACCGACCCTAACTTTCCCTTCTCAAACACTACCTCCTCCATTCTAGCTTTCTTCTCTACACCCTCCCCCACCTTATCCCCTTCCATACTATCAGCATCGCTTTTATTCAAAGGATTAAGAATATGAAGTTTACTAGCATTTGATCTACCTCTGGCTCTTCTTTCCCAACTACCATTTCTTCCACCACGAAGGTTCTCCTGATTCTGTGTTTCCTCCATAGCCATCACCAAAGTTGCATTTCTCTCAATTGAAAAGATGTCAAGATCACCTTCGTCCTCTGCTAGTATCATTTGAGAATTATTTTTTGTTTTCTGATTGAGATCACCTTCATCAGTCCCACCTATTTGGCACACCACATTATTCCCCCCTTCTATCTCAACTTCCACTCATTCCTCCTCCCCTTCAACCTCAACTTCCATTCCTTTCTTCACCCTCTCCCCATCTTCACACGAGTCCTCCCTATCCTTAGATCCTGTAAAAGAGCCCTGAGAAGCTTCATTCCTTGATTCACTATTCTTGTGTTCTTCCCTTCTCTCAAATCACCTTTGATTCCTTGATGGAGCTCTTAGCCAAGCACCATATTGTAATTCCCCACCCTTTGTCCCCTGTTTACCCATCTTCCCATCTCCACAAGCTTCCTTGTCATGTACAATTCTACCACAATAATAGCATAATTTTGGCAGTTTTTCATACTGAAAGGGAACCCACATTCTCCTCCTCTCCACTTCTATAGTTCGTCCCCTTGCCAGAGGTTTCTTTAAGTCACAAGCAATCCGAACCCTTAAGACTTTACCCCAAGCCAACCCATCCTCATGTACATTGACACCCTTCACAATTCCCACAGAACCACCAATCTGTTCTTCCATCCCCTACATCATACAGCTTAGTGGTAAGTTTAGCATCTGGATCCAGAAGCACTCCTGATCAAAATCCATCCGATGCGGTTGTGTTTCACCATCATAATCCTTAATCACGAACAAGAAGTTATCAAAGAGCCATGGGTAGCCACCCATAACTTTCTCCTTATTGTTCACCGATGCAAAGGTAATGATAAAACAGTTGGCCCCAAACTCCTGAAATTCCATCATTCTCCCTACCCTCCATATTTTCTCCATTGTTGATCTCACAATTTCATTCCCTATCTTCCTCTCCGAACAAATTTTCCCAACTACACTTATCTTCCCTTTGTTTTTTATCTTCTCCAAATGCCTGAAGTTAGGCTCTATAGGTATATTATCTTCCTCACTCAACTTCAATTGTTCCTAGATCTTTGTCATTTCCTCCATACCTTCACCTCTATCCGCCATGGCGGGCAAATATGCCCCTCGCCTCCTTCAGTAGTGGCACGAAGCAGTAGCAAAAGCAGAAACGGACTAAAAAACTCCCCTCAGTCATTTTTAGAGAAAACGATTAGAGAGAGAGACTAAAAGAATGTTCTTTTAGAACCGACCTTTCATAAATAGATTTTCTTTTAAAGAATTGATCCTGCCACTATAATATTTTGGAACCTGCTAAAAAAATTATTATTTTTTTTAAATTTGAGCATTCTATTAATATATATTGGTATAATTTAAAATCATGTGTAAATATAAATGGTGATACCCAAATCTTGAATAAAAAATAAATGAGAAGTGCTAGATCCATAAAGAGACTTGATAAAAGTAAACTCACAAATTAGCGTGGCTTGATATGATACGTCAGAACTATTTTATGGTGAAATTTTTTTAATCTAATGTATCAAAGTCACATCAATTTGTGAGTTTACTTTTCTGAAATTCTTTTATAGACAAAAGATTTCTCAAAATAGTATTGATTTTTCATTAATGTATAATGATATTGCTAAGATTTTCTATAATTATATATCCTAAATATTTCCCACAAGAATAATCCTATAGTATTTTGAGTTTTACTACATAAACTTTATAAACGGGAGTCGTAGTGATCAAAAGTTAAAATATAAAAATAACTGAAACTTATGTATATGATAGGGAAATGATATTGGAGATATGTCATACTTGTGAAGTCCGTAAGAATTCTATAATAAAATATTTAGTAAGTCTAGTATTTTCTATATTTACATTTAAAACACAAGAGACAAAATCCTACAGTATTTAATTAACATTCTCTATATCCTATTCACACTTTTCATCATCTTTGAGTTATTCATTATTCTTTTAAAGAAAAATTAAAATGTGTTGGTGAAATACACAATAATATAATAAAAATTACAACTAAAATAAAAATTAAAACGAAGTCAGTTTGGACTGAGGCACGGAAATATTGCTCTTTTTAAAGAGATTCAAGCCTTCTGCAGTGTACAAAGTTTCAAATTAACCGTTGCAGCATAACGGTAAAGAAAAGTTACGAGAAACCAACGTTACCAAGTAAAATGTTCCGCTATTGGCAAATCAAGAGAATAAAAGTAAGCTTAAAAACGTTCAAGCAATAAATCTCTTAATTAAATCCTAATAATTATTTTAAAAATACCAACAAAATGTTTATAGGTAATGCCACATTAATATCATAGCAGAATAAGAGTAGGATGATAATGAAGCTTGTAGAATTTTCTTATTTATTTTTCTCTTAATTGAAAATAATATTTAGAAAAATATAATTATAAAGAATCTAGTAAGGAAGGATACAAAAGTTTCTAGTATTCTTTCTATTAATGTGAAAGAATGAATAAAAACTTATCCCAGAACAATTTTGATGCTGGAAAAAATAAAGATTATTCTAGCAACTAATTAAATAATAATCAAATAAATAAATAAAAACTAATTAAATAATAAAAATTAGGGAATTCGAAAAATCTTGACTATTTATTGTCATATTTGTACTTATATGATTTGGCAACATGAAAGATATCAACAGGAAATAGTTTATTCAATAAGTAAAACACGAGTAATTATTAAATAGTCTCATAGTCTCATTCTATTCTAAAATGTTTAAAGTCATCTTACGTGGCTCTCCTTATTATACCATTATTTCAAACAACTGTACGCTTTTTACTTTTTTTTCCACGTGGACCTTCTTTAAACACACTAAAGATTTTTAGGGTAGGTTTGGAGGGTGAGATGAGAATTTTGTGTTTTGTTTTGAAGTTTAAAATATTAAGTTTTAATATTATTATTGTTTTGGAATTTGAAAAAGGTGTATTGGGATTTAAAAAAGTTGAATTGTTTATTATATTTTGTATGAGGATTTGAAAAATGTGTAATGATGAGATGAGATGAGATGAGAATTTTGTGTTTGGTTTGAGGTCCCAAACCTGCCCTCTTTTACACGCGTTATTTTTTTAAAGAAAATAAATAAATAGACTTTTTGCCACTTTCTCTTTATATTTGTTTTTGAGAAAATATATTTACAATTGTGACTTATGCAACCGCTACGTAATCACTTTAAAAAAATTGAATAAAATATAAAACTCACATGAAAAAGATTAATTTTTTAATAATAAATTCCAGTCTTTTTCAAAGTAATATTTACGCGGCATTTACGTACTTCATAGTTGTATGTAGAATTACTCTTTATTTTTCGGCGAAGGATTAAGTTTCGTTTCCTAACACAACTATTCTCAAGTATTTTTAAATATTGTTGTCCAACATCACTCAAATATAAAATGTTTTTTAATCTTTTACACGCGTTATTTTTTTAAGAAAATAAATAAATAGACTTTTTGCCACTTTCTCTTTATATTTGTTTTTTGGCAAAGGATTAAGTTCCGTTTTCAAACACAACTATTCTCAAGTATTTTTAGATATTGTTTTGTCAATTATCACTCAAATACAAAATATTTTTTAATTTAAAATTTTCAATTTTTTTATTTAATCATTATAACTTTTCTAAACTAAAAAAAAAAAAAAATACAAATGTTCCAAATTTTAATACAAAAATGATATTTAAATAAGTTTTTAATTTTATTATATTTTTATTCAATTTTTTTCTCTCATTTTCTAAAACTAAATAAAATATTCTGATTCAAACTATTTTATTATTATTTACAAATATATTGAGATATTCTAAATTGAGGCCTCAAGCTAACGTTTCATGTTTCTAGGCTAGGGGTTCTCACGTTGTTTGGGGGGCTTTAAGCCTAATTACCTCGTATAAAAATTATATTTAGTAGCCCTACATCACACACCGATTGAGAAAAAAAAAAAGATAAAAAAATAAAAGCATGCGTGTGTTGTAGGGTTGCTGAACAGAAAATTGTACCTTATAATCAGAAGAGTAAAGATTCAACAAATCAATAGAAGCATCACATCTTTAAATTGCTAGCAAAACATGCATATTAAAATCGGCCCTATTTGGTAGTAATTTACTTAGACAATTAAGATGGTAAATAAATACTATTACTCGACAAGTTGCTTGAGATCGGCTCGGTTAAATTTAAGTTTGGCTCGATTCGTTTATTAATGAATTGTTTGTGAACATTAAATTATAATCGAATATTAAAGTATAATCGATTATTAACAAATAAGACTCGTAAAAACTCATATAAATTCCAATAACTAAAATATTTATTAAAATTTCTCAAACTTGTATCATAAAAATCATAACTGAAAATTGTGTATATAATCTAAGCTTCTATCACGTCTCCCTGGGCCAAGTCTCATCCGGCAGCTCCATCTTCATAAATATTCTCACATTGGGTGGTTTAAAAATATAAAACAAGCTAAAATGAGTTGAAAACTCAGTAAGAAACTCATTATAACGTAAACATGATAAACATCAGGATTTCCATAAAATATTTCATGTTGATAATTTAAAATCATGATTGTTTATGCATATGCTTTGACGTGCATGAATTTTCTCATCATAACTAATCTTGACTTATTTGAGTCATCTAAATTATCTGACTTTTCAACACACTTAACCCTGTGTGCGAGGTTTTGCACCGGTCTCACATTTTGTGACCACGAACGAAACCATTGATTTGATCTGATAGTAATATATTGTGATGACCCTTGAGTTCGTGGCTTGCACATCTACCCTGACTGCATGGTACCATGCATTTGAATGGTCATTTAATTAATCTTAATTTGTATCTTATATTTGTCTTGTGAAAGTTTATGTGTCTTATGTAACGTGAGATGCATGATATACATAATACATAAATAAATATAAAATGTGGAATTAAACATGATCATGAATTATGATGAATGACATGCTTGCAAATATCATGACATGTGTGGTACATAAATATTGGCTTCTAAATAACTAACTTTAATAATAATATATACTAGCTAACATTTGATAATCTTAATTTTATGATCAAGCTACTTACCTCGTAGCACTAATCCAAGATTTTCAACACATAAATGACCACCTATAAAAATAGACATGTAACTCATGTCAATTTCTAATTAAACACATACAACCTAAAATACTAAAATAACCTATATTTATTATAAAAGTCTAGAATTATTATAACCCTAAAATAATCTAACCTTTCATAGGCCCAAATTCTCACAAATCGATATTCTCCATTAAACCCATGCCCGTGTAAAATTGCATAGCCCATGATACAATATAACATACCAGCCCATAGTCGAGAGAGAGAGAGAGAGAGAGAGAAAAAACATGAGATGAGAGGTGTTGTGAGACGGAGGGAGAGGGGGGAGAGAGAGAAACCGAGAGATAGAGAGAAGGCTTGCCGTTGAGAGAAGAAGAGAGGGAATTACGTAGAGAGAGAACTTATGGCTAGTGGGGGAAGAAATTGAACACTTCAATTGGTGGCTCAAGGGTTAAGGTTGCTATATTTTTGGGTGGTTGAAACTGAGGACATGGAGGCTCACCAAGGTGGTTCCGGTGTGGGGTAGCGGCTGAAGTGAGCTGTAGAATAGTCGTGCTCTGTTTTTGTGGGGCAATAATAAAGGTTGCGTTGGTATCCCGAGTTCCTGGTTTCGGTGGTTCACGGTGATATACTGGCTCGGTTTGGAGCAAGGGTGGTTGAAAGTACAACAAGAATAAATGTGCGAGGTACTTCTGAACTATTTGTAGCAATGCAAGGGTTATGGGAGCTTACGTTTTCCATTTGGAGTTGGGTGAAGGTGGTTGGGCATGGCTACTTCAATACTTGGTATAGGGTGGTAGCGGTGTGGAGGGGCTTACGGTTTCTGTAGCGGTGGGTCTTGGACTAGTTCTCCTCCAATTGAGGCTGGTGTGGGTGAATCAGGCAAGGTGCTACGAATTGGACAATGGAGGCTGATAGTTTGTTGTTGTAAGGAGTGCAATGAGCTAGGTGTGGGCATTGGTAGAGATGAAAGCAACGTTGGGCTTTACAGGAGGTGGGTCGACGACAACCCTAGGGACTGAAATTTTCTACATGCATGATGCATGAGAGGGGAATGTGCATGATTATGTATGTTGTGGGTGAGGTCCCTTAGACGTTGTTGCATGTTAAAGGTAAATAGAGAACTAAAACTAGGACTCGAAGAAGAAGATGCACGTATAGTGCATGGGGCTAAATATATATAAGATAGTCGAGTTTAAGAATGCTAATTGGAAGAGGATTGTAGGATTGTAACCTAAGCGTGTTTGAAATTGAACAGGTTCAGGAGCTTGGAGTTCATAAATAAATCGGGCCTTAGTTCTCAGGGGTTTGGGTCCATTTAACCCATAATTATTAACTGAGCTTTTGAGCTAATTATTAAGCCCAATAAAATTTCATAATCTACCATAATAATTTTTGGGTTCATGGCCTATTCAAAATTATCCAAAAGTTGAAATTGGGTTTTCCAATATGACCCATCAAACATAATTTAGGCCCAATACAATTATCCTTATATTAAGCTTAAAACTATTGGGCTGGGTCATTATAGTATTGGTCTAGAACTGAATCAAAATTTTCAGAGTCTAGTTTGTCACCAATAATATTTGACGAAGTACCATTAGAACTTGTTTGGGCCCCATTTGATCTTCCACTACTTAACCCATGAAACTTGTGGTATCCTTAATCAAACACCTCACTTTGGCCTCAATTCTATTTTCACACTCAATCCCTTTGCACATTTTCAACTAAAATGCGATGGACTTCATCTTGTATTTAGGGTCAAGGAAAAAATCTACATAAATAATCATGTTTGTCCTATCGATGCTCCCCAATATTGTTGAAACTTAACATTCATATTAGATTTCATACTCATCAACTTAGCATCACCACTCTTACATATTTTGTTCAAAGTTTGCTCAATCGTACAAAGTTGCCAAAATAAAATAGTATATCTGTGGTCACGTACAATGAACCAAAGATTTGCAAGGTGACATCATAAAAAACTTTCAGAAATTTGATAAATATTTGAGCACCTTGCCAACCCTCAAACTTAGGCATCAAAAGCAGTGAATCCTCCATATTCATAAGCACAAAATGTCATTCATACTTTTTAGCGATACCCAGCATTATGTATGTTGAGATTCATCAAGTAGGAACATATAGACTCACCATTTTTCAACACTCAAGATTTAGCCTCTTGGAACAATTTTTTAACATATCAAGTATCACGGGTGAAGATTTCACAAACTTTATTACATTTCTAATATTGGTTATTGCATCATCTATATCTTTTAAACCATCACATAGAATGAGGTTTAAAACATGTGCAACACAAATCATTATAAGAGGCATTATCTACAATGATGGTAAAAAGTCGGTTAACCTCCAATTAATCATATTAGACTCTAACATCCAAGCAATCATCTCACCCTGATGATTAGAAATATGGCAAAACCTAATGAATTTTGTGTTCAACAATTTCGACTAATGAAGTGACATGTAACACACATATAATTCATATTTTGTGCCAATGTCCATATAAAACAAACTCTTTGACCTCTCAATGAAGCCTTCAAATTTTGCTTATCTTCATTCTATTAGTATATACAATCTTTTTCCAAAGTAGTCTATGATGGCAAGGTGTACCTAGGCTCTAAATTAACCACAAGTTCAGCAAATGCCTCATGTTCCACAATCCTAAATGAGAATTCAAACTATATTAAATACTTAGCAATCTTCACTCTTATTTTTTCTCTCTCATATTTTCCTAATCCTTGAGGATTAGAACTTTTACCATACATTCTAACTCTTGATTGTGATGGTGTTTTATCATTTCTAAGGTTCTTTTCTTTAATGGGAGAGGCTTGACAAGAAAATCGTAGGTGGTGTGTCAAGGATGAAGTGTCATTTTTATAATGGCATTCTAATAGTCTGGATCAATAATTGCATTAGGCTTTAGTGTTAATGGGATCAATAGGCTCAACCTTTATAAAATTATCTCATATTATATACTAATTGCTACCCTTTTTGCCTTTGGAGGGAGGGATAGTGTGAGGTCTTTGGTATTCACGGAGGAGGTGCTAAAGGACTAGTATTTTCCTCCACATCCAATGATATATGAGCGAACCAAAACCACCACCACCATTTAGTATCACTAAAACTATCTTCCATTTGCTTTTAAAAATAAAAAATAATGATAGAGAAATATAATAAAATCAAATCAATATAAAAGAGAAGATAAAATAAAATTAAATTGCATTAGTTTATTGAAAACATTCACTATTTGATCGATAGAAGAATATTTTGCCTGAAATAAAACAAAAAATGAATTCTTATAATATCAAAACCTGAAACAAGTCTATTTTTTGAAAGAATTATTTGTGTGTGATATAGATATTGAAAATGCTTCTTGAACCAAGGATTGTGATCGACAATCCTGACCGATTGTATTTATTTTTTTTTTTACCTAATAGTTAAGGAGATGACTATTAATGAATTGGTATTTAAAAAAAATGTTTAAAGATGTATAAAAAGGATTGAAAAAAAAAATTAGATTTACACTTATCGGTACAATGTAGGGCACCATTCTCGGTCGCCCCTAGCATTGTCCTATAGATCGTATAGACAAACGCACACATGCATAAACAGATAGACATCTGCATCGAAACGAACTTATACATATATATTTTTGGTCAAACAATTTTTGTCAAACCAAAACAGATGTACGTGGAGACTTTGGATCTTCCTTAGAAAAATAAAAGTTTCACTAGCTAAACTTTGTAATCTCATTATCAGAAAATTGAAACGGTCATATGAGGAGAAGATAGAGGAAGAAGTGAAGTACGTACTGATATTATCATATTAGTTTTCGGTATATATAATCTACAATATATCTCATGTCATGATATTTAGTACGTACTATCTCTAAGGTGCTTCACAAAATATCAATTTCATCTTTCTTTTCTTCTTACAATAAACTCTTTTATGTTTATGGTTTTCATACCATTTTCCCAAACTCCAAACTTGGCATTATAATCATGATCATCTCCTTCGCTTTCACTCTCACCTTTTCCTACTTTTATTTTACTTTGAAATCTTTTCCTTCTCTCTTTTATCTTCATTCTTTCCTAGGGGAGCTCTTGTCTTTAAATAAGATCATGAAAATTGTCTCTCTATTATTTCCACTATTGTCGCATGGTGGTCTACACAAGTTAGGTACAATTATATATATAAATATATATATATATATATATATATATATATATATATTTGGTCCAAAGCTTTTTATATTTATTCTTTTTATACTTTCTAATTATAGCGATATAAAGATGCTAGTACGCTAGTTTTCATGCTGTCAAGTTGTCAAAGTACTTCACTTGGTCATCAATTTTATGCAAGAAAACTAACCCAAAATGTCAATAACAGGAAAATAATTCCCCATTTTATTTTCACAAGGAATCTACTCGTGTTCTTCAAAAAGTCCAATAATCAAGTTGCGAAAGGAATTATTATTTCCATTTTATCGTTAATCTACCCAAACTTGATTCAGCAGAATCCTCTAACATTATTCCACTCCTCTAGCATTTTTTAAGATAAATGCTAGATACATTTATACACGTATTAAAATTATGATATGGGTGGACGAATTCGAAAGCAAAGTTGAAGAAATAGAGGAAAAGACAGACTGATGGTGACGAAATAGAAGAAGCCAAAACAACATATAAGACCTAGATGTAAAAGATCAGAAGCCCTATACCTGTAACAGTAATCGACGGCGATGACTATGAAAATGATTTAGGGTTTCAGTGATAGAGATAGAGAGAGAGGGAGAGACGAATGAGATTAATGAAGAGAGATAGAAAATGATTTAGGGTGTTCTGAAACGAGCGCTTAACCAATTTCAAAACGAGGTCATTTTGGTCTATTCAAAACAACTTGGTCTTGCACATAATTTAATTGTGTTGTGGGTACCGGGTCAATATTTGATATCCACGTACCCAATTTGGTATCCGTACCCGAGTCCTGGCGGGCCTGGTTACAATTTGGATGGTTATCCTGGATTCACCCAAATACTTGGATTCCGGACTGGATCGGCAAAAAGTCTGATTTGAATCTACTACACTACTTCTAAGATCAATGTATGGTAGAGATTGAAATTGTTTTGAGGGATGATCATGGTAGGGTAATTATGGACATGAGCACTAGTAAAGAGAATGAGGTGAATGTAGTAATAGAAATCTAAAGGTTGGCCATTCTAAGGAGCTTACAGTTGATATGTCGTAGGAAAATGTTAGAAGCATAAAGTTTTATGTGCACGAATAGATATAACTACAGTTTTTTTTAATCAAGATCTTGAATTGAAAGGATATAATATCATTTAGAGTTTAGCTGCGTTAATATAGACATCTAAGGTGGATCTTTTCCACTATAAAAGTCTAAAGACTAGAAGGGATTGAGATAAGGGGTATGTTTTCATATAAGCAATTGGAAGCCACCCATTGCGCAATGGAATGTGCACATCGATTGTAATCTCGATGTATTTTTCGAATTCTCCAACTATCAAATGATTGAAGGAGTATTCTGGTGTCTCTGATTATAGGCTTAATTATCCAATCCGCAGTTCTTTCTGGTTCCTCCATTGCACTTATAACCATTTGAGAATCTCCACCAAATGTTATCTTCTTAATAGGATGAGCCTGAGCTTCCTTAATGCTTGTGTATAATGTTGTGGCTTCTCCTTGATTAGGATTCTGGCTATTTGTGAAGCTAGTTATTACAAACACCACCGAGTCATCTTCTGATTTGCAGATTGCAGCAGTAGTGCTTCCAGTATTCCTCACCACTACATCAAATGTTAGCAAATAATGGCCTTTTGGTATTGCCTTCCAATTCCTAGGATTTTTCAGATGTTTATTACCCCAAGCATTACAATGTTCTTTAAAACTCATCAACAAATTTGTCTAGTGTAGGATTAAAGGAATCATGCACAACTTTGTTTCTTAAAAACCAGATGTTGTCCATAGATACGATTACAAAGATTTGAAGCTGGTGCTCTTCTAGAGTAGGAATGCTGAGAGAATTTGACGGATTAAGAATGCAATCTATCTAGTTTGTAATCCCATTTGGAGCAAAACAAGAGATGTCTATAGGCCATGGGGATTGTCTCCATAAAACTCCAGAAAATGTGCATTTTAGGAATAAATGAGTAAGAATTTCTTCTTTAGACTCTCATATGGGGCAGACCAATTGGCTATCACTCAGTGGAAGACAATTTTTCAGCAGGGATCTTATAGGTAGGATATTGCTCAGTATTTTCCAAGTGAGCATCTTTAATCTATCCCGAATGCTTAGTCTCCAAAATTTTTTCCAAATATCGGGAGCTATTGTTGATTAGTGCTTGTTAGAGGTTTGACTAATAATTTTGTGTGCAAATTTCATTGAAAAGTTCCTTGAGGCATTTAAAGTCCATAACCACCTTGTCCCTCCTTGAATGGAAATTATTTTGGGCTAATGGGTGTTTTTGTATCTCATTCATTGTATTTTGATGGAAAAGAGTGAAGTAAAAGGATGTTCCATCTTCTGGGTTCCTCTAAAGTCTGTTCAGAAACTAGTAAGTTTGGATCTTTGTGAGTAGATTCTGATTGAGGGATGGGAATAATGGTATCTTGAGTTGGTATCCTTGGGTCTCCCTAAACTCTAGTATGAATGCCAGTATTAGACTGTTGACCAAAATTTCTCTTGAGTAAATCTCTGTTGTAAAATACCTTTCCAAAACTAAGAGTCTAACCTCTTTGGTGACATTTGTAGGAATGAAGAGTTTTTGATATATTTGTGCTCAAGGATTCTCTTATGTTTTGATTTGTTCACATTAACCATTTTCCAACTCAGTTTACAAAGAAGAGCTTTATTAAAGTTTGATGTTAATCTTAGTCCCAGCCTTCCATTAGCTTTAGGTTGGCAGATAGACTTTCGTGAGTTGGGTGTTAAATTATGAGGATTGTTTAGGTTATGTCCCCACCAAAATTTCATAAAAGATCTATCAATGTTTTTTGAAAAAGTTAGAAGCTCCATTCGGGTCATTACCCATCCCTCTACTTTATCTTTATGAATAACTCTATTATTGTTTGGAATGCCCGTGGCATTGGTACCTCTCGTCGAAGACTGAAGAACTTAGTTTGTAAGTTTAAGCCTCAAATTGTTGCGGTTCTAGAACCTTTTCAAAATCTAGACAAAGCTATTCGTTTGCAACATTATTTACAATTTGATTCCTTTACTTCGAATGTAGATGTTGATGGAAAAATCTGGATTTATTGGGCCAATACTCTTGATATTCAAGTGGTGAGGTCAAATTTACAGTTTGTTTCCCTTCGTGTTATCACGGGGTCATATCAGTTTTTGTGTACTATCATCTATGCAAAGTGCAGTACGTATGATAGGAAAATTATGTGGGAGGATCTTAGTTCTCAGGCTATGGGATCGGAGCCTTGTCTTTTTGCTGGGGATTTTAATATCATTCGGAATAAATCGGAGAGAAGGGGTGGATCACCTCGATCAAATGCGGCGATGGAGGACTTCAATGACAGATCCACCAAGGCGGCTTGGTTGAGATGAAGGGTAGAAATTCTTCTTGGTGTAATGGGCAGTCGGGTCTTGCTCGGTCTTGGGCGAAGCTAGATTGAGTTCTTATCGATTTCTCGTTGCTCTCTTATTTTCTGAATGCAGTTTGTTCTTATTTGCCACGCACCACGTCCGATCATTCTCCCATGGTTATTGAGTTCAAGATGGATAATTTTTCTTATGGCCCTTCGCATTTTCGCTTTCAACAAATGTGGGTGGATCATCCTCAATTTTTGTTGTGTGTTCGTTAGGCTTGGTCTGCTACTTTTGATGGTCATAGGCTTACAAAATTTGCTTTTAAATTGAAGAACACTAAGGTCGCCTTGTGTGAATGGAATAAACAGATTTTCGGTCATACTAATATGCATATTAATTCTCTCGAGCAGCAAATTGAGGAGATTGAAAAGAAACTTCAGCAAAATTGGGATGAATCTACGGAGAGGGATCTTATGGCCGCTTCTGCGGAATTAGATAATTGGCTCCGTCGTGAAGATACTAGATTGGCTCAAATGTCTAAGTTAAAATGGCACATGGAGGGTGATCGTAACACAAAGTTTTTTCATGCCTGCCTTGCTAATAAACGGCGTAAAAGAGTGGTGGACATGAGATCATCAAATGGCATGGTGTTTAATTCGCCTGAGAGTATTCATCAGGGAGTTGTGGATTACTTTTCTTCTTTTTTGCAGGGCACGCCGACCAGATTGTTACCTGATTTATTGACTCTTATCTCACCTATTATTTCTGATTCCGACAACTCGATGTTGTGTGCGGTGCCTTCTATGAATGAAGTGTTTTCTGCTCTATCTTCTATACCTTCTAGCAGCTCCCCGGGTCCTGATGGCTTTAGTTCTGATTTTTTCAAAAGTTGTTGGGAAATTGTGAAAGAAGATGTCTTGGAAGCCATATCTGATTTTTTTAATTCTAAACAACTCCCAAGATTTTTCACTGCTTCTTTTCTTGCTTAATTCCAAAGGTTGATACACTTTCTGGTTTTGATAAGTTTAGGCCTATCAGCCTATGCTCGGTGCTCTATAAAATATGTTCAAAAATCACTGTTAACCGTTTGACAGGGCTCCTCTCAAGAATGATTTCGTGGGAACAAGGCGCTTTCATTCCAGGGAGAAGCATATTTGAAAATATTAGTATTACGCAGGAAATGATCCACTCCATTAATAAGAAGGCCTATGGTGGTAATATCATGATTAAATTGGATATGGCTAAACCCTATGATCGTGTGGATTGGCTGTTTCTTCTAGAGGTTCTTCACTGTTTTGGTTTTTCCTCTACTTTTTATGCTCTTATCAGAACATGCATCTCGACCCCTTGGTATTCTATAATGATGAATGGCACTATTAAAGGTTTTTTTCAAGCAGGCCGAGGTTTGCGTCAGGGTGATCCCCTTTCCCCTTATCTCTTTACTATTCTTCAAGAAGTTCTCTCTAGATTGATCAAGCAAAGTGTGGAGGCTCGGAAATTTGGTCAATTCTCACAGGCCCGAGGTACGCCCATAATTTCTCATCTTATGTATGCTGATGATGTAGTGATTTTTTCTAATGGTAGCTCTCAAGCCCTAAGGGAGATTTTATCTGTGCTTCATAAATATGAGAGTTGGTCGGGTCAGTGTATCAATCACTCTAAATCAGCCATTTTCTGCTCTCAAAAAATTTCTTTAGCTCGTAAAAGCTTATTACTACGGAAGACTGGATTTTCAGAAGGATTTTTCCCTTTCAAATATCTTGGCGTGCCTATTATTTTGGGTTGTCTCAAACAGGTACATCTGGAAGATATGGTGACTAATATTCAAAAGAAAATATCGGGGTGGAAGATGAGATTTCTCTCGACGGGTGGCCGTCTTATTTTACTTCATCATGTTCTTTCTAGTATGGTGCTTCATCTTTTTGCTGTCCTTCAGGGCCCTCAATCCACTATTAAAACCCTTCATCATATGATGAGTACTTTCTTCTGGGGGGAGGATAATGGCAAAGGTAAGAAAAAATGGGTGGCCTGGAATTCTATATGCCGTCCCGTGGAGGAATGTGGTTTGGCTCCTAGGAACCTCGATGATATGCAGAAAGCCCGGCGTCTTAAGGATGGTAAGGTTTTTTTCTGGTATGATAAATGGAGGGACAGAGGTCCTTTAAGTAATGATATGAATATTGTGGGGCATCGTCATCTTCAAGTGAAGGATTGCGAATTAAATAATGATTGGGATGTGGATTTTATTCATCAGTTAGTGGGTCCGAATCACTTTGATGGTATTTTAGAGGATATTTGTAAGGCTAAATCGGGTTTGGATGTTTTGATTTGGACAAAAAATGATAATGGTTTGTTTTCCACTAAGTCAGCGTGGGATTGTGTTCGTATTAGAGGTGATACTATTGAGGGGCATTCTTGGATGTGGCATAAGAGTCTCCCTCTTAAAATGTCTTCTCATATGTGGAAAGCTTGGTATATGGCCCTTAGTGTCCATCATCACCTTCGCCGTATTGGCATTCCTATTACCTCTCGTTGTGATTGTTGTGCTAACGGTCATTATGAGGACCAAAATCATGTTCTTTTTGCAGGTGATATTGTGAAAAATACTTGGCGCTATTTTGGGGCTAATCTTGGTATCCCGATAGGCCGAAATTGGAAAGATACAGTGAAGATTTGGTTTCGCCGAGCGACTCTAGCGTCTCAAGTTGGTATTATTGTGGGAATTCTTCCGATGATTATCACTTGGAGAATTTGGCAGAGGCGATGTTTGGCGCGTATGGAGGGTCGTTTTGAATCTACCTCTGACATTATTCACTCTGTTCGACTGTGGATTAGTCTTATTTTTCGAGATATGCATGCTAGTTCTCACATTTCTAGTTTTGATTTGCAGGTACTGGAAAGTTTGCATGTCAAGCCCGATCTTCCCCCAATTCGACGTTGCAAAGTTATTGCTTGGCAACGTCTTTAGAAATAATCATGGTAAGCTAATTCATGCTTTTTCCTCGTTCATTGGTACAGGTTCAAATAATTGGGTAAAAACTTTTAGCTCTTCTTCATGGACTCCAGGTTTGTAAATCATTTTCTCTTAATTATGTGGATATTGAACTTGACTCTATGACTGTTATTTCTTGGTGGAGGAGCAAAAAATGTGGGGTGTGGTACCTGGAGGATTTCTGGGAGGAAATTAATGACATTATGACCTCCATGACTTGCTCGCTTCATCATGTTTTTCGTGAGGGAAATAAAGTTGCAGATTGGTTAGCCAAACATGGGGCTTCTGGTAATGATTTAGTTGTCTCTCAATTACTGTAGACTCCTCGAGCGTTGCGTGGTCTTATCCGCATGGACTAATCCGGGTTGCCGTCGTTTCATTTTAGTTAGTTTCAGGTGTTTGTGGTTTTCTATTTTGGTTTGTTCCATGGTTATTTTAGCTTATTCTGGCTTGGTTTTTTTCCGCATGTTGGGTTTTCGTTTGTACCACAGATGTTTGTTTTGTAACCACGGTTTTCGTCTACCATAAGTGAGGGTTATTAATAAATTTGGGGAGGGGTTACTAGTGAACAAGTGACCCTAACTCTTTAAAAAAAAAAAAAAAAACTGATCTTATTAAGGTGGTTCTACCTGCTTGAAAAATGAGTTTTACTTTCCAACCAGCCAATTTTTGAGAAATTTTTTCTCGAATGTTATCAAAATAGATTTTCTTTGAGGTAGAGAAGGAAAGTGGGATTCCAAGATATTTAATCCTTAAGGTGGCAAGCTTGAATCCTAGAAGCTCCTTTATGTTTATTTTTTCTCGAGCTAGAGTGTTTTGGCTGAATTGGATGGAGGACTTTCTAGTGTGAACTGTCCAGACGAGTCTGAATATATCTCAAGACGATTTTAGAAAATTTGGACATTTTGTGTGCTGGCCTTGCCAAAAAAGATCAAATCATCAACAAAGAGTAAATAAGTGAGAGGAGGACCTGTTCTACTGATGTTAATACCATTTAGAAGGCCCAGGTTTTCTTTTCTAGCATTAACCTAGAAATAACTTCAGTTCCAAGGATAAAAAGGAATGGAGATAGATGGTCTCCTTGTCATAGACCTCTTGAGGGATGAAAGAATCCTTTAGGGACTCCATTGATGATCACAGAGAATGTAACAGTAGAAATGCACTCTTTTATTCAGCTGATCCAAGAAGGTTGAAATGCTAAACATGTGAGCATTTTGATTAAGAAGTCTCATTCCATAAAATTAAAAGTTTTTTCTATGTCGATCTTTATAGCTATATGACCTTTCGTTTCCTTTTTTTCTTTTGAGATGGTGGAAAATTTCTTTGGCATTGATGGTATTCTCTTGAATAACTCGACCTGGGACAAAGGCTATTTGGTGTGGAGATATGATCTTGGGAAGAATAGTCTTGAGTTTATTTGCTAAGATTTTTGAAATAATTTTGTAGCAAACATTTGAAAGACTTCTAGGCTTGAATTGGTGGACAGTGTTTGGGTTCTCTGCTTTTGGAATAAGAGCTAAGTGAGTGTGGTTTAGTTCCTAAAGGAGTTTTCCATGTGTGAAAAAAATACCTCACAGCTGCAACCACATCCTGTTTCACAATGTCCCAAAAGTGCTTATAAAACAACACAGTAAACCAATCAGGTCTAAGGGCTTTTGATGAAGGATTTTTTCCTAAGAGTGATAAGAATCTCTTCTTCATTTGGAATCTCATAGAGGAAAGATTATCAGACTCAGAAATATTTTAAGGAAAAAAGTCATCAAGTTCAAGAGAGAAAGTAGGCTTGATGGAGGTGTAAATGTTTTTGAAATGTTCTGGGAATCTTTTTTGAATATCATTTATTTCAGAAGGCCATTGATTTGGGTTTATTTTCATACTTCAATAAAATCTCTTCCTCCTTATGGTGGTCAACATATGGAAAAGTTTAGTATTCAAGTCAGTGGTTGTTAGGCACTAAAGTCTGAATTTTTGGTGCCAAATTATTTCTTCTCTTTTTAATTGCTCAGTGAGATTGTTTTTCAGCTCATTTTCCCAAAGAATCGATTGATTAGTAGGATTGTTGGACTGTATGAGAGTGAGATAATGAGTCATATTTCTGATTGAGGTTTGAATATGCCCAAAGCAATCTTTATTCCAAGCCTTTAAGGCTTTCTTCACCTCCTTTAATTTCTTAGTCAAGATGAAACCTGGAGTTCCTTGAAATGGAGTATTCCAAGATTTTTGTATGATGAGTTGACTTGTTGGATCACTTATCCAGAATTCCTCAAATTTAAAGCTGGAATAATTATCCCTCCAAGGTGTCTAACAAGATAGGAGCATGATCAAATGCAAAAATTGGGAAGTGTTGGACAGTTGCATTCAGGAAGAGTGTAGTCCAATAGTGGTTAGCAATGCCATGGTCTAGTCTTTCTCTAATGTTTCCCATGCCTTGCCTATTGTTAGGCCAAGTGTATTTTGGACCAATGTAGCCTACATCTACCATCTCATTTTCCTCTATAAACTTTATTAGCCCACTATGATATGAAGTATTAACATATGGTTTTCCTCCATATTTCTCAGACTGTCCTAGAATGGCATTCAAATCTCCTAAACCTATATATGGACCTTGAAAATTATTGACAATGTTGTGCATGTTATCCCAGAATCTCCATTTCATATTGTTTTGTGTAGGGCAGTAAACTAGTTAATTAACTATGGATTATAAGAAGGGCTCGAGTACACCAAAAGAGCTATTATATTTGCATTCATATAAACAACCTCCACATCCAGTTCATTCTTCCACATACACAAAAGACCACCCCATCTACCTACTGGTGGAATATTTACATACTTAAGGAAACCAAGCCTATTAACAAGCCCAACTGTATTCACATTTGCCAAAAGAGTCTCCGAGAGGAAAACTACATCAAGTTGGTGTGTCCTGATGTTTGCCCTTAATCTTTTGATTGCACAGGGTCTGGCAATGCTGATGCAATTCCATGAGATGAATCTCATTTCAAGTTTGGTGGCAGTATTGACCCTGCCACTCTGGCCTCATCATCATGTGAAAACAGTTGCAAAGATTGGGACTGAGGTAAAATACCAGTTTTGATCTGCTTCGCTTTCTGGTAAGGTGAGTATCTAGGCTTCTTGGTGCATCTAATTAGTGCTTTTGTTCTCTTGTTCTTTGTTTAATGTACTCGTTTTGCTATAGGCATCTCTTCTTTGATTGTGTTGCTACCTATCTCCTTTTCTTTTGATGTCCATCATGACAAGTCTTTAACAGGGGTTTCCTCTAGTTGGCTTGAGTCTTCTTGTCCTTCACTCTCATTTTTGTTTCTTGCTTTTGGATCTTCTTTGTTCTCATAGTGTTGTGTTGAGTCCCTTTTAATAGAAAATGTTATATTGTTCCCCAATGGACAGGACTTCTGAGTCATTTCACATCCAAGTTGAGGTCTTTCCATTATAGAGCTTCTATTTTTGAGATGAGGCTTTCAATTTGTAGTTGGGTAGACATTTCTGGATATGTTGGGGTTTAGGAAGGGGAACGTGTGAAGGCTATTTGTGTGAGAAGGCTTGTGTTGAAATAAGAATGGGTTTCAACAGCTTTCTGAGTAGAGGTTAACTAAGAAAGGTGGGTACGGGTTTTCTGAGAAGAGGGGAATTCTAAAGGCTTGATTTTTAGAAGATAAACTCCTGGGTTAATTTCACTGAGGAGGGTTAAGCTCATTGGGGAGAGGGGAAGAGCTCATCTTGGAGAGAGAGAGAGAGAGAGAGATAGTTTCGATATAACTACATTTCATTATAGCATTGTAGCTACAATATTAATTTCACTATAACTATGAGTGTCTGTGCATATGGATGCCATGCGCATAGTAGCACTCAATATCAAATGCGTATTTCTCACCTGGTAAACTCGGACAAGCCTACCATAACCCAATGTGGTAATTTGGTGGCAAATATCAGATCAATGCTTATAAGTTTTGAATTAGTTACTATGAATAATATAGGTCGAATCGATAGGAATTAAATGAAGTTGCCCATAAGTTAGCTTAGCATGCTTGGTTACTAGAGCTAGGGTAAAACTACCTGGAAGGGACACTTGCTCGGAGTTTATCTCCCATAATACGTATAATGTTGGAAAGAACGTGAGCTTAATAGAGTTTAAAATCCTATTTCAAGATTTCTAAGTTTTGATACAACGCCTTTAAAAGTTTTTTTTTTCACTTTAAACGAGTAAGAGACAAAGGGATCGCAAGGAGCGGCCACTTGCAAGATCATGTAAGGTAGTACTATGGTTGTAGCCTAGGAGAATGATGTAAAAATAAGGTAAACTTGTGCATCCAAAATATGGGATTATGCGCCAGGGGAGAGCAAGTTGGAAGAGAGAAAGAAGAAAAGGGATAGTCATGTGCAGAAGATCGACAAAAGTCATGTGCACAAGATCGACAAAAGTTTTAATTTGATATTATCTCCAAGATCTCCGACAACTCAAGTCTTTTAAAATGGGCTTTCAAAAGATAGAAGAGAATGCGATTAGGAGAGGGCAGCCTTGGGGTCGAGGAATCTCCAATACCAAAGTTAGTAAGTATTCTTGGAAGTTTGTAAATAAGTGAGAGAGTCTAAGGATCAGATAAGATATTCTCGTACCTAGGACATGTTATTTATACTATGCCTGGGGGGATAGATCGTGTCTGCCCCATGGTGAATGATTGGTCTACCAACTTTTTCTTTGTGTCCGGCTGGGGGTGGGAGTTCCCGGTAGGCCAAGTGAGTCGTAGCAAGTTCCCAATCCGGACGAACTGGGGAAGGGTTCAGGAGGACAAGGCTGTGCATTTGTCGGCTACATCCAGCGAGGCGCAGGGCATTACCATTGTTCGAGAATGGGTGGAGAAGAACCCCGATGGCGTCTTCTTTGAAGTCCTTCTTTTCGAGGAGAGGTTCAGAGGTTTTCTGCCTCCCCTTGGCCACCTTCCTTCTGATGATAGGGTGAATGTGGCTCATCCTCAGGTTGCTCCTACTCAGAAGCGCTCCTTGGACCCTTCTCCGCTAGGTAAGGGCAAGAAGCCTTGCTTGAAGGGTGCCCAGGTTGACAACAGGCCCTCTTCTGGAGTTTTGAATCCTCCACTACAAGAGTCAGCTACCCAAGAGGTCAGCCGCCCTGCTACCTTGGCAACTCTGACAAAGGTGCTAGCAAGGGGACCGGCTGACAATCTCCCCGTGACATCACTGTTGGTTGCTACTACCGAGGTGTCCGCCGACAAGGTTGAGATGGGTGCCCTAATCTAGAACATCTTTACGGCCATGATTCCTGGGCGAGCTGACGAGGAGCAACATTCTTCTTCATGGATTTCTCCACCTTCTTCATCTCGCTCTGTCGTCGATAGCCACTCATTCAGGGATGAGGCTGCTAACAAGGGGCTGACGACTACTACTTCCAGCAACCATGTAGAGATGGAGGGCCGCGCGGGAGGCAAATCCCTTTTGGATGTTGTAGTATGCACGGGTTCAAGGAGTCCAGTGGATGACTCGCCCATCCAGGCAGAGCATCAAGAGGGGGTGATTCCTCTTTGGATGTTATAGTCGGCGAGGGTTTAAGGGGTCTGCAAGATGAACTGCCCTTCTAGGTGGAACTCCCAACAGAGGATGATCCCCTTCTGAATGTTGTAATCAGCTCCGGTCCGGAAGATTCGTGCAAAGGTCAAACTCCTCCTCCTGAAGTTGTCATGCAATCGTCTGAGGTCGAGGGCTCAGTGGAAGTCATTCTTCCTTTGTCCTGACTAGAAACGAGAGGGAGCCATGCAGAGGCCTTTAGTCAAGTCGTCAAGTGCTTGTCCAGCTTTTTCCACGAGGTTCAGTCCTTCCTTACTATCTTTTTCCATCTTGCTTTTTAGTCCTCCCTTGCTAATTGTTGCATATCGGTCATTCTTGTCGCCAGGTATTTCTCAACTGATGGCTTTCATTGTGGATGACCAAAAGGCTATTGAGCAAGAGAACCCAAGCCTCCGTTTGATGACTAACACCTCATTTCACTATGCCCACAACGAAAGGGAATAAAGGGAGTTGCTGGAGCGCAAGCTGGAGAGGATACGAAAAGACCTAGTTGATGAGCGCAGAAGGATCAAGAAGCTGGAGCACCACCAGAAGAAGCTCAAGAGGAAGGCGAGGGAGGAGAAGGAGCAATTGGAGCTGCTTAAAAAAAGTCTTCGGGACGACTTATCCCAAGTGCAGGATGTCGCCCTTCGCTTGGATAGGTAGTTGAAGTTGTTCTCGGGAGTTCATGATGAAGTGTGGGGACACGGGCTTGTCGAGGGTCGCAGGTCGATGTGGGACCATCTCTTAGGGAGTCTGGAGCTGCGTTTGAGATCTTTCACGAAGTATCTATAGGGCCTTGACCTTGTCGACATTCCCACCAACATGGCTTTAGTTGCGTACCATTGAACTAGTTATTTTGTTGGTTGTATCCGGGTATTGAATATTCCCTTCTTATTGTGTGGTTGGCTTAGGGAGTTGGCCATAAGGTTTACTGCCCACCCTGCCAGTGCCCGACCTATACTTGATGACCCCGCCAACTAGCGGCTTCCCCATTAGCGCTGCTTTTGCCAGCCATTGCCACGTGGCCGGTCTCTTAGGGCCTTAACGACTTGTGCAGATTGTTTTTATTTTTTTGTTCATCTTCTTGTCGTGTTTTATCCCACTTGACTCTTTTATTCTCCACCTTATCCTTCCTTTATCGTGCAATCTTCCGGTGGGGTTGATCCCACGACTCGCTGTAGGGAGACAAGATGGCCTTCATCTTGACTTACCTCCTTCATTTGCGACGATATGGGCTGTCCGGGCAGCTTGGAATTATACCCGACTTCCTGTATTTATCATTCTGTATCCATCCTGCTTGCCAAGTAAGAATGTTATCATTACCTTTTTTTTCAAACAGTGGTCAATGTTACAAACCTGAGTCTTTTGGCCTATATCGCGTCATGCATGTTGTTTTCCCCCATATTGCTATTGTTTTCAGCCATATTGCTGTTGTTTTCAGCCATATTCCTTCATCTGCCCTGCCTTTTGCTCCAGTACTTGGGTGGTTCATAGACTCTGCCCACTCTCTGCAGGGGAAAGGTTAGGACGCTTTAGGCTGACCTGCCTTTCTAAACCCCCTAGGAGGTAATTTCTTTAGGTGGTTGTTGGCCACATTGTCCTTGAATTGTGGTGAGTATTGGACATTATGTAACTGGGTCCACTTTTGTTTGTTAACACTATGTAGCTTCCTATGTGATGCCTTTTCCTTTTTGGAGATTTTTTTTTACGTCGAGTAATCGAAAGACTAAGCTTGAACTCCATCACGGGAGGAACAAGGCAACCTTTAGGCCTACCTTTCCCTTTGGTATCCTGCAAGGAGGTAAGTTCAAACAGCGATATAGCCGGTCTGTTTTTTGCTACGATAGGAGTCAAGGTAAGTTGTTCGGGTCACCAGGGGGCATGACCCTCTCTTCGTCGCGGGAGGGGCAGAACAGCCTTCGGCCTCGTTCTCCTCTTTGGTCTTGCGGGATGTACATTGTTCGAGTAGTTTGAGATTGGACCCGCACCCACTCGTTGATATCGCAGAGAAGGTAAGTGTTGGGTTAGGCTGGTGTTGATCTTACTCTTCGTTGCTACAGAGGTCGGGGTAATTCATTCGAGGAGCCGTGAGGCTGATCTCGCTCTCCTCCGCGGGAGGGATAGGGCAACCTTTAGGTCTACCTTTCCCTATGGTATCCCGTAGGGAGGTATGTTGTTAGAGCAGTTTGTGATTGGACCCACTCCTGCCTGTTGACGCTCACAAGGAATGTAAGCTTTCATCTTCGGGCCGCCCGAAAGCTAACCCTCACTCCGTCATGGGAGGGATAAGGTGACTTTTAGGCCTACCTTTTCTTGTGGTATCCCGCAGGGAGGTAAACATTAATCCGTTGATGATTTTGTTGTTGTAGATTTTGTTAGTCGCAAATTGTCTCTCTGGCGCTTTGCTGATAATATGAAAGTTAGAAGTAGGCATTTTGCATTGTCCTAAAAAATCATGGTTTTCATTAAATATTAAGAAATTACATGTTGGAGAAAAAGATATCACAAGATAACAAGAAATGGAGTTTTCGGCTGGGGAGGTTGTCGTTCATTATTCTTTCTGGGGCCATGCACTCCATACTCCCCCTCGAGCTCGGTAGGGAGAGTTGCAGACAAAGGCCTATCAGGGCTCTTCAAGTGGTGCATGGCCTATTCCTTCCCGGCACTGTCGTCTGAGGTAAGCCTACCATCCTTCTGCTTTAGCTCTTGGACGTAGCATTCTCTTTTCAAGACATGTTCGTCTCGCACTTATCCTACTCCCTTGAGGGTTGGGAACTTCATCTTGAGGTGGTAGGTCAATGTGACAATGCGCAAGCTATTGAGGGTGGGCCTTCCAAAAATGACGTTGTATGACGAAGGGGTCCTTACTACCAGAAAGTCGACCATGACAGGGGCAGTGCAAGGGCTACTACCAACGAGGACCGACAATGTGTGCTTCCCACAGGCTGAACCATACTTCTAGAGAAGCCCTTCCATGGCATGGGGGCCAGTTGCAGCCAAGCAACATCTATTCCCATTCTGGTGAAGGTCCCCCAAAACAGGATGTTTATAGACTCCCGTTGTCAATGAGGATTCTACGAGTGGTGAAGTTGGCGACAAGCATAGTGACCACCAATGCGTCACCATGGGAGTACAGGACTCCCTCCTTGTTGGCCTCTATGAAGGAGATGACAGGGCCAGGGTCGCCCCTTCGATGCTTGGTGAGATGGTACTCAGCCAAGTACACCTCGTGGTACTAAGTACACCTTGTGGTACCGTGCCCACCTAGCGTGTGCTTTTCTGCTAGAGAAGGAAATACCCCCACCTGCAAATCCTCCAACTATAGTTCGAATTTCCCCGAGTGGAGGCCCCTCCCGTGGTGGAGAACGAGGACAAACTTGTTGTGGTTCCCGTGCCGGTGGTCGCCACGGAGGGCTTTCTTCCCTCCTATGCCGGTTGCCGTGATTCTTGCTCCTTTATCTTGACCTTCCCCTTATTTCTTCCTCAAGTCTCTGGGTCGGGGGGTGGTGTTGTCTTTCTTGGTCCACATATTCCCTCCTCCCTTGTTGGGAGAAGCAATCCTTGGTATTATGTGAGGTAGACTTGTTGTATGTGTAGTACGACACACTATACCACTATACCCTAATCATCCTTTCTTCGTGCGGCGAAGGTGTCAGCCTCCTGGATGGTGAATGTGGGCCGATCGAACCAAGGTCTTGGTCCCCTTGTTGGGACTTCCTCCCGCCTCTTTTCTTGGGAGCTCTTCTCCAACTTCTCATGGGGCTTAGCTTTAGCCGGAGCCTTTGCCCTCCTCTCTGCTCGCTCTAACTCATTCCTTCTTGGCTTCGTCAACGCCCAAAGAGTGCCTTCCGCATTGATGAAGTCGTTAGCTAGTCCTTGAACTCTTTCAGTGTCATGGGAGTCCTCCTTGCTAGCTCGGCCAAAAATTGGGATCGCAACCAAACTCCTCCTAGAAGTGTCGCCAAGGTTATCTTCTTATCTTGGTCATTGGTGGTCATGCGCTCCTTGTTGAATCGGGGTGGGTAGGACTTTAGGCTTTCGTCTTCTACTTGTTTGATGGTGAGGAGGTACATTGCTGGGCGCCACCTCCTTCGACTCGACATGAATTGAGTCAGAAACAATCTGGCTAGCTTGCCAAAACTATCCACTGATACGAGTGCCAGAGACCCGAACCATACACGTGCCAGCCCCTTCAGGGTTAGTGGAAACGCTCTGCACGCTACTTCACCTGGGAAGTCATGCAACATCATGTGAGCCCTGAAAGTTTCCAAGTACTCAAGAGGGTCCCTTCCTCCATCATATATTTCCATAGCTGGGACCCTAAACTTTGGTGGTAAGGGCATCGCAATCACCTCCTCGTGTAGGTTAGACCAGTGATTGTGAGCAACTGGTCCACCATTGCCAATGTACCCACCTTCTTTCTATCTCCTCATATTTTTCTTTAAGATTAAGGAGCTCGTTTTGCATGTTCTTCTGCTCTTCTTTCTTATTCAGTCCAGCTTGTGTGTTTCAGGACCTCGCATGCTCGCATGCTCACTGTCGCTGGACTCTGCTCCACTGTCCCGCTCTTGCTAAGGTTTTCTGAGTTCCTCATTTTCCTTTCAAAGTGTTTGCACTTCGTCAGTTAACTTTGTCACACATTCCTCCATGTTTTTTCAATCTTACTTCCATGGTGTCTCCCATGTCTCTCCAAAGTTGTCTGGAACAGGTTGTTGCAAGCATGAGAAAGACACGTAAGATTTATAACTATCCCACAGATGGTGCCGCTCCAACAACTCAGGTCTTTCGAAATGAGTCTACGAAAGATAGGAGAGAATGAGACTAGCAGAGTGCGGCCTTGGGGTCGGGAGTCTCCGATGCCAAAGTTAGTAAGTATTCTTGGAAGTTTATAAATAAGTGAGAGAGTCTAGGGATCAAAGAAAGTATTCTCGTATTTGGGACCTACTTTTTATACTATAAGCCTAGGGGGACAGATTGTGTCTGACCCCATGGAGTCTGCATCCTTCGTATTGTTCCCTGTGTCAAAGTCCTTTAATGATGCGTGGCTCTGCGACGGCATCATTAATGTGGCGTATAGCCCGGGTAGTGGTGCCATTAATGTGGCGTGATTTTTCGATTTCCTTCTCCCAGACAGTTTCCTTGGTAGTCCGTTGATGTCTTTCCTATTAGAAAATCAAGGGTTTCCCGCACAATACGCCTACTATAAGGACGGACACTTGAGAGCTGGACACTATTCAAGGGGCCTTTAGATCGATGAGTCTCATCCCCTGCAGTACCCTTCCTCCTGCAGGTTGTGTCCAAAGGACCCTACCCATGGGAATATAATGATTGATAGAAAAATCCTATGAGAATATAATGTGTATAAATGGGTGTAATTTATCCTCAATTAGGTGTTATCTTTTGCTTTCTTACGTGTATTTTTCTCTTTATCTTTTGATTTATTCTATTTTTAAGGGAGGAAAAAGGTAAATTATTTAATTAAGGGTTAAAAAATAATCTTTGAATTTCAAAACAAAAAAAATTATACACATTAAACATTTATGATTCAATAGTTTTTAAAAGTGTATAATTAAAAATTTAATACAGACAGATTTATAATAGTTTTTGTAATATTTGTTTTTCAAAGTTTTTTTAGGGTATGTTTTGTTTCAAAATTTAAAATCTTTTATTTTTATTTTTTCAATTTTAATCCAATCTTATTTAAAACACCAATGAACGATTATTCTCTACTTCTAGAAAAAAATTTAATCATTTGCCTAAATTTCTGCCAAAAAAGAAATTATTTTTTTGTCCAAACTTCTCATTCTACGCATCTATTTTCACGGAATTTAATAAATAAATAATACTTAGAAGCTTTTTTCAAGGATTCTCAAGAATTACAAAAAAATTTACTTAACCAAATATGCCTTTCTAGTGACCCATGTAATAGTATACTGTACAAATCAACTCCACTTGACAAACTCGATCTATGAACACGAATTATTCATATCAATACTGCCATATTGCGAGTGGGGTATCAAACACATGATAAATGGAAACTAAGAATCTAAGATAACATCAAGAAGATAGAAATCTACAAGAATATGAAAGCATGAAAGCTCTCGAGGGTGCAATGCCTTCAGGCACTGTTTATGTGACAGCAGCTGCTGTTATTAAAGGAAAAATCTATTTGTAAGCAAGTTTCGTGCACCAATTCGTGCACCGATATTATTATGTAATGTATATGTTTAATAAAACGATGTGAATTGAAGATAAAAATAATTTTCATGATATAGGAGATTTTCTTCTTCTCTCAAAATATTTTTTTTTAATTTTTTTTAAATAAAAAAAATTATCGGTACGCGATATGGTATACGAACTCGCTTGTACCTATCAAAACTCGTTATTAAATTTAGTAATCACTCAAGATGAGGAAAGCAAGATTTGAGATAGAGATATAACTGCTCATATTAATATATATATATATATATATATATAATAAAGAGTTTCGTATTTATAATATGGCACTTTCAAGTACAAAAATGAGATGTTATTGTTAGCTTGACTGAGTATACAGAAGAATCTGAAGATCCCGAGTCTACAGCACTGAGAAAACATATTTGTAAATAATAGAGTTTTGAATTTTGAACTAGTCTGTTAAGATAAGTCTATTACTTATCCTTGCACATTTGAATTCAATCTGTAACTACAGCACGATACTGCTTTATAAATATACAAATCTTTAAGTGAGTAAGGCATTGAAACCTACTCCATCATAATCCTTGTTTTATCTTACATGGTATCAGCCAGTAATACGACTCACGCCTGATCCTTTCTTTCCTCAACACTTCCGCACCTTTCAACGCTTTCATAATGTCTTCCAGTTCAGGTAACACTGAAAATATGCCCCACTCTAATTTAAACACTCATGCCACTTCTCAACCTATTACTGAAAAGTTAACTGGTACCAATTTTATGGCATGGAGTATTCAGTTCATGGCCTTCCTTAATAGCCATGATCTTATTGGCCATATTGATGGCACCATAACAGCTCCTGCAGAAACCATTCAAGATGCCCCCAATCCATCTTATACAATATGGTTCTAGAAGGACAATTGTATTAACAGCTAGATTCTTGCTTCTATTTCAGAGAAATTGGTTGCTTCTCTGTATGGAACTAAGACTGCTAAGTAGGCTTGGGATTCTTTCCAAACTAGCTTTGCATCAGCTTGAAGGTCACGGGTTGCTTTACTTAAGAGACAAATTCAAAATTTCTCTCAAGGTAATAAAAATTGTACTACTTATATTGATGAAGCTAAAGCTCTCGCTGATCAATTGGCAGCAGCTGGCAAGCCAATGGATGATCAAGATCCTATTGCTCACTTACTGGGAGGACTCAAGGTAAGTTACACTCCATTCATTACCTCATATACTCTTGCTACTCGAGATAATGATCTTACCTTGGAAGATTTTCAAGCTGAACTACTCAACTTTAAGGCCCTCTTAGACAGTCACCAGCAAACCTCTGCAGATACTCACTATGCTTTTGTTGTTAACAAGTCAAAAGTGCCAACCTTTCATAAAAAATTTCAAAAGCCAGGTCTGAATAATAATTCCAGACAAAATCGAGCTCCAGCCACATTCAACAGTCGTGGTTCCAGTTCTGTTCCTCAGCAACACTCTCGATCACAAAGTGCTTCATCCCATAGGCCTACCTGCCAGATTTGTGGCAAAACAAATCATATAGCTCTTGACTGCTATGAAAGGTTCAATTATGCATTTCAAGGTCGAATTCCTCCTGCTGAACTTGCTGCCATGGCCAATGAAACCAATGCCACACTTGATAATCAAATATGGTATGCTGATAGTGGGGCTAATGCACACATAACCAGTAATGCAGCAAATCTTACTACTCAGCATCCCTTCGAAGGCACGAACATGATCACAGTTGGCAATGGCACAGGTTTGTCCATTCAAAATACTGGACATACTTCTCTTTTGCTTGATGAACATTCCTTTCAATTGAAAAATATTTTGCATTGTCTAGATGCATCTGTTAATCTCTTATCTATCAACAAATTTTGTTTAGATAATGATTGTTATTTTGTTCTCACTGGTTGTCATTTCTTTGTCAAACAGAACCAAACCAACAAAATCTTATTCCACGGTCAAGCTTATCCTCTACCTAGCAACAAGAGCTTCTCAAATAAGACGCATTGCTTTGCAACTAAGTTAGGCACAAAGAAAACTAAAGATGGTTGGCATAGTCGACTAGGCCACCCCTCTAAACTTGTCTTAAATAGTTTATTCCAATCTGGACATCTACCTAGTACAGAATCATTTAGCAAATCTACATTTTGTAAATCAAGTCCTCTAGGAAAGGCAAAACAAGTTCCATATGACAGGTCTACACGACAAACAAATGGTCCATTAATTCTTGTACACTCTGATGTTTGGGTATCTCCCATAACCTCAGCAGGTGGTTGTCGTTTTTATGTCCTTTTCATTGATGATTTTTCACGTTTCACATGGTTATATCCCATGGCTAATAAATCTGATGTATTTCATGTTTTCAAGCAATATAAAGCTCTTGTTGAAAATTACTTTTCTTGCAAGATCAAACAATTCCAAACGGACAATGGTGATGAATATCTCTCCAATGAATTTAAACTATTCTTAAGCACAAATGGTATTTTACATCACCTCACTTGTCTGTATTCTTCTCCCCAAAATGGTATAGCCGAAAGAAAACATCGCCACATCAGAGAAATGGGATTAACTCTTCTTGCACAATCACATTTACCCAACACATATTGGCCTGATTCATTCCTAACATCAGTTTATTTAATTAACAAACTGCCAACAAAAGTTCTAAACAATCTATCTCCCTTTTACATACTCCATAAATCTGTTCTGAGATACAATGACATGTGTATCTTTGGATGTAGTTGTTATCCATTGCTTACACCATATGAAAAACATAAGCTTTGTTTCAAAAGTAAAAGATGTGTTTTCCTCGGATATTCAGGTCAACAAAAAGGATATAGATTTTATTTTTTTTTACACAAAAAAAAAAACCATGGACAAACTTTTTATTTGTAAGGGTCATCGATCATTACATATCCAATTACTAGATATCAAAACCGTGCATGAAACCCATATTGGAAGTAGACTAGACATGCAAACACTCTTATTTTCTCGAGCTAGCAAGTGATTACAAGGAAAACAAACCAACACAAAGCAAGACACAATTAGAAATACCAGACATAACTATTGTAAACTAAAATCGGACAAATAGCTGGAGGACTAGGCTCGACGCAGTAGTAATTGTGTCCTAGATCAGGAAGGAGCGGCGGCAGTAGCAGGTGAGGGCGTTGCAGCTGCAGCTGCATCACAATAGCCTCGTAGAATATTGCCTTCCTCGGCTGTAAAACCAATGGAAGTAAGCATGGCAGGCCAACAATTATGGGTTGTGATAGAAATGGCACGGCAACAATCTGGACTGATTGTGGTCCGGCTGTAAAAGGATATAGATGTTTGGACTTAACTACTAGAAGAGTTTACATTTCTCGCAATGTTATCTTTGACAAGGCCTCTTTTCCAAGAGCTGATATGGTGCCAGACTCCTCAACCAAAAGTGAATTCGATGTTGCTGGTAAGGTTCTCAAATTCCCCACTTCTATTCCATTACCAATTCTTCCTAATATTACTCAGCAGTTAGAACCATTACCTTCATGTCATGATAACCCCTTGTCTTTTCCAAGCACAGAACCCACTCTTCATATCACCATTAATCCTGCTTCCTCATCTCCAAATTTGACTCCTACTCCTCAAAATCCTCCAACAGAATCCATAGCTTGCCTCCACCCCCACCAATTCAACAAATTGTTACACGTTCAAAAATTGGAAACCTTAAGCCCAAACAGTTTCCAGGTTTTCAGACCTTTTACTCCACTCGACATCCACTTCATGTGTTGTCCACTTTTTATCATGAAAAGGAACCAAGTTGCTACACGCAAGCTGTAACTGTCTTTGGATGGAAGGATGCTATGAGTCTTGAGTTTGATGTATTAATGGCCAATGGTACTTGGTCCCTATGTCCACGACCAGTTCATCAACCTGTGGTTCGAAATAAATGGGTATACAAGATTAAAAGAAAACAAAATGGCAGCATAGAGAGGTACAAGGCACGTTTGGTGGCCAAAAGGTTTGATCAACGTGATGGAGTAGATTATCATGAGACCTTTTCGCTAGTAATTAAACCCTCTACAATTCGTTTAATTATGGCATTAGCTGTTAACTTTCACTGGTCCATTCATCAGCTAGATGTCTCTAATGCTTTCTTGCATGGCATATTGGATGAGGAGGTATTCATGGAGCAACCAAAGGGATTCATTGATAAAACTCAACTTGATTTTGTTTGCAGGTTACATAAATCTTTATATGGGCTAAAGCAAGCTCCACGAGCTTGGTTTCGAAGGCTCTCTCAACAACTGATTGACTATGGTCTTCTGGAATCATCAGTTGATACATCTCTCTTTATTTATACAAAGAATGGCTTACAAATATTTGTTCTTGTCTACGTAGATGACATCATTGTAACATGATCAAATCAACAGGCTATTCATCACTTCATTGCTCAACTTGGCACATACGTTCAACTCAAAGACCTTGGGAATTGGAGTTTCTTCTTAGGTGTGCAAGCATGCCGTGATTCCAATGGTCTTCACTTGCGACAAAGTAAATATATCATTGATCTCTTGCATAAGAAAAACATGGCTGGAGCAAAACCATTGTCATCTCCTACAGTTTCTGGAAAGAAATTGACAGCTCAAAATGGATTACTACTCAAAGATCCAAGTCAATACAAAATGGTAGTTGGAGCACTTCAATATTGCACCATTTCAAGGCTTGATATTTCTTATATTGTTAATCAATTATGTCAATTCATGCATTGCCCATGAGAAGGCCACTGGACAGCTCTCAAACGTGTTCTAAGATACCTCAAGGGGACAGTTGATTATGGCCTTTATTACTCACCATCAAGCATAGAGTTAAATGCTTATTGTGATTCGGATTAGGCAGACAATCCAGATGACAGATGCAGCAGCAATGGATATGGAGTTTTTCTGGGCAACAACTTAATTTCTTGGAGTGCTAGGAAGCAAAGTGTGGTCTCTCGTTCCAGTACAGAAGCATAATACAGGTCTCTTGCATTAGTTACTGCTAAACTCTATTGGATGAGAATGTTATTCAAAGAATTAAATATTGTTCTAGCTAAATGTCCAATAATTCGGTGTGGCAATATAGGAGCAATTGCACTGGCTTCTAATCCAGTCTTTCATGCTAGAACAAAACATATTGAAGTGGACTATCACTTTGTGAGAGAAAAAGTGGTAAATAAAGATGTTCAAGTCTGTCACATTTCAATAGAATATCAAATTGCAGATATATTTACTAAGGGACACACTGCCTTGCGGTTTAAATTTCTAAGCTCCAAACTAATGATCTGCTTGCGGCCCATCAGTTTGCAAGGGGTGTTAGCTTGACTGAGTATACAAAAGAATCAGAAGATCCCGAGTCTACAGCACTGAGAAAACATATTTGTAAATAACAGAGTTTTGAATTTTGAACTAGTCTATTAAGATAAGTCTATTACTTATCCTTGTACATTTGAATTCAATCTGTAACTACAGCACGATACTGCTTTATAAATATACAAATCTTTAAGTGAGTAAGGCATTGAAACCTACTCCATCATAATCCTTGTTTTATCTTACAGTTATATACTGACAACACCATAAAAAGTTGTGAACCATCTGTCCAGACAATCACAAGCATGGTCCTCAAGTTGCTTGGAGTAGAATAATTGTTAGGCTCCAGACACCGCAGCAACTTCTGAAGCATTTGACTTATCCTTATCAACACTGCTGCCTTCCTTAGCCTCACCATCACCGTCCATCTCATTGTACCGGTCCACTGATGTATTGTCGATTTCTGATGTCTCTACCGGATGTATTGTGCTGAGTTCCAAGAAAAGCTGATTCAGGAGAGGTTCGACATGTTGTCTTCTTGATTGTAATCTCTTGGAAAGTTCACCCATCACTGACATATTGTTCCCAGGTTGGTTCCCTGATAAGGTAATGTAGAGAGGGTTCGCCAATCATTGACATTTGAAGATTTCGCCATAAAATCAAAGAAAATGACCCCTTTGGACAAAGCATAAGAAGGCAGGGCATGTCTAATTCAATATATGCTTACCTCGCATCCAATGTAACAGAAAGTAGATTCAGTTCCTCGAGCATGCCAGCTACTTCCTTCCATAAGTTTACATATTTGTTTCCTTGATTTACTCTTATGTACAATTAGCATAATATTTGACAGATTGTATAGGGATTGAATTAGCATATACTTAATTCTTTCCATGTATAGAATTCTTTGTACAGTTTATATAATAAACAGAAATCTCAAGGCCGAACAATTTTTGGGCCATTTCATACAATTTGACAAGTTGCACCCACTTCAACAGCTCCAATTTGACCTCGAGAGGCTTCGACTGTCCGAAGACGCAGGACTCTCAACATGTCCTCCCAAGATGGCTTTGCCGTCATATCAACAAAAATGGCATCTGGACATGAATATTGCGAACAATTCTTTCCCAGACTCACAATTACAAGAGGATTGTGGACCTTAAATGCTTCAGCAAGCACATTTACATTCATATGTAAATGTTTCCCTCTTCTCCCAAGCATATCATAAAATTCGGATGGAAGTTGCTCAGTGATATAGCTCCTACCAAGCAATTCAGAAAGTGAATCCAAAAAGCTCCCAGAGTTCAGATAAACCAAACATATTATAGCAACCAATCTGAACACCAGCAGCGGATAGTAATCCTTCGCATTAATATTAGACCTTCTGATCCATTCAAGTGTCTCCTTCTTATTACAAAGAAGCTGCCGAACAAAATTGATAATTGACTCATAGATTCCTCCTAGGAAAGGTTGCACTTCAGAAACAAAAGTGGAATTTGGGCTGTTATCTACCTCTTCGTAGATAAACCATTCAACAAAAGAAGACATCGAAGTGATGAAGTAACCATGGAAGGAGGATGCCAAGATCAATAGGCGCTCAACAAGATACAAGAAACAACCGGGAGATATGTAGTCATTTTCTTTCATCCAGTTGGCGTTAAAGGTATCCTTCAAAGCTTCATGGAGCCTGAATAGAAGAGACCACTCTCTTGGAGATTTACTGATATTGTCAGGCACAGTAGCGTGTGGAAATGAAATATCAACATTCCCACAAAGATTCTGAATGACTGTTTTCCAGGGTGGGTTCCCATCTATACCATCAAACAATTTTAAAATCTTCTCATACAAATCATTGTTTAGCTTACCCAATCCAAGAATTATCATCACGACTCTTCCAATTTTCCCACAAGTTAGCTTGCCCCTCGAGCTGATGTTTTCCAATATCACTTGCTGTAGTAAATTCTTAGAAACTTCACTCCCTCTCAGAGAAAACATGTTCTCTGCCAATGATTTTCGCCAATCTAGAGGAAATACATAGCCAAAGAAAGACTCAGCAGAAAATTTGACAAATCTCTGTAATGCCTTGGCATCTTGGTACCCGCATTCGAGATATTTGGATTCCAAAAGAGACTTTGCAACCTCATATATATGAGTAAGCGATCTACTTTGGCAGAACATGGAGAGGTTATTCTTTAATGAGAGATTATAAAGAGCTTCAAGATTCTCCAAAACCTGCAGGCCAACAGAAAGTATTTCTGAAGACCAGTAACTTCGAGCAGTTGAAGCTAAATGGCGAGCATCAATAGAAACCAACTTTCCATTCTGATGAAGGAATCGATTATCCCAATCTCTCACCCAATCAGCACCAGGGTTGAGCAAAAGATAGATTGCGTTATGTTCACGGAACTGTCTCCACACTCCCATGTAATTCAAACAGAAACCTCCATATTGTTTATATTCATTAAGATCTTGGGTTTCAAGACTTCTGAGATACTTGAAAATGTTCACAACATGATCTTTCCAAAAATTCCAAAAGTGAACAAGTGTTTCTACAGAAATCTGATTTCTGGAGATCATCTGATCCGAATGCTTTATTCGATCAAAAACAAAATAATCTTCCCACATATACTTTGACAAGTCCGTATGAAGATGAGCATCTATAATTTTTCGAGCAGATATTATTTCACCACAAGCACTCTTATGTCTCTGAGAAGAATTCAAAGAATTTTTCATGACGGACACACTAGTCTTCTCGTTTGATAAAACATCAGCCTCTGTACAAACACAAGCATAGAAGTTGTTGGACTCGTTCTTAGCAAATGACTTTGCTTTTGCCAAAAGCTCTTGCTTCTCTGTAAACTGCTTTAAAGGCCAGCCTTTACTTCCAGCCGTCCATAATGAGCTGGACAACACAAAGAGGAGAATTAGCATGGATGCTTCTTTGAAATTCCCCGCCTTCCCAAGGAGATCAGAAGCTTTTAGAATCTCCCCTCTTAGTTTCGCAATGTTTGCTGCCTCTAAGAAGTTGCCCAGTTCTTCTTCCAACAACAAAAGCTCATCAAAGCAACCCAGAGGCTTCAAAAACTTGCGCATCGATTCTGTGGAATGAAAACCTTTAACAAACCTCATCATGAATCTGTGATCTTTAACCTCATAATAATGAAGAGCACAACCCTCTAGAAATTCTTGTTTAATTTTTCCTATTACTTTTCCTCTTCCAACCATGCCAACGTCTATAGTTGCATCTTGTTCCCAATACCGAATATACTCGAAACCCTTGTCAAATAATTTTCCCTTGGAGCAAACTTTTAAACATTCTGGGAAAAAATAGCCCCTAGCATAAACATCAGCTGCAAGTTCATAACATCCCGCTAGAGAAAAGCATTCCCCAGCCTTTTCCAGCTTTGACTCCCCACATTTTTCTAAATAAAGCCTGCCTGCAACAGTTGGATGTTTGGCAAGTCAAAAACAAAAAATCTCATTAAAACCAAACCACTCAAGTTTTTTTTGGTATTCAAGTTAATGTTTCAGCTTTGTTCACGTGTAGAATTTTATGGCCAAAAATTCAGAGATTAAATAAAAGGAATTCCAACCCTCGCATGACAGGCTTTGCGATACAAGTACTTATATCAACAATTCCATGAAGAACACAGTTGTAATGGAAATGATGACAAAGTAAACAGTAAAAAGGAATACTGGTGGAGCACATTTCGACGTCTTACATTCTCGTCCCTCAGATCTATTAAAATGGTCACTACCCAATGTTGATTCCACCAAAGTGGGGTGGTCCTGAGAGTAGTTTGGATATGGTTCTACTTTCAGTGTTTTTTCCACAAAGGGCTGGCCTCTCTCCAAACTCAAATGTGAACTGGCACTTGACAGTTTGAGACTTTACCATTCCACAACACAATGACTTCACTCGGAATTATTTCTATAATGTCAAAAGCTTCCAATACCAGAAAAGGTTCTAATTCAACTGTAAGACAGATTGAGGTTTTAAGATGCATTATACATTGCAAAATAAATTAACAGCAAACAAGAACCCAAACACCACAAGCACAAGGTAGGTTATATTTGATGACTTTCATAGAATCCAATGTATACCTGCTCTTTCATACTCCCCCGACTCACAAAAACAACGGGCAGCAGAATCACACATCCCTATTGCTTCAAATATATCAGCAGCTTCCCTAAGTATAACATTTGCTGCTTCAGGATTCAAATGCCGCATTCGGTCAGCCTTGGCTCTAAGGCCAGCAGACTTAGATCTCCTTTCCCAATAAGTATCTCCAGCTCTTTCAAAGCACATCGTTGCTATTTCATAGTTACAATCATGATATAGCTGTACAGATAAAAGAATTAGATATCCATAGAGGTAATTGTGTTTGCAGAAAAGAAAAAAAAATAAGGTGTCAATAGATCCTCCATGCCCTCATTCACAAGTATTACAATTGCAAGATAAAAGTAATAATTTCCGAAGCAGAACTCAATAACAATGACCGTATCAACTTCATCATTGCCTAGCTATTAATTTGGGTAACAATTGAAGCCTATGATACTACCACAAACGAATATTCTGATCATTCCTTCACCATGATATTCTCCATGCAATAACCTAAGGTTTTCCAGTCACAATCAGAGCAGAAGAACTTTTAATAATAAAGGGCCAAAAACAATGACATAATATAAAGTACTGGTAGGAGTAGTAAAGTTAGTTTGGGAAAAAATTACGTCTATGAAACTATAAAAATAAACAGTCTGATAGTTCCTTCACCATGATTTTTCCTATGAAATAACCTCAGGTTTTTGAGTCACAATAGGAGCAAAATATATTCATAAACAGTGGAGTGATAACCTTCATGCCCCTTGACCTCCACTCCTCTGAACTGCTAGCAACTTGCATTGCCTGAGCAAGTAAGTAGTCCAGTTGTCTGACTTGGACAAGACACTTTTTCTTCCAATATTCAAACATAGGTTTGCAGAACTCCTCTGTATTCTCACAAATCCACAATCTCTGCCTTGTTCGTGTGACAGCTACATAAAGTTGCTTTAGTTCTGAGCACAAGACATTGTGTTTGGTGGAAAAGGCGCTAGGTGAAGTTGAGTCGAGCAAATCGTATTCCTTCATATATTCATATATTACCCTCCATTTATTTTTCAAAGGTGATGAGCCAAAAAAGTTGTACAACAATACATCCTGCGCAAGGACAACATAAGAATCACCAAAAACAAGGAAAATATGGCTCAATAAATTATTGTTTAAGAAAATGTACCCTAGCTTAAACATTTGACGCGACAATTTTTAATATGTAAACATAATGCGCAAAAATATGCATTTTAAGATTTTGGCCCCATTTGGATGTTGAGATGGACTAATCTCATCCTATCTCATCGAATCTCATCCAAACACCACTTAAGTACAAATACTTTTCAATTTCAAAGCTTAAACTTTTTTGTCTAATCAATATCTAATCATTACAATTTCCTCAAACTTTCAAACAAAACACAAAAAAAAAAAAATCAACTTTTTCAAATCCCAAATAATTTTAAAAATTATATTCTAACAATATTTTAACTTTATAATATTTGTATTCAAGTTTTTCTCACTCCTTTCCCAAAATACCATAAAACATCTTAACTCATATGATTTCACCACTATTCACAGATTTCTCATCTCATCTCAACATCCAAATGAGATCATCTGTCCCTGCACAAGACCTAAATAAAAATCCTATCATATATTAAAAAGGTTATTTCAAACCAATAGCTTTATTCATTGAGAATTCAACGATAAACTACGCTAATAAAACTCCCCAATGCTAATCAACTCAATGTAAACCAATAAATCACATAAATAAACATGCGCAATAACCACCTGAAACTCAAGGCCCTTACACTCCACAATAGTTAGAACAAGAGCTTGCTTCCCAACATATTTGGCAACTTCCTTCCGACCAGAATCATCCCGTACCAATATTACCTGCTCCGCACCAAAGCCAACAATACTATTTCCACTATTTCCAAAAATAGTGATGATTGCATTTCCATTGATCCCTGATTCAAGCAAAATCGGAGCTTCTCCATACACAAGACTACTCTCAGGCTCCATAACATCAATCGATTGAGGAAAGAAACGATATAGAAGTTCGATAACACTGTGTGCTAGTTTGAGAACCCCATCATGAGTACGGAAGTTCTGGCTCAGACGGAAAATATTTGACATTATTCCTTTTTCTTCTCTTTTATTATGACCACTGCTTTTTGATTCCAGTAGAAACTTCTTGTAGAATAGAGATCGTATATCCTGGAACCTAAAATCAATTCCCCTTGCAATAGTTTGTGCTGTATCACCGGAGAAAACAAAACCTTCTTCAACATTTTTGCAGATATATTTGAATAACGCAATTTGGCTCAATGTAAGATCCTGAACCTCATCTATGTATACAAAATCAATTTTATCACCATTGTAGCTTCCAATTCTCAAACGACGATGTAGATCTATCACAAGATCAGCTAGATCAAACTCACCATTTTTTTTCTTCATCTTTTCATAATTTTGAAAGAGCTCATATATTATTTCTCTCTCCTGTCTACTTAAACTGGAAACACGGCTATTTGATAGTAAAAGATAGTCGTCACGACTGAGCTTACCATCACCTTCCTCTACAGCTTGTGGGCCACCTTTAATATGAGAAATAATCTCTGTGAAAACTCTGGAAGAGTCAAGCTTTGGAATTAGCTTGGCATTGAAATGGGGCCAGTATGATAAACTAAACCTCTCATAATTAACTTCCTTCAACTTTATAAAGGTCTCTAAGGCAACTGATCTACCACCAACTCGAACAGGATTAAGTTTTCTCACTTCATGGAATCTTTCAAAGTAGGAATTGCCCACAGTTCCATCAAGCATCATCAGAAATTTATGAAATGTTATCACAAGAGGATAGGACATGGTAGGAACACCAACAAAAGAATCTGGGATGTCCGTGAATTGAACTGCATCGTCAAAATCATCAATATCATTTGAACTTGTACCTTTAGAGCAATCACCATCACAGACAGAGCTACAAAAAAAAGGTCATAAAAAGCTCTTAGTGAAATCCTTGAACAACTTTATTGCCAAAAAAAAAAATAGTGCTTATTCACAGGATGTTTTGTTGTAAGACAAGCTGAATTTTTTAGCCAGAAACAAAATATTGGGATCAAAACACTTTGCATGCTCAAACCACCAAGATTTTTACACTTTGTTCCCCAAATTACCAACACTGACATATTGCACCCTCAAACTACGAAAACTTAATACTTCTCACTATTTCTTAAGATCTAATTATCAAGATTGTGCCACTTTACCGATTACTTCCCTTTTATCAATCAATTAAAAAACAGTGTGAAGTGTCAATATTTGGTAGCATGAGGGTGTAATGAGTTGGTTTTCATAGTTTGGGGTGCAAAATGCAAAACCCATGATAGTTTGAGGGTGCAAAGTCTATTTGTCCCCAAGATGTTTGAAGAGATAATATATCCCCCTTGATTTGTACTAACAAAATAAAAGACTTTCAATACTTTTGTGCTAACCTAAGCCTAATCCCCAATTCCCACAGATTTGAAAGCTAAAAATTATGTGGAGAAACACTACAACATAGTTAAAAAAATAAAAAAATAAAAAAGAATAATAAGATGTTGTATAGTTACATCCAATATATATAATATTTTTTTATCAGTAAATTACATCCAGTATACAAATTTGTACTAAATCAAAGAATAAATCCAGCAGATATACTTGTATAAAGTCAAGGAGTAAACAACTTAAGAAGTACATGAAATTTTGTATGAAAGTTTAGCTTGAATTTAACTTATGAACAACGTTTTAACATAAAAAGGCCTGCCAAAAAACAAACTGGAAGGGGTCCATGGTTTATTGAGATTTATATACATCCAAACACAAGTTCCTTTAGAAATTTCTCAAAACCCTATCAAATACTGTGAAAACTGAGTTTCATAGTTTCCAATAAAAATCAAGCCAAGAGATTAAAAAAAACTAAACTTCCCCAAACTCTATGGAACTAGTGGCTCATGAATTCACGTGAGAGTACTATCAAATAAACTATGCACCTTTTCAACTGAGAAACAAGTTGTGTGACCTGTAGTTTGACAGCATAACACAGTTTATGGCTCACTGTCACAAAAAGCTGGTGCAATATAGTTCTCTTTGTTTCCTCCAAGGTCACCTCAACCACATTCTCTGGGCTATGCACAAGGTTATCGCTCTTCACACCATAAAATAATTCTGTTGCCATCTGGAACACCTTTTCTTTCTCTAATAACTTCCTAGTCAAAACAGTGGTTTTCCCAGTACCTGACCGTCCAAGTATAAAAGCACTTCTAGGAAAAAAAATTATCTCCTGCTCTTGGTCAGTTACTTCAAATGGAAGATCCAGTTCACCACTATCCTTATTTGAAAGCAACTGACCCACTACACCAGATGAGAAAGAGTAGAATTTCATCAGCATCAGACTCTCACTAACCTTTGCATTCTCAACATAACTTCTACCATCAGAAGCGCAACCAACTAAATCACTCTCATTTTCACTATTAGCAACATTCCCAATCCGTACAATATCAAAAGTTCTTGGCCAACTCTTCGGAACTTCCAAATCCCTAAGCAAAAATAACCAAAAACAGTTAAACCGCTTCAAAAGTCAATATATAACAATGTTATTCTTGCAAAGCTAGCAATATCTTTAAAGATTTTCTAAAATGCAAATGAGGATACATACCTCTCAAGACATTTCTCTTTGCAGCGATTAATAAAGTCATCTGTATATTTCCCAAACATGCTATCAAGCCGTTTGATTAATTTTGGAATTTCCTCTGCAGGTAATATATCCCAGACCTTCAAAACTTGATAGTACATCAGTTCCTTTACTTCGTCACTCCATTCCATTCTGATGTCATTTGCACAAACAATATAAAGATCTTCAACCTTAAATTGCTTTATGATCTGTGAAGAACTTCCACAAACTGGATCTGACCTTCCCTTTTTGGGTCTCCAGCCCTGGGAAAGTTTATGCAGAAGTCCTATAACCAAGTTTTTTCTCGTTACAGACTTCAATTTTTTAAATGATTTCAGAAAATTATCACTGAAAAGAACCTGTTGGAAAGGGGAAAAGAAAGAATAAATAAAATTTAATAAGAAAAGCTACATGACCCAATCAAGAAAGAGTGTCAACACTGGCACTAGTCAGAATTGAAAAAAGGAGTATAGTTTGTAATGAAAGCATAACTATTGAATGTCAAATACCTTCCACCTAGAACTTCTGAAAAGTATGCTATCTCCATTCAGCAAATCATCAAATTGTTCGAGCTCTCTCTTCACATCTAAAAGTGCTTTGTGTAAATCCTTGTCTTCATCAGCATTAAAGAAACACTGACGTTTCTTAGCATCAAGGACTAAGTCTTCCCAGATAGAGTCACTATGACCAAGTGTACCTTCATTTCCCAAGATCCAAAGACAGTGCCTGAAAGGCATTACGGGGAAACTGATATTTTCACCATACATGTCAATATGGAAACAAAAGTAAACTTTCGAGAAGAGTTTACAATATATTACCTCGCCCTGGTAAGAGCAACATTCGTTCTCTGACGATTCGATAAGAACCCAATTGATGCATACCTATTAGATCTCACAGTTGATATTATTATTATGTCCTCCTCCCCACCCTGGAACCCATCAACTGACTTCACCTTCACTGTGAACCCATCAGTATTAACATACTTCCTTCTAAGTCTGTCCTGAATTGCAACTACTTGAGCAGCATAAGGAGATATTACACCAATACAGAGCTTCTGTCGTGAATCAACCCAAGCTTTTCTCAAAGCAAAATCCAAAAACAAAGAAAAAAATATATCAAAAACAGAAGTTAATTATAAGTTGAACGGTTTATCTTAGGGAAGAAGTTCCATTATCAAGAGGTCTAGAAAGTAAGACCACATGGAAGGATAAAGATACAATTTGACATTTCTTAATTACAGAAACATGCATTTTACAGAATTTTTAATAATTTATCAAATTTATGTTTTCTTCTTTCGGACTTGATTAAATTTTCCAGGACTCATAAGATAATCTCTAAAAAATCTCCTACTTCAGCATGTAAAAGTTTCCCATTCGTTACAGTACAATAAAGGCTAAAACATTCAGTCACTTTGACAAACCTCATCAACTTTCACCTTTTTATTTTATCTAAGGAATTAGAGATCAAACAAATCAACTTATACTGAAATCAAATTAATGATTTAAATGTGCTGCATCAACAAATATAACCTTTTTATAGGATTAGACATCTTTCTCTACAAAAGATAAAGCCAAATGTGAAATAACCCCAGAAGCTGAATAGAAACTGATTACACAAGATGTCAGAATCAAAGAATATCTTGATATGGTCAAAAGAACACTAGACTTCAAATGTAGTTACCTTTGTATAAATTGTGCAATATTTTCATGACAACAGCAACTTCGACCAGGTTTCTCCAACCATACCCAACATCACCTTGTTCTTCTCGTCCATCTACTATATTTATAAAAGAATATGTACCGAACATTCGACCTGGAAGGTAGTGCTTTTCATAGCCTTTTCTTTTAACATTCGGAGCATCTAAGATCCGGTTGCAATAAAAATTCAAATTTGGGAAAGAACTTATAGACGGATGCATTCGATACTGTATATTAAGAAGATGCTTCGAGTGACCCAGTGAGCTCATTCTCTCAAATAGACTCCTCCCAAAACCAGCTTTGCTAGAAATCTATCAGTAGATTTTAAAATGACATTAAGCAAGAGAGAAAAAAAAAAAAAAAAAAAAAAGGGGGAAAGTCAAAATTCCAACAAAGGGATCAGTAAGTAAGACAAGCAAATAGGATTTACACACATTGCTTTCAACCATTGCTGGTAATTGGCACTCATCCCCAACCAGAATAGCATGCCTTAAACCTGGAAGTTGAAGGGGTATGGCTGACTCACACTCCTTTAATTGTGCAGCTTCATCAATAACCAGAATGCTCAGTGGTTTCATTGCCACCCAATGCAGTTTGTAAGAACTTGAAGCAGTGCATAAAAGTAAGGAAGCCGCTTGAAGACAAAAATCCCTTATTGATTCTTTGTTCATACCCATTGGAAGCTCAAGTTCATTAAATGAACCCTGAAGAGTTTTTAGAACAGAAAGGCATTCTCTTCTCCTTGCTTGCAACTGGAAGGGCATATCCATAAGTGGCTGCAAAGTATCTCCAACTACTTCTAAACAAGAAAAAAGCTCCTCCAGCACTTCAGACTCCACACTATCTTGAAACAATAAGGTTTCAAAAGACTCAAGTAGGCCAGTTAGAGAAATCATGTTTTGGAAATTGCTTTGAGTGTAACTTTTGGGTAAATGTGTACAGAAGACAAGAAAACAATTTTTGAGTGATGATGAAATAGAAACGAATCTTTTTCTCACAAAATCAAGAAATGACTTGTACTTTTCGTTGCTAGCATCAGTTTCCTCCCTGCTTTCTTCTTTGATCTCTTTCTCTTCGCTCTTTTCTCTCTCTATTATCAATTCATTTTCCAAGAGCATGTGATACTGAGAAACACAATCCTCAAGAAGATCAATCATTGAATCAAAACAATGCCTCCAACCAGTCTGATGTCCCAAGCACTCTGTAAGCCTTTGGACCCGATGATCTAAATATATCTCTTCAATGTCTGAACCAAGTTTGAGTCGCTCCTTATTCCCAAACAAAAGAACATCTCCCAATGAGCAAAACGAACCATCAGTTTCACTCACCAACTCTGTTATGCTGGAGGCCACTCCTGTAATTGCAACATTTGTTGGGGCACAGGTAAGAGTTCTATATCCCATTCTAAAAAACGATAAGAGCAGAGTGCTAATGATTTTTGTTTTCCCTGTACCGGGAGGGCCCCATATAAGTTCCACTTCCGTCTTGTGGCTGCAATGCATCTTACGAAGACATGCCAGAAATGTCTGGGTTTGGGGTTCATTCAGTTTAGAATTTATACTGGTCCCAAATTTCTCATGCCAGCTGCCATCACTCTCTGCAGGGCAGAGATCACAATCTTCCTCAATCTGTTTTGCAACATCAGAGAGGGAAAATAATCAAACCAAGAATCAACAGCAATTCTCAGTAAGACAAATTAATTCAGAAAACCAAAATAATACCTTTTACAATAGTTGATGAATAGGAAAAATAAGGAAATACTAGAATTCAGCAAGTGAGGCATTATAAATAATGATTAACATATTAAACTCACCATTTTCTATCAGTTTAACTTTCAGGAAAACTCCACATTTAACATCGTATCAAAGTCCCCTCTACCTTCCACTTAAGTTTTTCTTATTTATAATACTTCAAAAGTAAAACATTTTGTCTCAGATTATTAAAACAGTCCTGATCCATGCTGCTGTACATTTATTACGTCCACTTTCACTGAATGTCCACTTCATAATAATTGGAGATTTCCATGTTAAGTCAGTATGTATGCCTAACTCAGAATTATTATATCTACAAAATTCATCCCGAAATTACGTACCAAAGAATTAGTGCACAAAACTTTCTTGATAATCTGTAGATTTCCCCGCATGTGCAATGCTTTCCATATTCTCTTGTTAGGGATTGTATTTATCAAGAAAATCACAAACCAAGATTTATGGTTCCCAGCGTCAACTTCAATGTCTTTCAGTGCTTTGACTGTAAATCTGGTTGATGGGCTATCATCCTCATGCACATCCTCTGGAATTTTGGTGACAGCTACAAAAGCCCATTGCCTTCCTATTCTTTGCAAATCAGAAACATCCTCGGGTTTGGCATCTGCTAAAACAAATACATCTCCGGGCAATGTCTTGTAAGGCTCCTGGCCACGAACAGTGAGTTTGTTTCTCCATTCATCAACCTCAACGTCATACAATTTTGTTCCATATGCCTTAGATTCAGAAAATGCAATTACTTTAGCAAAAGGGGCTCTTGAAATAATCTCCATAGTCGAATGAAGTTGTGCACGAGTTTCTTCCAGTAAGGGGTGTTTATATGACCCAAAATACTGGCGAACTGATTCAAAGGATTGTGGAATATTTTCCACCTGTAATTATGAAACAAGAGTTCAATCAAATTAGAGTGCCAAACAAACTTCTTGGAGGTCAAAAAGCTCATCCCAATAAATTAATCCACCCAGAAAATACAAATAGGAGAAGATAAAGTGAAACGGCCTGTATTTGTAGCAGATTCATCAGGATTGATTATAATAGAATGTCTGAAATCTTGAACAAACGAAGCCCAAAATTTATTAAAAATATTTTTAAAATATATATAGGAGTTTTGTCCAATCCAAAATTTATAGACCCCGGGACCAGACCAAATGTTTTCGGTCCACAATTTGTGGGACTGAGACCGACCAATTTGGACCGAACTCCTTACACCCCTAATTGTGATTGGTTCTCTTTCTATTAATCCTAAAATCTCTGTTGGTCGCAACAAACCAGCATCAAAGCTTCATTGTTGCAACTGCAAGGTTGCAATTTGTTGACATATGGCTTGACTTCTCCCATCAGAAATTGGATGTAGGTTTCAAAGCCAAACCAATTAAATGGACTTGTTGTTTTCCATCTCTTAATCAAATTTGTTCATATGTATTTGGTTGGATTTCTGCTCTTATACAACACAAATTGGACTTTCATTCTCCAAGTGGGAGAATGCTAATAAATCCTTCGAGTTGATTTATATCATTACATTTCAAGAGAGAATGTTGCACAAGGTTTAGAGCTAGCATCATTTTTACCATTTCTTAGCTCTCTTATATATCCTGTGGATTAAGTTTATTGAGAAGACCGTATAATTTTTCTCTTTTATGAAATATTCCCTAGTATGTGATAATAATATTTTTGGTTCACTGGGGCTTAAGTTTGGAGTGTTCTCAACTATCTTTTGGAATCCATTAATTATTGGTTAGTGAACTCCTCATGACAGTACTCTTTGCTAGTCAAGACGCACTTTCAAGTCAAACCACTTAAATCTCAATGCCACGAGATTAGATTATTTTCTTCTGTATTTTACTGAAATTTAAAAAAAAAAAAAATCTTTGTTATAAGTAATCTATACAATATCTTGTTCCCAAATAATATAATAATATTATAAGCATCACAATTTTTCCTTCTAAGAAGTTCATATCTTTTTTTTTTTTTTTTTTTTTTGGAGGGGGGGGGGGGGCAGTGAGAGATGGTGTTGCAATAATAGAAGCGCTACATAAATCTCCAGTGCTAGTCTTTCTTTCCAATTAAATTTTTTCAAGAGATAATGAAAAGATGGTAATCCCATTTTACACAGCTTAAACCAGCAACTTGTAATTCCAACGTAATGAGGATGAAATATAATCAAGGATGAAGCTAGCAAGGATTTTCTTTAGTTTTTCTTTCCTTTTTCTTCGCAAGGGAGAAAAGATTCATATATCCCCTGTTTTGAAAGGGTTCTTTTATTTTTTTCTTTTAAGACAGATTGCCTTTATATATCCTATATATGTGGGTGTATATATATATATACTAGTAAAGGGCAAACACGTGCATTGCACGTGTGCCCAATTGTGAAAATGTAAAAAATATTTAAAAAAAAAACATTTATAAAAATCTAAAAATATATAATAATAAAAAATAGGTTAATATATATAATTATAAAATGTAATAATTTTGTATATATTTTAAGATTCTCATTAATCACAAAAATAATCACATATTTTATGATTCTCATTAATATATATATTTTATGATTCTCATTAATCATAAAAATAATCACATATAATTAGAAATCTTTGTCTATCTTATCTTTTGATTTATTTTTTATATATACTTTCCTCTGGTTCCAGCATACTTTACTATATTTGATATTTATTCTTATTTGGATGTAGCTTGAACATTTGTAAGTCATAGTGTTTTAGTTTTCTTTTGAGTTTAAGAAATCTCTCTAATATTGTTTTTCGCATGTCACTGCAATATTGTTTCTTTATTTTTTTTTTCACATATTCTATACGCTAACAGTTACTATCTTCTGAGATTTACTCTTCCTGATCTATTTTCTCACTGTCTGTGCTGATATCTAAATTGTTCTTGGTAACACTACAAATCTAAGGTTACATTGATGAGATTCTGATTTATTTATTTGTTTTGTCATTTTATCTTATGCGTTGGGCTGTTGTGATGAATATATTTTGTCTGAATTTTTTTTTTTTTTTAATGTTTATAAATCTTTACCTCTGTTTTTCATCTTCTGATTTATCTTTTATATATGATTTTATATTGTTTTAGCATATTTTACTGTATCTGATATTTGATTAGATGTGATCTGAACATGTGTGAAGAATTTTTTTTTTCCTTAGCATTAGTTTTCTTTTGAGCTTAGTGAATCTCTGTAGATGTACACATGTACTACATCTTTTGAAGTATTTATTTGTTATCTTTTGATTTATTTCTTATACGTTTTTGTGAGCATCAGTTTTCTTTTGAGCTTAGTGAATATCTGTAGATGTACTACATCTTTTTGAAGTTTTTATTTGTTATCTTCTGATTTATTTCTTATATATGTTTTTGTGTTGTTTTAGCATACTTTACTATGTTTAGTATTTGTTTACATGTCATATGAACATGTGTAATTCATGCGTTGCTGAATTTCTTTTTTCCTGACCTATATTGATAGTGTTTTTTGTCAATATCATTTTTATTTCCAGTTTAATGAATATCTGTAGATGCATTTTCTGATTTATTTTTTTATATATGCTTGTGTTCTTTTAGCATAATTCGAGATGTTTGATATTTGTTGGGAAATTTTTTCCCCGACATATACTGATAGTTTTTTTTGTTTAGTATCAGTTTTCCTTAGAGTTTAATGAAAATTTGTAGATGTACAGATGCAATACATGTTTTGAAGTTTATAATTTTATTTCTCTTAGTTTATTCCTTGTATTTTTTTTCCAGATACTGTATACATAAACAGAGAATGAAATTTAAAGACAACAAAAATAAATCGAGATTTAGAAATGAATGGAGGCAAGAACAGCAGCAAAGAAATGAAGATTTAATCAACTTTCCGAAGTAAATTTATTTTTTTCAATCCAAATAGTCATGTAAATTTTTTATTTCTTAATCATTGCATACATGTAAATAACCTAAGTAAATAGTCAGGAAACAGACATAAAAAAACTGACCTGCAAGATTTGAAAGGTGGAAGACAAATTTAGAATCCAGAGTTTAAACAAACAGATTTCAGGAAGTTAAAAGAGAGTTAGAAAACAGTAGAAATCCGAGGAAACGGAACGTACTCTTATAGGAGGTAGGCAGCAGCTTAAGCGGTAGAAAAGATTAAAAAATCAGATTCTGATAAATATAAAAATATAAAAATGATGATAATTCCTATAGAAATTAGGAAGCGGTGGGAACGGTGAAGAAATGTACAAAAAAAAAAAAAAAAAGAATCTGATGTGAAACAAATCCAGAAATTGAAGGACATCAACGTAAAAAGAATATAAAAACAGAGATATAATTGGAATAAAAAGTGAACGACACCTGCTTATAGCCGCTTATTACATATAAGATATATAAAGTTAGCACACATTTCACGACTAGATCATGATCTACAAGAAAACAGATAGTAATAAATTTTATTTTTATTTTCTTCTCTTTTACTTTTCGAAAGCATCAGATTCTTCATCCATACTTCACTGAGTGTTAAATGCTAGAAATAATTCCAAAGCTGCCCTGAGATTATAATAACTAAACAGAAATATGCGAAGAGAAAGCAAACCTGGTACTTGTAAAGGTTTTCGTTTTCAATATCTTCAAGGGACCATGAAAGCACAATATCAGTGAAGTCATGGTCGGTAGGAACTCCTCTCATCTTCTCCGAACCGTCGCCCTTCGTCATTTTCACTAGTCCTGTTCCTTTTTCACACACATTTTCTTCTCATCTGCATGCAATATCGATGATGATATCAAAAAACCCGTTTCACTGTCAACTTTAAAATTCACAAAAGCAAGATGTTGGAGAGAAAGGAAAGGGGATTTCTTGGGCAGGAAGGAAAGAAACATGAAAGGAGAAGCAACTTGGGAATGTGAGTACAAGCACACTAGTGGTTATCTTGAAAGCCTTTAAAAAGCAAGCGAATCATCAAACGACGAACATGATTCATAAACCTTTTCTTTTTCTCGGCAAATGAGAATCAAGAAGCCATGCATTCAAAAGTGGCCGAGGAATAAAGTTTTGAGTGGTGCAGCTATCGAAAGGCCATCTATCAAAGCCTGTTAAGATTAATCATCCTTAAAAGAGATTTTGTTTTCTTAATAAAAAAACATATAAAGATTGATGGATTCGCGACGGTCAGATGAAAATATAGTATATAAAATTTGAACAGCACATTTTATATATTCATCTAAAAATATGTCATTTTATTTTTTTATCATATTTTACTTATAAATATGTATAAAATCATTTTTATTAAGTAGATAAAAAAATAAAATAATATATTTTTAAATAAATATACAAGGTGTGAGGTTTATGTTTAAAATTTTTCATAAAATTTTTTTAAGTAAAGTAGAAGTATGAGATTCGAGCAACATTGTTATTTGTATTAGATATAAATTTAATCATATAATCATATATTTGTAATATAAATTTAATGTAACTTAAATACAAAAAATTTACCTACAAACCTAACTTCTTATAATATAAAAATTATTAGACAAAATTTGGTTTTGGAAGAGAGCTGGGATGAAAGGATAGGCTTACAACTGTCTTATCATTCTTTTATTATTTTACAGTGTCTTTAAAATTTTTATTATTATTTTTAAGTACTTTTTTAATATTCTTAATAATTAAAAAAATAAAAATATATATAATTTTATTAATAATTATTTTTTTAACTATTAAATAAAAATAATAATAAGTCTATTATTATCCATAGAATTTATATCCTTTGATATATGAAAGAAAAAACGCTTCGGATTCTGTCACGGACGTCCCACTCTCATTGCCATTATTGCAAGAAAAACCAAAAAAAGACTGATCGTGGAGAAAGATGGAAGGAAAATGATACGGTTGTTATTTTTTATTATTTTTTTTGTATTTAATTTTGTATTTAATTTTTTTTTATTTAATAATTAAGAAAGTGATTATTTATGAAATTATATTTTATTTTATTTTTTTTAATAATTAAAGATGTTAAAAAAATATTTAAAAAATATAAAAATAATAAATATATTATAAATAATATATAAATAATAAAAATATACTAACCTTATCATGGATTATGCTGACAAGTCTGTTTTATACCCTCTATTGACAAGGTGCCACTTCATAATTTCATAAAACTTACGTGAACTGCATCACACTCTGTTCCTCTTTGAGTTTTCTCACCGTTCCCCTCTCTCTCTCTCTTCCCCTCTTCCACTTCACTCTCTATTGTATATAACTTCACCCTCCAATGCGTCGTTGGCTGCAGCTGCTGCTGCTTCTTCTTCCTCTTCTTCGATCGCCAATCTCAAGCGCTCTCAGGCCATGAACTCTCATGAAGGTTTTTTGTTTGTTTTTTATAATGTCTTTTTCCGATTTTCTTTAGATTTTTGTTATGTAATTTTATAGATTTAGGGTTTGAATGCATTTGCTTATTTTTTGGAGGTTGTTTAGTCATTTTTTTCAAAATTTCATATTAGGGACTTTTCTCAATTTTTTTTCTATTTTATGGTTTGTTCTTCGTTTCTGTTTGTCCGGGAAGATTTTTCCTTGGAAAAACTTCTTTGAAAAAAGTGTTTTCCTCAGTAAGTCTACGGGACAGCGATCTTGATTTTGATTTGTTACTCTTGAGGTTTTGGAAAATCAGTGGTTCAAGAGCTTGCTTTTCACGTATATTAAATATTGTGCACTCCAGTTTTACAAGATCGAAGATATTAGTGTTAGGAAATAAAATCAAAGTTTGCTATTGTTGCCTCACATAGTTAAGATTTTATTCTCAAGTCAGTGATCTATTTCTCGTATAAAAAAAGCCGGTTTTGAGTCTCTATCTTCCACTTAAAACCTGATTTTCTCAAGGGTTTTTGCTCTGTCAAGTTCTGTTCGATGAGTTATCTGCTCTATTTCTCCTCTGTTTTTCTTTGTTTTCCTCTGTAATCCTTTGCTCACGCCCCCCCACCCCCGATCCCGTTAATTCAATCTCTAGCGTCCACCGAGTGGAAAAATTTGAGAAATACTTCACCTTCTTTAATAGCAAGTTTTGTATCAAAAGTGTTCCTTTACCCACTGATGTTCCTAATAATGTCTCTTTGAGTCCCTCCCTGATTGAGAGAATATCGGCAGAACGAGAGAGATTTTTTGGTAAGGCATAACACTGTTTCGAGAGAAAGGAGAGAGAGAGAGAGAGCGCAAATGAGTGAAATTATGAGATAAGTTTATGTGTTTTGCTCTCACTATAAATTCACCGTACTGGATACATCTTACGCAGAAGGCTCGTTTGTTTTCAGAAATAAGATGAGATGAGATGAAATTAAAATTAAAAAGTTAAATAAAATATTGTTAAAATATATATTTTAATATTATTTTTATTTTAAAATTTAAAAAAATTAAATTATTTATTTTATTTTATATTAAAAATTGAGAAAGTTATAATGATTAAATAAGATAAAATGAGATGAGATGTTTTTTCAAAATAAACGAGGCTTTATTTAAGAGGGTAAATCCGTTAAGAGTCTTGCCACGGATCCTGATTTCAGCACTCAAAAATTGTCTAAGTAAATTTTTTTTATATATATATTTTTAATCATCATAAATATTTAAAAAAATAAAAAATTTAAAAAATTATTAAAAAATATCTTTTTAATCATTCAATAAAAAAAATCTCATTCGGGACATTTTTTTAATCCCGAATTAACAATTCTCATCCTTTAAAGACACTTCGTCCGGTTGGACTTTCTTATTAAAATATCACTTATTTAAGATATAACTTTATAAAAAATTATAAAAAAAAATATCGCATATCTATCATTTTTTAAAAAGAAATGCGCTGGATAATAAGTGACAATCAAGTGTTTCACTTAAGAAGTAATTGATTTTAAGAAAACATAAAAAGTATAAAAATACTTCTAAAAACTTATTTTAAGAAGTTCATGAATGAAAACTAGCAAACAGTTACAAAAGAATCTATAAAGAATCACTTCAAAACTAAAATAAGAGAACATTAAAAAAAAAAAAAAAAAAAGGTAGAGGTAGCTAAACCACACGGTCATTACTGATGGTTGGCTCGTTTTTAAGTGGTTTTTTAAATTTAATTTTTATGTTCTTTTTATAATTATTTCTTTTTTTTATAATGTTTTTGTGCTCATTTAAAATAGGTTTTGAATTTATAGAATTGATTATTTTTTTAATGAGATGTTTAATGTGGCACTTATGTACATAGGCTATCTTTAGTTTCACAAATAGTCTCAATTAGAGATATAATTGAGCCAAGTCGGGCTGGTCTTTGACTTGTCAGGCTTGACTTGATTAAAAAATATCGAGTTTGGTTTAAATTGTTTATTTATTTATTTTTTAATAAGATTTAATAATTAATAAATTAGATTAATAAAAAAATATAATATTGAATTTGTTGAATAAGATTTAATAATCTAATTAGATAATAATTAAGTCACTTATCGTTTTTAATTATTAAAAATTATTTATTATATTTTTCTTGTGAGTCAATCATTTGCTATTATATTAAAGGAGTTGGAGAGGATAATAGAAAAAATATGTTAAATAGAATTTCTTTTAAAGAATTGATCCAGCCTCTATAATATTGTGGAACCTACTAAAATGTTTTTTTTTATTATTATTTTAAATTTGATCATTCTATTAATATATATTGGTATATTTTAAAATCACGTGTAAATATAAACGGTGATAGCCAAATCTTGAATAAAAAAAATAAATGAGAAGTGATAGATCCAAAAAGAGATTTGATAAAAATAAACTCATAAATTAGCGTGGCTTGATATGATACATCAGAACTATTTTATAGTGAAAATTTTTTAATCTAATATATCATATCAAGTTACATCAATTTATGAGTTTATTTTTCTAAAATTCTTTTATAGACGAATGATTTCTCAAAATAGTATTGATTTTTCATTAATGTATAATGATATTACTAAGATTTTCTATAATTATATATCCTAAATATTTCCCACAAGAATAAATTAATAATGCTATAGTATTTTGAGTTTTACTACACAAACTTTATAAATGGGTGTGGTAGTGATCGAAAGTTAAAATATAAAAATAATTGAAACTTATGTATATGATAGGGAAATGATATTGGAGATATGTCGGTAAGAATTCTATAATAAAAATAATTGAAACTTATATATATATATATATATATATATATGCTTTCTTGTTATTCTTCATCTGTTCATGAAGTATTATCTGATCATTACACATATTAATACTAAATTTCTTAATTACACGTATGCACCTCACTGATGAAGTTAAAGAAACAATTCAGAATGTTGTTAAGCGTAATGACGAAGGGTTACCTATTTTTTATGATACTATAGGGATGACACATCTTGATGGTATTAATACTTTGATTTACACTATTCTTAAACATTTTGTTTGGAACTCCCTCCTACATTACTAATCGTATTATTGATCAGTTGAATAATTTACGATGCCACCAAATATCTGATTATAGATGATATCAAGATGTTTTTATTTCTAGAGTAATGCTTAGAGACGATAGTCATAAACCTTACTGGAAGGAAAAGTTTATTGATGGTCTACTCCGTTTATTTGCTCATAAAGTTAAGAAAGAATTTATACGAAAATTACACATATGGTGATATTTTCAGTGTAATTAAGAAACTTGGTATTAGTATGTGTAATGATCAGAGAATGTTTCGTGAACAGATGAAAAATAGCAAGAAAGCCAAATATGAAATAGAAACTTTTTGCGAATAATTTGGCTTTCCTCCTATTGCTCTATCTAGAAGAAAACACAAACATTTTACAAAGTATTCCAAACCTCATGGCGGGACAAGGAGAAAACTCTGTGATGAATTTTATAAAAAATCTTCTAAAAATCCTTTTTCTATATTTTTTCCTAAGAAAAAGAATTTTTCAAAAGAAAAATGTTATAATTGTGGCAAATTTGGGCATTTTGCCGATAAATGTCTTTAGAAGCCTAACAAACTTAAAAAGAAACTTAATCAGTTGAATATTGATGCCAATGATCAAGAAGAACTGTTTTGACTCCTAGAAACGCAATCTTCTTCATCGGACATTCATGAGCTCAGTTCTAGTGATTCAGAGTATCACTCAGAAACTGTCTATTGATTCTCCTGATATCAAGTTTGGTTGTAATTGTAATAAATCTTGTTGCAAATTCTTGAATAAAACAATCAATGTTTTAACCAAGGCTAAAGAACAAGAAAATCTATTATTAACTTTTGATTTCTCAAATCAAAAATCATGAGCTTAAAGAAGAATATATTCTTAAACTCAAGAAGACCATGCTTCTCCAAGAACTAGAAACTTCTAAGCAAAGAATTAGTTTTCAAGACACTTTGGAGAGATTTCAAAAGAAAAAACCCAAAAATGTTTCTACTAATGATCTATAACATGAAATTAATTTTATTAAAAAGGAAATCATTGAACTTAAATCTGAAATTAATAATTTTAAATCTGAAAATGATGTTTTAAAACAAGAATTTTTATGTTTTAAAATTGACAAACAACTTGATCAAGATATTTCTTCTGATAATGAGCAAATAAATGACTCTGATTCAAGCTAAAAAGAAAAGGCTGTTGATAATCAGATATGTTTGATTCATCAAACTATTCCTTCCAAATGGTTTTTAAGAGTCACTATTATTGTTTGCCATGAATTTCAATTTTCAGTTGTTGCTATAATTGATTCCGAATCGGATATAAATTGTATCCAAGAAGGACTAATACCTAATAAATATTTTGAAAAATCTACTGAAAAATTATTCTCGGCAAATGGATCTCAAATGAAGATCAATTATGAGCTTAATACTGCTCATGTTTGCCAAGATAATGTCTGTTTTAAAATTTCCTCTATTTTAGTCAGAAATATGTCTGATAAAGTGATTTTGAAAATCCCTTTTATTTTCTCTTTATATCTTTTTTTGACTTAGAAGGACGGTATCACTACTGATCATTTTGGACAAAAAGTAAAATTTAAATTGCTTCACTTTTTGAAATGGATACAGATAAAAGTCTGAAATCTCTGCTTTCTGCTAAAATAAAACATTTGAATTTCCTTCAACAGGAAATCAAATATAAGAAGGTTTCAGAACAATTATCTAGTGCTTTACTTCAATCCAAAATTACTGATTTTAACAAACGTTTAATTTCTAATATCTGTTCTGATTTACCAAATGCCTTTTGGAATAGGAAGAAACATGTTGTTACTCTTCCTTATATCAAGATTTTAATGAAAAATATATTCCAACTAAACTTTGACTTATTCAAATAAATAGTGAGACTTTAGAATTTTGCAAAAAAAAAAAAAAAATTCACTAATCTACTTAATAAAAAAATAATTAGGCATAGTAAGTCTCTTGGTCATGTGCAATTTTTTATGTTCAGAAAAATGCTGAGATTGAGAGAGGGACCTCTCGTCTGGTTATTAATTACAAACATTTGAACAAAGTCTTAGAATAGATTGGGTACCTTATCCCCAACAAAAATAACTTGATTCATCGGTTAAGTGATGATGTTGTCTTTTCCAAATTTGATCTAAATTCAAGATTTTGGCAAATCCAGATAAAAAAGTCAGACCGGTATAAGACTGCTTTTAATACTCATTTTGGACATTACGAGTGGAATGTGATGTCTTTTAGCCTAAAAAATGCTCCTAGTGAATTCCAAAACATCATGAATGGCATCTTTAACTCATTCATACATTTCACCATTGCCTATATTGATGATGTACTCATATTCTCCAAGTCTATTGATAAACATTGAAAACATTTGAATTCGTTTCTAGATATTATTAGACTAAATGGTCTTGTTATTTCAGCTAAGAAAATCAAATTATTTTAGACCAAGATTCAATTCCTTGGTTATAACATGTCTGAAAGCAAAATCAGACCCATTAATCGGGCCATTGAATTTACTGACAAATTTCTAGTTGTCATTCTTGACAAAAATCAGTTACAAAGATTTCTTGTTCTCTTAATTATGCTGTTGAATTCTATCAAGATATGAGGAAACAATGCCGCTCTTTATTTCAATGACTGCAGAAAAAGCCTCCTCCTTGGCCAAAAGTTCATACTAACATTATTAAACAGATCAAGGCACATGTCAAAACTCTTCCGTGCCTTGGCATTCCAACTACTCATTCTTTTAAAATTGTTGAAATAGACGCCTCCAACATTGGTTATGGTGGCATTCTGAAACAAATTGTTTCGCTAGACTCTTCTGAACAAATAGTTCGCTTCCATTCTGAAGTCTGGAACCATGCACAGAGTAATTATAGTAATATTAAAAAAGAAATTTTATCTATAGTACTATATATCTCTAAATTTCAAAGTGATTTACTTAATAAGAAGTTATTATTAAAAATTGATTGCAAGAGTGCTAAGTATGTATTAGAAAAAAATGTTGAAAAAATTGCATCAAAACATATTTTTGCACGATGACAAGCTATTTCAAGTATTTTTTTATTTTGATATTGAATATATCATAGGATCTAATAATTCTATATTTGATTTTCTTATCCGTGAATTCTTACAGACACCAAACCATGAGCAAGAAAAAAGGAAAAGAAAAACAAACAACTGCTTCACCCCCATCCCTGACAGAAAACTCATCAAGAATGAACATGTTTCACCTGTTGAAATTGCCAATAGGTTCACTACCCTCGGCAAAGTCCTTCAACCTATTTCTTTTGCTTCAACTATTTCTACCTCATATGATCCATACGCCAAAGTTATTACTTCAAGACCTGTTACTCAGTATTTACTTCCCAAGTCCAAAACTGAGTATATACGGAAGATGCATTCAACCAATCTATTTTACATAGAACCAAATTGGTTTGTGTATACAGACCCTTTTAAAATTGCTTCATCCTATTTTTCCCTGGCTTTCACTGGATCCTTGAAGATTCCACAAAAAATCTTCAATTTTATTCCAGCCTCTTAGTCCAAACTGATTCAATTGTCATAAAACTCATTTATGACAAAACTGATAAAACAAAATTGATCTACCACAGTGCTTATATTCTTCATGTCATAACATAAGAAGATTGGGGAACCAACCCCTTTACTTCTAAAAAGATTCATGTTTTTCCAAGTTCTTGATATGAGTCTTTCTTGGTTTCTCAATTTTGATAAAAAATTTAAAGGAAAGCTACCCTTCTGGTTTCTCACATGGTGGAGCCAGTTTGGTCCTATTCCTGAAAACTTTCCTGATCCACTACTTAGAGCATTCAAATGTTTTCCCGATACTGTTTGTTCTAAACTGGACAGACATATGAGCAAGTTTCCTTACTGTCTCCATTTCTGTAAATGGTACAAGATTCCTTGGATCATAAAATAGAACTATGAGAGAAATGGCGATATCTTAGTCCGTTATGCTTTCACAAAATGGTGGGATAGATTTCCCTATAACCAAAACATTGTTGATTATGTGATCAGATATTTTTCACAAACTGCACCAGATCTGCAAAATAAAGAAGAATTCCCTGCTATCACACATGGTTATCTTGTTTTAACTGGATATCCTCAAATCTTAGCATCTGCTTCACCAACTACTTCACAAAGAGAGAAAGCAACCAGCGCTTCCTCCACCAAGAAATCCTCAAAATCCAAAAAGAAGACCAATGTTCTTGAAGGATTAAGAAAAAATGATTTAATTCAACTCTTTAAAAGATCCTTAGAAAATGACAATTTTGATGAAGATAAAAAATCAGAGGTATCATCAGAAGCCTCAATGGTTGATCTCTACTCAAATATTTTTGGACATGATTCTGAAGGAACCCCAAGATTATCTAACGATGAATGATCCATTGCTCCATTATCGACACTACCAGACGAAGGAAGACTGCCGTCTCTCAAACTGACTAGTACCTTCTGTCAAAGATGCCCATTACTTTATGTCAAAACAGATGCTCCCGCAATACACGCTGAGAAAGCAATCTGAAGACATCATGATTTTACTTTCATGTGAATGAATAGTCCCAATTACTATTCACTCACGGACTCTATTTTACTGTTTCAATTATTGTAAAAGGCGACTCCTTCATCTATAAAAGGGGCACCTCTGATTCAAGGAAGGCAGGCTTAATTCCTCTCATTCTTTGAGAATTCACCTTCATTCTCTTCTTCCACATACCATTCTCCACTTGTTCTTCTGTAAGTTATAACTTGTAATTTCAAACTTGTAATTTTACTAAGCTTATATTTCAATGCAAATTATTATTTTTGCATCTATTTATTTTCTGTATTTCGCATACATGCTTATGGTCAGTTCTATTGCCTACTCTTAATTGTTCATACTCTTATCTATTATTTCTTTAATTTCCTACTTTATCCATACTCTGTTATTTCCAGTTATCTGGTCCTTCAATCAAGTTATCTGGTCCTATTTACCTCTACCTTCTCTGTCATCTTTCTTTTTGTGCTTCTTATCCGCTGTCTTTGTGGAATGTGATGCATTTTGGCCTAAAAAATACCTCTAGTGAATTTCATAACATCATGAATGATATCTTTAACTCATTCACTCTTTTCGTATTTGGCTTTCTTGCTATTCTTCATCTGTTCACGAAGCATTCTCTGATCATTACACATATTAATACCAAGTTTCTTAATTATACTGAAAATATCATATGTGTAATTTTCGTAATTAAAAAATTTCGAGATATCAATAAGTTCTTCTTTAACTTTATGAGCAAATAAATGGGATAGATCATTAATAAATTTTTCCTTTAAGCAAGACTTAGATATTGGAGATATGTCATACTTGTGAAGTCTGTAAGAATTCTATAATAAAATATTTTGTAAGTCTGGTATTTTCTATATAAAACACAAGAGACAAAATCCCACAGTATTTAACATACTCTATCTCATCATTCCTGCGATATACATCATATTATATCTACCAGTAATGTTACAAACCATATCTGTATCCTATTCACACTTTTCATCATCTTTGAGTTATTCATTATTCTTTTAAAGAAAAATTAAAATGTTTATGGGTAATTCCACATTATCATAGCAGAATAAAGATTTTTTCTCTTTTACACGCGTTATTTCTTTAAATAAATAAATAGACTTTTTGCCACCTTCTCTTTATATTTGTTTTTTTTAGTAAAGGATTAGTTTCGTTTCGCAACATAATTATTTTCAAGTATTTTTAGATATATTTTTTTAATATCATTCAAATGCAAAATATTTTTTAATTTAAAATTTTTAATTTTTAATTTTTTCATCTAATCATTATAATTTTTTCAAACACCAAAAAAAAAATATAATTTTTCTAAATTTTAAAACATAAGTGATATTAAAAAATGGTATTTAAATAATTTTTTAACTTTATAATATTTTTATTTAATTTTTTCTCTCTTAGTCTCCAAAAAAATATCTTGATTCAAACTATTTTATTATTATTTATAAATATATTGTGATATTCTAAGTATCTAATATTTGATGCCTCAAGCTACCTATTCATGTTTCCAGGCTAGGGGTTCTCACGTTGTTTGGAGGGCTTAAGCCTATTTACCTCATATAAAAATTCTACATAGCAGTCCTACACCACATACGAGTTTAAGAAAAAAAAATAAAAAGATCAACAAATAAAAGCATGCGTGTGCTGTAGGGTTGCTGAATAGAAAAATTGTATCTCATAATCAGAAGAATATATATTTCAACAAATCAATAGAGGCGTCACATCTAAAAATTACTATCAAAGCATTGGTATTAAAATTGGCCCTATTCGGTAGTAATTTACTTAAACAATTAAGATGTAAATAGATACTATTACTCGACTAGATGCTTGAGATCGGCTCGGTTAAATTTAAGTTTGACTCGATTATTTTATTAATGAATTGTTTGTGAACATTAATATATAATCGATTATTAAAAAATTAATAAGACTTGTAAAAACTCATATAAACTCAAATAACTTCGTATGTAATTATTTTTGTAATATTATTTTTATATTTATAATGAGAATATTTAAGATATTTAAAGAAATTAAATGAAATCATGTTCATTATATTAAATATGTTACTCGAATCCTTACGGATCTAATCATTGATACATCATACATGCATACTTTTTTTTGATAAATCAATACATGGATACTTTATAATGATATTAGAAAAAAAATCAGTTTTTCTGTCAAAATTGTTAGACAAAGTTATAAAATAAAATATAAACTATCTACTATATACAAATGAAGCAGCTCGAAAACATGTTCAAACTCGCTTTAGTATTACATAAATTGTTCATACACATTAAATCTAACTGATGAAAAGTTAGAACTCAACTCACATTCAAATGAAAATTAAACGAACAAAGCTTAACCACCTACAACTCACTCAAACTCGGCTTGTTTATACCCCTGCAAAGGATCCTTAGAATTTGTTCAACCAACTGAAAATATAATGTTGGTTAGGCTATGAGAAGGTTTCATGGTGGGGTATGTTGATGTGGTAAAAGTCGCTCAATAGGCTGGAATGAGAGAAAGAGTCGTTCTCGGCCCACTGGGACAACTTGGGCCTCAATCAGCGTTGTATAGAGTCCCCGGCAGTGTTCTGGTCTGGCTATACGACGGCGGTGTGTACGTCCATGGCGGTGAATGGAAAACATAAGTGCAGAGAAAGTAAAGAGACAAACACATGGGTTTACATGGTTCGACATAATGCCTACGTCCACAGGCATTTGGGGAGGAGAAATCCACTAAAATATCCTTGTTCACAGTCTCTCATAGTCCCTCATATCTCACTATACAATGGTGATGATGTATATAAATTTACTGGAGAAGAGGCATTTGCTGGAACTCTTTGTTCTCTGGTTGGAGGAGAGGTCAACGAGGAAGAAGGAGAACTGAAGATGAAGAAGAAGAAGAACCTCCCCCTCTATTTATCTGAATCTCTTTTCCCTCATGCGCCTGCCAAGCCCGTTTTGCATGTCTGACTAGGCCCCCCTGACAGCCCCTGCACCCACGTTATCTCCTAACAGCCCCCACCCCATTACCTCTTGAACCCCCTTGTCCCTCCTCTTGTCCCGTAGTTTCTAATCCAGGTGGGCTAGGCCTGGTGGCTAGGCCCATATGAGCTTCTTTATTTTTCCCCCTCACAGTACCCCGCGATTCTTAAGGGCAAGTAAGGACCTTGAGAATCCTTAGAGGTAAAAATGTTGCTGACTTGATCTACCTAGATACGTAGGGAAGGAAATTGCGGAGGTTGATCCCCATTGATTTATTCCTCTGGCGTAAACAGTAAATATTTCAGAATTCAAGTTTTAGATATGAGCTCGATTACGTAGAGTGCGGGTAGGCAGCTTTTGCAAGTCTAGGGCAGGAGATGGGCTCGACCGCGGAGCTCGGCTAAGGCGGGAGATGGGCTCGACCGCATATGGTGCGAGTCAGTGCTCGGTTGTTTGTCGTTTATTCGTATATTGTATATTCGTTTGATGCCTTTATTTTGTTGTTAGTGTTGGAGTTTGTGTGATTTAACCCACGCAAAGTGGTTAGAGGGCCCGTCGACCCCCTTGGTCCACCTTAGGCGGTTGTCGAGCCAGTCGGCTCGTTCCTGAAGGTTACCCGCGCAAAATGGTTGTGAAACAAGCGTGGCGCTCAGTATGAGTTAAGGGACCCATCTTCTTACGAGTGCAGGAACTTGGTTTTGTTGGACCCGGGGGTAACGGCAAGTTCGGAGACTTGGCTTTACCCCGCAACGAGTCAAATGACTTGTCTTCTTGCGAGTGTAGGGACTCGACTTTGTTTGACGGGGGGTCGGGAGCAAGTCTAGGAACTTGGCCTTACCCCGTAGCGAGTCAAGGGACCTGTTTTATTGCTAGTGCAGGGACTCGGCTTTGTTGGACGAGGGATCGGCTGCAAGTCCGGGGACTTGGCCTTACCCCGTAGCGAGTCAAGAGACCCGTCTTCTTGCTAGTGTAGGGACTCGGCTTATCGAGTCAAGGGACTCGTCTTCTTGTGAGTGTACTCGAATTTTATCGAGTCAAGGGACCCGTTTTCTTGCGAATGTAAGGACTCGGCGTGGGCTCGTGTGGGATGGCTGCTGAGCCGAGGTGGTGATGAGGAGAACCATGAGTAGAGGAAGACCCCGTGCGAGTGTTTGTCGAGCCGAGGAGGAGGAGGATCGTGGAGGTGTTTGCCGAGCCAAGGACCTCGTGGGGTGTTTGTCGAGCTGAAGAGGAGGAGGACCCCATGGGGGTGTCTGCCAAGTCGAAGGGGAGGAGGATTGAGTCAAGGGGGGAGGATCCCGTGTGGGGGAGGACCTAGTGCAGGTGTTTACCAAGTCGAGTGGGAGGGCCTTATGAAGGTGTTTGCCGAGCCTAGGAGGTGGAGGACCCAGTGTGGTGTCTGCCGCTAGCTCTGCAAGGCCTTTGCCATGGACAGGCGGCCATGGGTCGTCTCCAGGGGACAGACGTAGCCGGTGGTTCGCATGGACACTGCCGACGTAGCCCCTGACTAGGCCACACCGAGGCCGTGGCCTTTCCGTGCATACGTTGGCGTGCACCGTGGTGAGCAGACCAACCACCAGGGGCGGTCCCGCTGGATGGGTCACATCACGCAAGACAGAAATTCCTGGAGGCCCAAGTGGTGGCCAACAGAGAGTCAGACGGGCTCACGGTGACAAGTCGTGAGCCTCTCGAGGGCATTGGGCAAAGTTTACACGTTGCCCCACCATGCATAGCCAGCATCGACGGTGACCGTCGTGACCGTGTCAAAGAATGCCAGCAACCTGGAGTGCCCATTGGTGGCGCCACGGTGTGGGCATGAGGCTGCCCATGGTGCACCCGTTCGATTGCCCTGCATGGCATTGTTCACAGTGCCATGCACAGCCTCTACGAGGATGGCACAGTGCCCACCCGAGTACTGTGCCCTGCCTCATGGCTACTGTGCACTTTTAGATGCACAATATTTGCTCACTAACGACTTGGAAGTGCAAGTGTCCAAGTAATGTCTTATTATTATTATTATTATTATTATTATTTTGTGGTACATCGATTCGAGTGCATGTGCGAGAAGTTGACTAAGTCCCTTGCCTGGGTGAGAAAGATTTAACATTTTCTCTCCCACGATCCGCCCATTCTTCATAAATGTAAACGTTAAAGAAGTTGAGAATACTCATCTAGTAGGGTGTTATCTGTCCATCCAGTGATTTATTCAGTGTGCTGAAAAATCATCATTCTCCCACCTCCGGCTAAAAGAGGAAATCAGATTCCACAGACGGCGTCACTGTTGAGGCGGTAAAAATCCCTCAACAGGCCGGAATGAGAGAAAGATTCGATCTCGGCCCACTAGGGCGACTTGGGCCTCAATCGGCGTTGTATAGAGCCCCCAAAAGTGTTTCAGTGTGGCTATACGGTGATGGTGCATACGTCCATGGCGGTGACGGGAAAACATAAATGCAGATAAAGTAAAGAGACGAACACATGAGTTTTCGTGGTTCGACATAATGCCTACGTCTACAGGCGTTTGGAGAGGAGAAATCATATCTCACTATACAATGGTGATGTTGTATGTAAATTTATTGGAGAAGAGGCATTTGCTGGAGCTCCCTGTTCTCTGGTTGGAGGAGAGGTCGATTAGGAAGAAGGAGAGCTGAAGACGAAGAAGAAGAAGAAGATCCTTGAGAAGAAGATCCTCCCCCTCTATTTATCTGAATCTCTTTTCCCACATGCGCCTGCGAAGCCTGTTTTGCATGTCTGACTGTGCCCCCCTGACAAGCATTACACCCACGTTGCCTCCTGCCCCCTGGCACCCACGTAACCTCCTGACAGCCCCCACACCCCATTACCTCCTAACCCCCCTTGTCCCCTAGTTTCTAATCCAAGTGGGCTAGGCCTGGTGGCTGGGCCCGTAAGGGTTTCTTTATTTTTCCCTCTCACAGGGTATGAAGTGATAGAAAATGCAATATATTATAAAAGAATACGGAGAAAAGAGAAAGGAAGGGGAGCGAATCTGAAGATTGAAAATAATATCAAATAAAGGATTTGATTGGATTATTATCCTGATTTGATTTTGTAATTATGATAAATCAAGAGATTTGATTTTCATTACGATGATGATATTTATTTTACCTCATCTAGATATAATTTTCCTATAAATTGGAACTAATATTTTATATTCAATCACAATTGCGAATAACAAAGATGTAGCCCTCAAATTCTCTCCCTCATTCTCTCTTCTCCATATTCTTTTACATTATATTATATTTTCTATTTTGGCATCAGAGCTTTTGGTTAACGCTAGGCTTGATCATGTGGACTAATTCTTTTAAAACCTTTTAGCTAGCTTTGTGTCCCACAAAATTTTCATTACCATTCAACCATGTGTTCATCTCAAATCCATGCATTTAGAGTATATTTATTAGCCGTGAGTCTTTTATATTAGGTTTTGGTCTGTTGTGAACATTGTTTGAAACTTTAAACTTATTTTTAGCCTTTGATTTTCGTTCTATAGTTGACCAAAACCATATGTAGCATATCGTTGACTCATTTTTCCCCTATTGTTAGCTCTTTTTTGACTTTGGCCCATTATCAACCCATTGTTGGCCATAACTTTAGATTTAATGTTCTAGCTGTCGGTCACTTAATCACCAACGCCACTTTCATCATCTCATTGGTGATCAATCAACAAATATGAATGTTATACTCAAATTTCAATTTAAAGAATTCAAATTTTTTCACCTTGAGTTTGAAGAGAATGTTGAAGGTAATATCAAATTAATAATTTGAGTTTCATAATTATCAAATTTACCAACTTTATTTTCATAATTATTAAATCAAGATATTTGATTAACATATAAAAATATTTACCTTCAATATTAATGCCTTCTACATACTTCTCCACCTTTCGATTATTAATTGGTTTATTTCCTAACTAATTTTGAGTGCAGATTAAGGCTTGCTCAATCTCTGGAGCCAATGAGCTTCTATATGGGTCCAATATACGTCCATCAGTGCTAAATACAGACTTGGATGTAAAAGTAAAAATAGGGATGACCTATACATCACGTGCAATCTTCGCAATGATAGGATATCTGTACAAATTCTTCTTACATCAAGGAAAAATCTCGAACTCGTGTGTCTTTTGTACAATCCCATTCGACAAATACCTATTGAGCTCTAAGCCAAACACCGTACCATTTTCCTCAAAGTGTTTGTAACACCCCGCTTCCCTAGAGTTAAAAACGACATCATTTCTAGAAAATCTACGGGAGCCGGAGTGCTACTACTGACCTTAACTTTAAAATTATCTTTTTCATGAAGTGCCAAATATAAAATATAATACATGAAATCATTCTTTTATTAAAAATACTAAAAATATAAAAGAGAATACAAGGAAGCATTTATTAAAATTTCCCAAACTTGTACCATAAAAATCATAACTGAAAACTGTCTATATGATCTAAGCCTCTGTCACGTCTTCCTGGGCCAAGTCTCGTCTTGCAGCTCCATCTTCATAAATATTCTTACTTTGGATGGTTTAAAAAAATAAAACAAACTAAAAATGAGTCGAAAACTTAGTAAGAAACTCATCATAACGTAAACATAATAAATGTTAGGTTTTTCATAAAATATTTCATGTTGAGGATTTAAAATCATGACTGTTCATGCATATGCTTATGATGTGCATGACTTTTTGTATCATAATTGATATTGACCTATCTGAATTATTTGATTGATTTGAATTATCTAGCTGATTTGAATTATCTGACTCATCTAAATTATCTGACTGGCCAACACATTTAACCCTGTGTGCAAGGTTGTGCACCAGTCCCATATCCTGTGACCACAAGGGGAACCACTTATATGATCTGATAGTAATATACTATGATTGGACCACGCTTAAGTCTGTGGCTTGCACATCTACTCTGACTGCATTGGTACCATGCATCTGAATAGTCATATGATTAGTTTTAATTTGTATCTTATATTTGTCTTGTGAAAGCTTACGTGTCATATGCAAAGTACGATGCATGATATACATAATACATAAATAAATATAAAATGTGGAATTAAACATGATCATGAATTATGATGTATGACTTGCTTGCAAATATCATGACATGTGTAGTATATAAACGTTGGCTTTCAAAGAACTAACTTTAATAATAATATATCTAACTAATTAACATGTGCTAATCCTAATTTTATGATCAAACTACTTACCTCGTAATACTAATCCAATATTTCCCACACATAAATGATCACCCATAAAAAAAAGTTTTTCACTCATCAAATATGAACGTTATACACAAATTTCAATTTCAAGATTTCAAAATTTTTCACATTGAATTTGAGGGGAATGTTGAATATAATATCAAATTAAGAATTTGATTTGATTTCATAATTATCAAATTTACCGACTTGATTTTCATAATTATTAAATCGAGAGATTTGATTAACATATAAAAATACCTACCTTCGATATCAATGCCTGCTACATAGTCCTCCACCTCCTGAATATTAATTGGTTTGTTTCCTAACCAATCTTGAGTGTAGATTAAGGCTTGCTCAGTCTCTGGCGCCAATGAGCTTCTATATGGGTACAATATACGTCCATCAATGCAAAATGCAGACTTTGATGCAATAGTGAAAATATGAATGACCAACACATCACCTGCAATCTTCGTAAAGATAGGATATCTATACGAATTCTTCCTACACCAACACAAAATCTCGAACTCGTGTGTCTTTTGTTCAATCTCATTCGACAAATACCTATTGAGCTCAGAATGAAACACCGTACTAATTTCATCCTCAAAGTATTTGTAATACCCCGTTTTCCCTAGAGTTAAGAAAGATGTCATTTCTAGAAAATCTATGGGAGTTGGAGTACTACTATTGACCTTGACTTTAAAATTTTCTTTTTCACAAAACGCCAGAATACTGTGATGGACCACACTTGAGTCTGTGGCTTGTACATCTACCCTGACTGCATTAGTACCATTCATCTGAATGATCATCTGATTAGTCTTAATTTGTATCTTATATTTGTCTTATGAAAACTTACGTGTCTTATGCAACCTGAGATGCATGATATACATAATACATAAATAAATATAAAATATGGAATTAAACATGATCATGAGTTATGATGAATGATGTGCTTACAAATATCATGACATGTGTGGTACATAAACATTGGCTTCTGAAGAACTAACTTTAATAATAATATATACAATGTGACCACCCGCTTCTTTTCTCTCGGTTGGTCATGAATCTCGCCTTTGCGTTTTAAATCCCGAATTATTGTTTTTAAATATTGCAAGTGACTTTTAAAGTGAGTCTAGTGTTTTAAAGCCCTCGAAATATTTTAAATGTCCAAGAGATATTTTAAATGGGATATTTTCAGTATTATTGAACCAAGCTTGATTTTAAAGTAAGCCTCTTATATTTTGGAAGCCCCAAAAATATTATAATTGTAAAAAAATTATTTTATCTAAATGATTTTATTTATTTAATAATATTATGAGATTTAAATTATATTAAAAACTCTATTTAATTAGATGGTTTTAGTCTCTTAAAAATATTTAGCAAACTTCATCATTTTAATTAATGATGAAAGAATAATATTTTTATAATAGAAAGTTGATTTTAATTTATGATATTGTATATATATTTTATCTAGATATTTTAGTTAGTTTAAATTAGTGTTTAAATCTCCACCGTTGGATCAGATTTAGGACCCTTAGATGAATGACCTAGATTAAAACCCTACCTCCCTCCCTTTTTCCACTCACTTTCCTATTCTCCCTCTCTCTCTTCTCTCCCATGCCAACAGCCTCCCCCTCCCTCCCGATCTCCTCTTCTCAGCTCTTCCCAACGTTGCTGTTGTCGTGCTACCACCAAGCTCTCTCTCTCTCTCTCTCTCTCTCTCTCTCTCTCTCTCTCTCTCAACCAAGCCAAAGCCCGTAGCTCTCTCTCCCTCGATTTCTCTCCACCGCGCCACCATGAGCAGTCCGCTTACTGAGTATTCGACGCATTTTATTTTTTTGTGTATCCCACTCAGGAATGAAATGAGGTCGAAGCGTTAAGACAAATATGGTCCAAGGAAAAGGTGATGGATGACTAGACATTTTGTATAGCGTATGAAATATTATTTTGTAAAAGAACTTATATTTTAATTTAATGTTTTCTACTGCAAAACTCTCTCATAGATTTATAAATGCAAGTTTTAAATTTTAACTATAGAATCTTTTATATCTTGGGAAGGGAAGGAAAAAGTTTTAAAAGGATCAATAATTCCCGTCTTATTTTCTAAAACTATTTTTCTAAAGTCCCACCACGAAGACATGCATTACATACCAGCTAACATGTGATAATCTTAATTTTATGATTAAGTTACTTACCTCGTAGCATTAATCCAATATTTCTGACACATAATTGACCACTTATAAAAATAGACACGTAACTCATGTCAATTTCTAATTAAACACATACTTTGTAATTAAAACCTGAAATATTAAAATAACATATATTTATTAAAAGTCTAGAATTATTATAACCCTATAATAATCTAACCTTTCGTAGGCCCGAATTCTCACAAAACAATATTCTCCATTAAACCCACACTACATCAATGCAAATCCATTGCCCATGTAAATTGCATAGCCCATGATACAATATACATACCAACCCATAGTCGAGAGAGAGAGAGAGAGAGAGAGAGAGAGAGAGAGAGAGAGAGAGAGAGAGAGAGAGAGAGAGAGAGAGAGAGAGAGAGAGAGAGAGAGAGAGAGAGAGAGAGGTGTTGTGAGAGGGAGGGAGAGAGAGAGAGAGGGGGGGAGAGAGAAACCAAGAGATAGAGAAAAGGCTTGCCATTGAGTGAAGAAGAGAGGGAATTACATAGAGAGAGAAATTATGGCTAGTGGGGGAAGAAATTGAGCGGTTCAATTGGTGGGTTAAGGGTTAAGGTTGCTCTATTTATGGGTGGTTGAAACTGAGGACATGGAGGCTCACCAGGGTGGTTCCAGCCTGGGGTAGCGGATGAGGTGACTTGCAGAATAGTCGTGCTCTGTTTTTGTGGGGAAATAATAGAGGTTGCGTTGGTATCCCAAGTTGCTAGTTTTGGTCGTTGACGGTGATATACTGGCTTAGTTTGGACTAAGGGTGGTTGAAAGTACAACATGAATGAATGTACAAGGTACTGCCAAACTATTTGCAGTGGTGCAAGGGTTGTGGGAGCTTACAGTTTCCATTTGGCATTGCGTGAAGTTGGTTGGGCACGGCTGCTTCGATACTTGGTACAAGGTGGTAGTGGTGTGAAGGGGCTTGCGGCTTCTGTAGCGGTGGGTCTTGGACTAGTTCTCTTCTAATCGAGGCTGGTGTGTGGTAAATCAAGCATGGTGCTGTGGCTTGGACAATGGAGTCCGATAGTTTTTTGTTGTAAGGAGTGCAATGAGCTAGGTGTGGGCTTTGGTAGAGACGAAAGCAACGTTGGGCTTGACAGGAGGGGGGTCGACGACAACCCTAGGAACTGAAATTTTCTACATGCATGAGAGGGGACTATGCGTGATTGTGTATGTTGTGGGTGAGGTCCCTTAGAGCTTGTGGCGTGCTGAAGGTAAATAGAGAACTAAAACTCGAACTCAAATAAGAAGATGCACGTACAATGCATAGGGCTAAATATATATAAGGTAGCTAAATATATATAAGGTAGTTGAGTTTAAGATTGCTAATTTGAAGAGGATTGTAGGATTGTAATCAAAGCGTGTTTAAAATTGAACAGGTTCATGGGCTTGGAGTTCATAAATAAATCGAGCCTTAGTTCTTAGGGGTTTGGGTCCATTTAGTCCATAATTATTAACTGAGCTTTTAACCTAATTATTAAGCCCAATAAAATTTCATAATCTACCATAATAATTTTTGGGTTCGTGGCCTATTCAATATTATCCAAAAGTTGAAATTCCAATATGACCCATCAAACATAATTTAGACCTAATAAAATTATCCTTATATGAAGCTTAAAAATATTGGACTAGGTCATTATAGTATTGGTCAAGAACTGAATTAAATTCTTTAGAGTATAGCTTGTCATCAATAATATTCGACGAAGTACCATTGAAACTTGTTTGGGCCACGTTTGATCTTCCACTACTTAACCCATCAAACTAGTGGTATTCCTCAATCAAACACCTCAGTTTGGCCTCAATTCTATCTTCACACTCTTTGACCTCTGTCCATATATTAGTGGTAAAACAAACTCTTTGATCTCTCAATGAAGCCTTCAAATTTTGCTTATCTTCATTCTATTAATTTATACAATCTTTTTCCAAAGTAGTCTGTGATGACAAGGTGTACCTAGGCTCTAAATTAACCACAAGTTCGGCAAATGCCTCGTGTTCCACAATCCTAAATGAGAATTCAAACCATCTTAAATACTTGGCAATCGTCACTCTTATTTTTCCTCTCTCATATTTTCCTAACCATTGAGGATTAGAACTTTTACCATCCATCCTAAGTCCAAATTGTGATGATGTTTTATCCTTTCTAAGGTTCTTTTCTTTAATGGGAGAGGCTTGACAAGAGAATCGTAGGTGGTGTGTCAATGATGAAATGTCATTTTTATAATGGCATTCAAATAGTCTTGATCAATAATTGCATCAAGCTTTAATGTCAATGGGATCAATAGGCTCAACCTTTGTAAAATTATCCCATATTATATACTAATTGCTACCCTTTTTGCCTTTGGAGGGAGGGATGGTGTGAGGTCTTTGGTATTCACGGAGGAAAGTATTAAAGGACTAGTGTTAACTTCCACATCCAATGATATATGAGCAAACAAAACCACCACCACCGCTTAGTGTTGTACCATCAATATATATAAAACTATCTTCCATTTGCTTTAAGAAAATAATAGAAATCAAATCAATATAAAAGAGAAGATAAAATTAAATTAAATTGCATTAGTTTATTGAAAACATTCACTATATGATCGACAGAAGAATATCTTTTCTGAAATAAAACAAAAAAGGAATTCTTATAATATCAAAACCAGAAACAAGTCTATTTTTGGAAAGAAATATATGTGTGTGTGATATAGATATTGAAAATGCTTCTTGAACCGAGGATTCTGGTCGACAATCCTGACCGATTGTATTTTTTATTTTTTTACTTAATGGTTAAGGAAATGACTATTAATGAATATGTGTCGAAACAAACTTTGGATCTTCCTTAGAAAAATAAAAGTTTCACTAGCTAAACTTTGTAATCTCATTATCAGAAAATTGAAACCGTCACATGAGGAGAAGATAGAAGAAGAAGTTAAGTACGTACTGGTATTATCATATTAGTTTTCAGTATATATAATCTACGATATATCTCATGTCATGGTTTTCATACTATTTTCCCAAACTCCAAACTTGGCATTATAATCATGATCATCTCCTTTCACTCTCAGCTTTTCCTACTTTTATTTTACTTTGAAATCTTTTCCTTCTCTCTTTTATCTTCATTCTTTCCTAGGGGAGCTCATGTCTTTAAATAAATCTTTTCCTTCTCTCTTTAAAGCCTTGTTTGTTTTCCAAAAACATCTCATCTCATCTCATCTCATCTCACCTCATCATTACAATTTTTCCAAATCTCCACACAAAATAAAATAAACAATTCAACTTTTTCAAATCCCAAAACAACAATAATATTAAAAAATATATTCTAACAATATTTTATTCAACTTTTTAACTTTAATCTCAACTCATCTCATCTCATCTCTGAAAACAAACGAGCCCAGATCACGAAAATTGTCTCTCTATTATTTCCACTATTGTCGCATGGACCACTACACAAGTTAGGTACAATTATATATATATATATATATATTTGGTCCAAAGCTTTTTATATTTATTCTTTTTATACTTTCTAATTATAGCGATATAAAGATGCTATTATGCTAGTAATTTTCTAATTATTTCCATTTTATTGTTAATCTACCCAAAATCGATTCAGCAGAATCCTCTAACATTATTCCACTCCTCTAACATTTTTGAAGATAAATGCTAGATACATTTATACACATATTAAAATTATGACATGGGTGGATGAATTCGAAAGCAAAGTTGAAGAAACAGAGGAAAAGACAGTCTGATGGTGATGAAATAGAAGAAACAAAACAATATATAAGACTTAGATATAAAAGATCAGGAGCCCCGTACCTATAACGGTAACTGACGGCGACGGCTCAAAAAATGATTTAGGGTTTCAATGAGAGATAGAGAAAGAGGGAGAGATGATCAAAATTGAAGAGAGGGAGAAAATGAATTGGAGTGTTCTAAAACGAGGGCTTAACCAATTTCAAAACGACGTCATTTTGGTCTATTTAAAACGACTTGGTCTTGCACATAGTTTAATTTCTTTTAAATAAAATACCGTATTGTGAGTACCGGGTCAAATATCCGATATCTGCATACCCAACTTGGTATCCATACTCGAGTCCAGGTGGGCCTAGTTACAATTTGGATAGCTATCCTGGATTCACCCAAATACTCGGATTCCGGATCGGACTAGCAAAAAGTCTGATATGAATCTACTACCCTACTTCTAAGATCAATGCAAGGTAGAGATTGAAATTGTTTTGAGGGATGATCATGGTAGGGTAAATATGGCCATGAGCACTAGTAAAGAGAATGACGTGAATGCAGTTACAGAGATCGAAAGGTTGGCAATTCTAAGGAGCTTACAGTTGATATGTCGTAGGAAAATGTTAGGCGCACAGTTTTATGTGCACGAAAAGATATAAGTACATTTCTTTTTCTTTTTTTGAATCAAGATCTTGAATTGAAAGGAAATAATATTAGTTACAGTTTAGTTGCGTTAATACAGACATCTAAGGTGGATCTTTTCCACTATAAAAGTCTAAAAGACAATAAGGGATTGATATGAGGCGTATGTTTCCATATAAGCAATTGGAAGCCGCCCATTGTGCAATGGAATGCGCACATCGATTGTAATCTCGATGTATTTTTAGAATGCTCCAACTATAAAATAATTGAAGGACTATTCTGGTGTCTCTGATTATAGGCTCAATTATCCAATCCGTAATTCTTTCTGGTTCCTCCATTGCACTTATAACCACTTGAGAGTCTCCACCAATTGTTATCTTCTAAATGGGGTCTGAACTTCCTTAATGCCTGTGTATAATGTTATGGCTTCTCCTTGATTAGGATTCTGGCTATTTGTGAAGCTGGTTATTACAAATACCACCGAGCCATCTTCTGATTTGCAGACTGCAGCACTAATGCTTCCAATATTCCTCAATGTTAGCAAATAATGGCCTTTTGGTATTGCCTTCCAATTCCTAGGATTGTTCAAATGTGTATTACCCTGAGCATTACAATGTTCTTTAAAACCCCATCAATAAATTTGTCTAGTGTAGGATTAAAGGAACCATGCACAACTTTGTTTCTTAAGAACCAGATGTTGTCCATAGATAAGATTGCAAAGATTTGAAACTGGTCATGCTCTTTTGGAGTAGGAATGTTGAGAAAATTTGATGGGTTAAGAATGCACTCTATCCAGTTTGTAATCCCATTTGGAGCAAAACAAGAGATGTTTATAGGCCATGGGGATTGTCTCCATAAAACTCTAGAAAATGTGCATTTTAGGAACAAGTGAGTGAGACTTTCTTCTTTAGACTCACATATGGGGTAGACTAATTGGCTATCACTTAGTGTAAAACAATTTTTCAATAGGAATTTTGTAGGTAAGATATTATTCAGTATTTTTTAGGTGCGCATCTTTAATCTATCCCGAATGCTTAGTCTCCAAACTTATTTCAAAATAGCAGGAGCTATTTTTTATTAGTGCTGGTTAGAGGTCTGACTAATCGCTTTCTGGGCAAATTTCACTGAAAAGTTCCCTATGGCATTTAAAGTCCATACCACCTTGTCCCTTCTCGAATGAAAATTATTCTGGGCTAATGGGATTTTTTGTATCTCATTCACTATATTTTGATGGAAAAGAGTCTGAAGTAAAAGGATGTTCCATTTTCTAGGTTCCTCTAAAGCCAGTTCAGAAACCAATAAGTTTGGATCTTTGTGAGTGGATTCTGATTGAGGGATGGGAAGAAAGGTATTCTGAGTTGGTATCCATGGGCCTCCCAAGACTCTAGTAAAAATGCCATTATTAGTCTGACGACAAGCATTTCTCTTCAGTAAATCTCTTTGTTGTAAAATACCTTTCCAAAACTAAGAGTATGGCCTCTTTAATGAGATTTGTAGGAATGAAGAGTTTTATATATATTTGTGCTCAAGGATTGTCATCTATTTGGATTTGCTCCCATTAACCATTTGCCAACTCAGATTACAAAGAAGAGCTTTATTAAAGTTTGATGTTAATCTTAGTCCCAGCCCTCCCATAGCTTTAGGTTGGCAAATAGACTTCCATGATTATTGTATAAAATTATGAGACTTGTTTGGGTTATGTCCCCACCAAAATTTCATAAAAGATATATCAATTTTTTTTTTAAGACAGGCTTGGGGATTATCAGAGTTGACATGATATAAGAAGGGATGGAGCTTGCAACTGATCTTATTAAAATGGGTCTACCAGCTTGAGAAATGAGTTTTGCTTTCCAACCAGCCAGCTTTTGAGAAATGTTTTCTTGAATGTTTTCAAAATAGATTTTCTTTGAGGTAGAGAAGGAAAGTGGGATTCCAAGATATTTAATCCTTGAGGAGGCAAGCTTGAATCCTAGAAGCTCCTTTATGTTTATTTTTTCTTGACGTAAAGTGTTTTGGCTGAATTGGATGGAGGACTTCCCAGTGTGAATTGTCCAGACCAATCTGAATATATCTCAAGACAATTTTGAAATATTTGGGCATTTTGTGTGCTGGCCCTGCCAAAAAAGATCATATCATCAGCAAATAGTAGATGAGTGAGAGGAGGACCTGTTCTACTGATGTTAATGCCATTTAAAAGCCCCAGGATTTCTTTTCTAGCAATTAGCCTAGAAATAACTTCAGTTCCAATGACAAAAAGGAATGGAGATAGATGGTCTCCTTGTCTTAGACCTCATAAGGGATGAAAGAAACTTTTAGGAATTCCATTGATGATCATAGAGAATGTAACAGTAGAAATGCACTCGTTTATCCAACTGATCCAAGAAGGCTGAAATCCTAAACATGTGAGTATTTTGATTAAGAAGTCTCATTTCATAAAATCAAAAGCTTTCTCCATGTCAATCTTTATAGCTATAAGACATTGTTTTCCTTTTTTCCTTTTAAGATGGTGAAACACTTCTTGGACAATGATGGTATTCTCTTGAATAACTCGACCTGGAACAATGGTTGTTTGGTGTGGAGATATGATCTTTGAAAGAATAGTCTTGAGTTTGTTTGCTAAGATTTTTGAAATAATTTTGTAGCAAACATTTGAAAGACTTATGTGCCTAAATTGGTGGACAGTATTTGGGTTCTCTGTTTTTGGAATAAGAGCTATATGAGTGTGGTTTAGTTCTTTAAGAAGTTTTCCATGTGTGAAAAAATTCCTCATAGATACAACCACATCCTGTTTCACAAAATCCCAAAAGTGCTTATAAAACAACCCATTAAACCCATCAGATTCAGGGGCCTTTAATGAAGGAGTTTTCCTAAGAGTGACAAGAATTTCTTCTTCATTTGGAATCTCACAGAGGAAAGGTTATCAGACTCAGAAATGTTTTTGAGGAAAAAGGTCATCAAGTTCAAGAGAGAAAGTATGCTTGGAGAAGGTGTAAATGTTTTTTAAATGTTCTAAGAATCTGTTTTGAATATCATTTGTGTCAGAAGTCCACTGATTTGGGTTTATTTTCATACTTTCAATAAAATTTCTTCTTCTCCTCATGGTGGTCGACATATCAAGAAGTTTAGTATTCAAGTAAGTGGTTGTTAGCCACTAAAGTCCGGATTTCTGGCACCAAAGTATTTCTTCTCTTTTTAATTGCTCAGTGAGATTGTTTTCCAGCTCCTTTTCCCAAAGAATCGATTTATTAGTAGGATTGTTGGACTGTATGAGAGTGAGACAATGAGTCATATTTTTTATTGAGGTTTGAATATGCCCAAAGCAATCTTCCAAGATTTTAAGGCTTTCTTCACCTCCTTTAATTTCTTAGATAGGATGAAACCTGGAGTTCCTCGAAATGGAGTATATTCCAAGCTTTTTGTATGACGAGTTGGCTTGTTGGATCTCTTATTCAGAACTCCTCAAATTTAAAGCTGGAATGATTATCCCTATGACCCAAGGTGTCTAACAGAATAAAAGCATGATCACATGGAAAAATCGGGAGGTGTTGGAGAGTTGCATTTGGGAAGAGTACAGTCTAGTAGTGGTTAGCAATGCCATGATCTAGTCTTTCTCTAATGTTTCCCATGCCTTGCCTATTGTTAGACCAAGTGTATTTTGGACCAAAGTAGCCTACATCTACCATCCAATTTTCCTCCATAAACTTTATTAGCCCACTATGATACGAAGTATTAGTATGGTTTTCCTCCATATTTCTTAGACTGTCCTAGAATGACATTTAAATCTCCTAACCCTAGAAATGGACCTTGAAAATTATTAACCAAATTGTGCATGTTATCCCAGAATTTCCATTTCATATTGCTTTGCGCAAGGCAGTAAACTAAGTTAACTAACCATGGATTATGAGAATGGCTCGAGTACACCAAAAGAGCTATTATATTAGAATCCATATAAATAAGTTTCACATCTAGTTCATTCTTCCACATACACAAAAGGCCACCCCCATCTACCTACTGATGTAATATTTACATACTTAAGGAAACCAAGCCTATTAACAACACCAACAGTATTCACATCTACCAAAAGAGTTTCCGAGAGGAAGACTACATCAAGTTGGTGTGTCTTGATGTTTGCCCTTAAGCTTCTAATTGCATGAGGCCTGTCAATGCCCCTGCAATTCCATGATATGAATCTCATTTCTAGTTTGGTGGTAGTATTGGCCTTACCACTCTGGCCTCATCATCATGTATAGGCTGGGATTGAGGTAAAATACCAATTTTGACCTGCTCCACTTTCTAATAAGGTGAGTATCTAGGCTTCTTGGTGCGTCTGATTAGTGCTTATGTCCTTTTGTTCTTTGTTTGTTGTACCAATTTTGCTATAGGCATCTCTTCTTCGATTGTGTTGCTACCTATCACCTTTTCTTTTGATGTCCATCGTGCCAAGTCTTTAACAGGGGTATCCTCTAGCTGGCTTGAGTCTCCTTGTCCTTCACTCTCATTTTTGTTTCTTGCTTTTGGATCTTCTTTGTTCTCACAATGCGGTGCTGAGTCCCTTTTAACAGAAAAATGTTTTTATTATTCTCCAATGGACAGGTCTTCTGAGTCTTTTCACATCCAAGTTGAGGTCTTTCTATTATAGAGCTTATGCTTTTGATATGAGGCTTTCAATTTCTGGTTGGGTAGCCATTTTTGGATATGTTAGGAGTTTAGGAAGGGGAATGTGAAAAGGCTATTTGCATGAGAAGGCTTGTGTAGAAGTGAGAATGGGTTTCAGCAGCTTTCTGAATAGAGGTTAGCTAAGAATGGTGGGTACGGGTTTTCTGAGAAGAGGGGAATTGTAAAGGCTTGATTTTTAGAAGATAAACTTCTGAGTTAATTTCACTAAGGAGGGTTAAGCTCACTGGGGAGAGGGAAAGAGCTCATCTTGGAGAGAGAGAGAAAGTTGGTTTTGATATAAATACATTTCATTATAGCATTGTAGGCTGTAGCTACAATATTAATTTCACTATAACTATGAGGGACCGTGCATATGGATGCCATGCACATAGTAGCACTCTATATCATATGGGTATTTCTCACTTGGTAAACTTGGACAAGCCTACCATAACCCAACGTGGAAATGTGGTGGCAGATATCACATTTTCAATGCTTACAAGGTTTGAAGCAGTTACTGTGAATAATATAGGCCGGATCGATGGGAATTAAATGAGATAGCCCATAAGTTGGCTTAGCATGCTTGGTTACTAGAGTTAGGATAAAACTGCCTGGAAAGGACACTTGCTCCGAGTTTATCTCGCATAATATGTATAATGGTGGAAAGAACGTGAGATTAATTAAGTTTAAAACCCAATTTCAAGATTTTTAAGTTTTGATAAAACGCCTTTAAACATATTTTTGTCACCTTAAATGAGCAAGAGATGAAGGGATCGCAAGGAGCGACCGCTTGCAGGATCCTGTAAGGTGGTGCTACGGTTGTAGCCTAGGAGAATGATGTAAAAATAAGGTAAACTTGAGCATCCAAAATATGGGATTATGTGCCAGGGGGAGAGCAAGTTGGAAGAGAGAAAGAAGAAAGGGGATAGAAATGTGAACAAGATTGACAAAAGTCTTAATTTGATATTATCTCCAACATCTTCCCAAGTTCGAGCTGGAAAGTTTTGAATTCTTGAATTTCAAATTTGATGTTTTAGTTGCCATTCACTTGATCACTAATACCATTTTTATCATCTCATCGGTGACTAATCAATAGATGTGAAGGTGTCTTAATTTGATATTATCTCCTAAAAAATTAATTGGTATAACACATGCGTTTCATGGGATGCATTTAGCACAGGGACTGAGAGTTGATGCTAGGGATGATGAGGATTAGGCCAGAATATGCCAATGAAGAGTTGAGATGGATATCAATTGTTGGAAGGGTCCCAAAAACAACAGATCTTATGGGTAAAGACAGAAAAAAAAAAATATATGAAAAAGGAAGTAAAGAAAATGTGAGATTAGAGAATACTAAATACAGTCATAACTTATGTAAACGCCATTAAAAATTATTTTTTTATGTAGATTCTATATTTACTCAATTTTTTAAAAAAGAGTGCGCTACGTTTCCATACTTTGACTATAAATATCATTTCACTTTAAGAGGGGACCGGTAAATAGAAAATGAAAAATTAATACAACATTGATTGATAGAAAAATCTTACGAGAATATAATGTGTATAAATGGGTGTTATTTATACTAAAATAGGTGTTATTTTTGCTTTCTTACGTGTGCTTTTCTTTTTATCTTTATTTATTCTGTTTTTAAGGGATGAAATAGGTAAATTATTTAATTAAGGGTTAAAAAATAATCTTTGAAGTTTAAAACAGAAAAAAATTATACACATTAAATATAAATGATTCAAATGTTTTTTTTTAGATGTCGGAAACCTCTCCAAGGCATGGCATTTCGGATCCACCCCTGCAGAATAAACTTTGGTCCAGTGCATCGCACACTCGGAAGTTTTCCTACACGGAACTAGTTAAATAGCTGGCTTTTCACCAAGATGTGTGGTCCCAAATGATTGTTTGCACCCATGAGGTGTGGCTCCAAAAGTGTATAATTAAAAAATTAATACAGAGAGATTTATAATGGTATTGTAATTAAAAATAAATAAAAAAATTTTAAGTCTTTTGTAATATTTGTATTTTAAAGTTTTTTTAGGTTATGTTTTGTTTCAAAATTTCAAAATTTTTATTTTTATTTTTATTTTTTCAATTTTAATCCATAATCCTATTTAAAACACCAACGAACGATTATTCTCTACTTCTAGAAAAACATTTAATCATTTGCCTAAATTTCTGCCAAAAAACACATCCCACAAAGAATTTATATAAATAACTTTTAAATTTACCTACCATTTTGCATACCCCAACATAAGAAATACTAAAATTCTTTTGTCCAAACTTCTCATTTTACACATCTATTTTCACAGAATTTAATAAATAGAAAAAATACTTGACTGTAAACTGTGAGTGGCTGGACTATCTTTTCTCTATATCTTGAGAGGAGAAAATGTTACTTGTTAGTGACCTGACCTACAACATCAGAGATCATCTCTTAGAAGGTGAAGGACATTTGGGTAGAATGATAAATATATAGCTGAACACCAAAACTAATAAGCAGTACTTAATTCCAGCCCTGAGTCTTACCTTACATTGAGATATGTATTAGGTAGCTATTTCAATGATGTATAGCACATTAGAATAACGTTTCCGAAAGCATAATGTCATCACACCTTCCAACTCATGTACAACTATTTATTTATTCCGGCTTCCTTTACCCCTATTCTCTTCTTAGACTTCTTGTTGCCCTTTCCCTTGTTTTGTGTTTCCCTGCTGCTTTGGCTGTAGGCTCCAGACACCGCAGCAACTTCTGAAACATTTGACTTTCCCTTATCAACAAGTGCCAAACCATATAGCTTGACATCAATCTTGAGCTGGGTTTCAAGAACAACATTCAAATATAACAAAAGATTTTGCCTACTCAAATCCCTCAATACTCGTCATATTTGACCCTCATTATTAATGTTATCTCCCGCATTCTAGTATGGTCACTCATATACATCTCATCCAATTGTTCTTTCACTTTATATATTTTTTGAGTTAACTCATTAGATGGAGGGTACAAAGAACCATATATTTTTAATGTCACATCATAGAAAAGTTTTAAGAAATCAAAGATAGCAACCACCTCCCAATCATCAGCAATAGACTTTCTTAATCCCCGTGCTTACCAAAATATCTAACTTATTGGATGTCTTCATCATCCAATAATTCAAAAGCTATCTTATATTCTTGGGTTGCCTCCAACATCAAGAAGGTTGAGTTTTATCTTGTAGGAATATCAGTACAAATACCATTCTTGGATGTTATGCCAGCATTCCTTGCAGCAATTTTGAATTTTCTCAATCTAGCAAGAGAAGATCTCACAAATCTCATAGCCATTCTGACTCGTGCAACATCAACATCTTTCAAGCCATCAGACATAATTAAATTCAAAATATGTTCAACAGATCTAACATGGAAATAATTACCACCCAAGATTGTCTTATTCATCTATCTAATGATAGGTCTTACGATATCCCAATGTGATATCGTCAGACGAGACATTATCAACTGTAATCGTTGAAACTCGTGCCAACCCCCATTCCTTTATTACGGCCTCCAAAACCTTCCCAATCATCTCATCTTTGTGATCGAAAATTAGACAAAACTTCACAATTTTCTTATGTAATCTTCAATCACAATAAATGAAATGCACAGTCAAAGACATGTAATTAAAATTTTAGACAGATATCCAACTATCGGTAGTGAGGCAAACAACTTGACCCGCCAATTGGCCCCTCAACAAATCCTTCTCATTTTGGTAATGTTTTTTAATATCCTTTGCCAAAGTGTGATGAGAAAAAATATTAAACCTAGGTTCCAAGCAACTAAAATATTCTTGGAACCCTCTCCCCTCCACAAAATAGAAAAGTAGCTCGTCCATGATAACCATACGAGCTAACTTTCTTCTATACTCATTAGGGTTATACTTAGTATATCGGTTCAACATAGAACCCCCACTACTCTCATCTGCTATTTTTTTTAGTCCAATCTCTAGTCTAAGTATTGGACTCTTCTCTTGTAAGGATCTCAATATTGGACTCTTCTTGCATTTTTCTTCTAAGTACACATTTAACTGTGATGTAACATGTTTTATTTTTTATTATTTGCTTGAAATTTCTACTTGGTTTCTTGTTCTGCTGGTTGTGTTTTGACAAGTCTATATTACAATCATCAAAATTGATTTTATCACCAATCTGCCAGAGGGAGAGATTGTAGATGCAAGAGTTTGGCTAGCACAAGATGACTAAGATAATAAGTATGAATATGACTAGGTGACTAAGATGATAGACTCTTCTTATGTTAGGATTTATATTTTTGATGAATGTAAAATAGTTTGAGTTTATCTAAAATTGTTTTGATCTTATCTAGAAATTGTTAGGAAGTATTTTAGATAAGTAAAAAGTGTAGAAGTTGAGTTCCAAGAGATAGATCTTATCTAGAGAAGAGTTTGAATGTGAATTGTCATTGCAAATAGGATAAGTATCAGGCGCCAGCAAACCGTCAGCAGAGTTTCACTGTGACTTGGAAATTGCTTCTAGAAATCTATTTAAACTGTCCTACTAGTTTGAATCCGTAGAGATTCAGTTCTGGATAGTTTTAGAACACTTTCTAATTCTTATTTTGGTGAGAAAATTCCTTGAAGAATTTTCATATTGTTTCTCTTAAAGAGTGTGATCGTTGATCCAAGATTGAGATAGAATAATCATGATTCAGCCACTAGAGTTCCAAGATAAAAATCAATATTTGAATATCGTCAGAGGTTTTGGCTACTGTTGAGGTAGAGACAAACATGTCGTTTGTCTGGTCAAGTAAGAGTATCAATTGACAAAAGTTTTGTAATTGAAACTTGTTTGTAACTGATTTTCAAATAATAAAATTGATTTTTTTGGGTTTGGCTTCCCTATAGGGTTTTACCTTTAAAGAGTTCTTTAAAGGGTTTCCCTTGGTTACTAATTTTGGTATTATGCAATTGATTTATTTTATGGTAATGTTTTTTTATTATATAATTGCATGATTGACGACTAATCAATTGGTTGAGTGAATTGGTAGGACGTTGTATTACGATACAGGGACATTTGGGTAATTTCAGTGATAGACCGAAATTTTCAATCCATCATTTTCCCCGAACTGGACCAGACCGAACATCTATGCGGACCAGACCGAACCGTTAACTATCGGTCTGGTAGGTCCGTTCGTTCCAACCCAATTATTTTTTATTTTTTATTTTTTTCAAATAAATTAATAAAAAAAATTATTTAAATTACTAAATTAAAATTAAGTGAATTATTAATGTGAATTATGTAACTAACTCATTAAAAAAATATTTTACTATAACTATATTTATGATGTTTATAATTACAACTTACTAATTTAGACTTTATTCTTTAGTATGCATAATTATTAATAATGTCATACATTTTATTTATGGTTGATAAATATCAAATAATTTTATTGTACATAGATTATTCATGCTTGCTTTCAACTTAGGTATTTAAAAGAACTTACCTAATTATTAATTATGTGTAGATATTAGAGTATGTATGAATCTATGATGTAGTAACTATTTACATATAATGACATAAATTATTACATAATTTATGATTTATTATTAATTGATAGCATATATTATTTTATATTTTATATAGTTAATGATAATAAATTAGATGAAAATTATATCATTAATTTATATAATAACTATATAAAAATAATATATTAAATTATTAAAATTATTTTTAAAATATATATAGGAGTTTGGTCTAGTCCAAAATTTAGATTGGGACGTAACACGGCTCATAAAATTTTGAGTGATGTAGTTGTCGAAAGGGAAGATAGCAAAGCTCGTTATGCTGCGAGTAACGCTACATATTACACTTTTATCTTATTTTTATTTTATTATATAAGATACAGCATTTTAATCATTCTTCAATGATCTTTTATTTTTTTTTTTTAAATATAAAGATTGATGGGTAATACCACCTCATGATGGTAAGATGAAAATAGAATGAAAATATGATTATAAAATTTTCCTAAAGCAAAAGTAGAAGTAAGCATATTTGTATAAGCATCACATTCTTTTTGAAAAAGAATGTGAATTTTATCATTAAAAAATTAATTTTTTTTTATGTAAATTCTATATTTACTCACTTAAAAAATGAGTACATGATATTTTCGTATTCTAACTATAAATATCATTTCTCTTAGAGAGGGAGACCGGCAAAGAGAAAAGGAAAAATTAATACAACATTGATTGATAGAAAAATCCCATGAGAATATAATGTGTATAAATGGGTGATATTTATCCTAAAATAGGTGTTATTTTTGCTTTCTTACGTGTATTTTTCTCTTCTTTTTTTTTTCTTTTTATTTATTCTGTTTTTAAGGGATGGAGAAAGGTAAATTATTTAACTAAGGGTTAAAAAATAATATTTGAAGTTTAAAACAGAAAAATTTATACACATTAAATATTTATGATTCAATAGTTTTTAAAAGTGTATAATTAAAAAATAATAATACAGACAGATTTATAATGGTATTGTAATTAAAAAAAAAATCTAAGTCTTTTGTAATATTTGTATTTCAAAGTTTTTTTTAGGGTATGTTTTGTTTCAAAATTTAAAATTTTTTATTTTTATTTTTTCAATTTTAATCGAATCCTATTTAAAAACACCAACGAACGATTATTCTCTACTTCTAGGAAAAATAATAATAATCATTTGCCTAAATTTCTGCCAAGGAAAAAAAAACACATGGCAAAAAAAATTTATATAAATAACTTTTAAATTTACCTACCATTTTGCATACCCCAATACAAGAAATACTAAGATTTTTTATCCTTCTCATTCTACGCATCAATGTTCACAGAATTTAATAAATAAAAAATACTTAGAAATTTTTTCCAAGGATTTTCAAAAATTACTTTAACCAAATATGCCTTTCTGGTGACCGATGTAATAGTATACTATACAAATCAGCTCCACACAAACACATGGTAAGTGGAAACTACGAATCTAAGATAACATCGAGAAGATATAAATCTACAAGAATATGAAAGCATGAAAGCTCTCGAGGGTGCAATGCCTTCAGGCACTGTTTATGTGACAGCAGTTGCTGTTATTAAATTCAGTCATCACTCAAGATGAGGAAAGCAAGATTTGAGATAGAGATATAGCTGCTCATATTAATATATATATAATAAGGAGTTTCGTACTTATATACTCAATTGTGACAACACTATAAAAAGCTGTGAACCATCTGTCCAGACAATCACAAGCATGGTCCTAAGGTTGCTTCCAATACTGCGTTGAATTTAGTAATTTTAAGAGATCCCATTCAAGTTAAGATAGTAGAAAGCATTTCGTGCAACACGGTATAAGTTTTATTTAACTGCTGCAAGATGAAAAAGTTCATAGGAAGATGAACAGCAATGAAAGTACTTGTAAGCAGTATATGTATGAACCCCTAACTAGCCACAATTAGCAGCCTGTTTTTAGCTATATACAGTGATACAAGTAGCCACATATTCCAATATAAACAAGTACAACAAAAAAGAGCTATAAGATACAACCTTTTTATCCTTTCTGGAAGTGTTTGCCAGACAGAATTCTGATAGATGGTCTCCCTCAATCAGGATGAAAGATACAAGATATGAGTTACATTTCACATTCTTGTATAGATTATAGAACTTCACTTACGATCGTTTCCTGAATTTGCAAACCTTCTGGACACCAAATATAATTGCCTTAGTCAATAGTCCCCAATCAAGACTACAAGCAAGTACAGCAGCAGCCCCACCAAAAATGAGAAGCTTCGATATATTCCTCCCCGATGGTATGTCAGATGTAGATGCTATCTGCGTCTCCGACAAATTTTCAATCCCTCCAAAGGATTTCAGGTCCTTTGAACTTATTTTGGAGTTGATCTTTGTAAGGTGATGTTGTTCCACTGTTTTAGATACATTAGAATGCAACTTGGTTAAAACAAATCTGCATGCGAGTCTAGGATTTCATTGAATTCATAATGCAAAACAAATTAAAAAAGACATTCACAGTATCTCAAACCTCGGGATTGGTTACAAATTTGGTTCTGATTCAGGAAAGGTTCGACATGTTGTCTTCTTGACTGTAATCTCTTGTAAAGTTCGCCAATTGTTGAAATATTGCTCCCGGGTCGGGTTTCCCTGATAAGGTAATGTAGAGGAAAGGGGGAAAAGCAAGTCAGCAAGGCATGGCATGTCTAACTCAATAAAGCCATTAGAATATTTCGCCATAACATCAAAGAAAGCGATACCATTGTATCCCCCATTTCATTCAGTATTCTCAGCTACTCCACTAATATCTTCTCTGTGATTCTAGTGGGAGAAAAATATGCACTTTCAAAATCACTCATCACCCCAAATTGCACCTTAGCAATCATTTATTCCTTCTCAACCTCCACATCCCCCTGATTCTCTCCCCTCTTTTGCTCTTTGCTAAATTTATTTTGCTTGTCGGCTCTGTCTGGTGAGGAAGACATCTTTTCCGGCCTCTTTGACTGAGAATTATGCTCGTTTCCCCTTGAAGATTATTGCTCTGAGTCCCTTTCCAATCCAAGCTCCTCTTGTGTGAACTGAAGTATACTCGGATCAATGATCTGAATTAGTTTTCAGAAGCATTGTTCTACTTCCTTTGATTTCCAATACTACTACACCCCTTCCTTCCACGGACAATCTAACCACACTTGAAACACATTTAGAGAAGTTTCTCATACTTCAAAGGTACCCAAATCCTCTGTCCTTGCAAGTTAACAGTTCTACCTCGTGTTATGGATTTCCTCAAGTGAATTTCAATCTTAACACGTAAATGATTACCCCATCCTCCTTGACATCCACTTCTTGTACTGATTCAATTGTCTCCCCAATTTGTTTACCAATTTCTAGATTCATGCAAGCCAATTGAAGATTATGCTTGTCCATAGGGGTGATGCTGCCCAAACGCTAAGATTCACCTACTAATATGGCAAATGAAGTCCCCCAAAATTATGTTGTACTTTCTGTGGATGAGATCATTTTTATTTCTTTGCTTTACGTTGTATATAGTGAATGTAGCCAATATTATTTTGTGAAAAGTGCTCTAGTATGTTAAAAACATAATACAAATAGTTAATCTAACTTTTCTCATCAGTTTAAGCTTCTAGGATAGATGGTGATGGTTTTAGAGCATATGTCTTCATTTTGAACCATGAAAAAACTTTGTCTAATTATTTTGTTAAATATAGAAAAGAAAATGACTTGGAGTAGAATAACTATATGGCTGAAAATAAAAACTGGTAAACCGGTAAACTAGCTCGAATTGGACTAGACCAATGTATTTGGTCAGGTGCAAACAGGTTTAATTTGTTCAAAACCAATTCCAAACAGTTTGGATTCCAGTTTTGGGTTTTTTTACACCGGACCGAACCAGTTTATATATATATATACTTTTTATTTTTATTATATATAAATAAATTTTATAAATTTATTTTTATTATATGCTAAATTTCTAATTAATATAACATGAAGTTTTCAAAATCTTAAAATTCATGTATAATAAACTAATAACATAAAATAAAAATTAATCATATAAATCTTATTATAACATTTGATATAATATATAAATTTGAATTCTATAATATAACGTCAATATAACATAAAATCTTTTAATTTTAATTTTAAATAACCATCATATTATCACTAACATATATGATAATATGTACATTAATTTTAATTTTACTATAATTCTTATTTTTTGTTGCATATCATTTTTATATTATCACTAACATATATGATAATATGATTCTTATAAATAATGTACGTATACTATAATAGTTTTACTATAATTCTTATTTTTTGTTGCATATCATTTTTATATTTAGATAATTGTTTTTTAATTTATTAGTTTGTTGTTCCAAGTTAGACTTCTTAAGCTCCCGACCTTGCTAGTTCATTGGGAAAACCGATAAAACCAAACAGTAACCAGTAAAATTAGAAGTTTCGATTTCAGGAGTTAATCGGTCTGATATTGGTTATTTAATTCTTAAAATTGGTGTATACTGGTTCGATTCTAAAATACGTCTGAACTGGTTCCACCCCTATATAATTGTTAGATCCTTCCGCTTTATTTTTTTTCCATTTTTAAAGAAAAATAATTGAAAATATGTAATTTTAAACTTATGCTGTGATATTTTATAGTATCGTTGATGTGATAATATATATGGGTGCTACCCGCACCATATGGTGCGAGGCCACCTCCTCCCTGCTCCCCACCCTGCATGGGACGGAGGTGGGGTTTTTGCCACCGATACCTGCCCTATAGTGCAGGGCGTATACCCTATTCATCCACCCCCTCGCACATGAAGTTGTTTCTGGGTCATTTCAGTGTTTTGGGCCATTTTGGGCCCAACTATAAACAAAAAAATGTATAATGATTAAATATCAATAAACAACGAATTGAATTTATAATAAATATATATATTAAGAGAAAATGAAGTACTACTAATACTCCTAAGTCCGAACTCCTAAGCTATTACAATTTACAATAATAGAATTTATAATAAAACTATAATAACTAAACTATTACAATAATACAAATTAAGAGAAAATAATTACAAAATTACAAATATAAAAATGGACATTATATCAACATTACAAATAACTAAATATGTAAAATCTATATACAATTGAACATAAATGATAAAAGTGAACTGTTTGAATTTTGACTTTGACATTTGGGGCGGGTGGCCAAGGGTGGAAATAGAATTTAGTGCTACTAGCTGTGAGTCATGAGATCATAAAATCTGAAACATTAACAATAGAATAGAAAAATAAATTAGAATTATAAACAAGAAATAAAAGTTAAAATTACAAAGAACCATTAGAAATGAAAAAATTACAAATTAATATCTGACTGACCAAGACGAGATGGGTTAAGAGTTGATATTGAGAATATATCATTTAAATTTCGGCTTGAAATTAAGATTGGAGATTGAGGTGTGCATATGACAGTAAGATTATAAAAATAATTAGATACCAAAAATTATATAAATATGAAAAAAAATTAAGAGACAATATAAATTGTACAAACCTATGGCTACTGGCACTGGTGGGTCCGGATCCAATATGGTGAAGTCATACTACATCAAAGGTAGACGTCGTATCATGCATGACTAGAACAATTAAATTTAAAATTAATACCGACGAAATGAATATAAATAAAATAAATCAAAATAATAAAATGAAATTAACGATTACCAGATCCAAGCTAATTACCACCCTCCTCCTCAGCCTCATTAAAGTCAAGAATATCCGGAACATGAATTTGAGTCAATTTGATCAAATTCTGCGTACAAATCAATGCCTCCACAGTGATAGGGGACAAAGAACTCTGGAATGGATCCAATATGCGTCATCTGGTACTAAAGGCCGACTCTAAGGCTACAGTGCTAATAGGGATGATCGAAATACTGCAGGCTATCTCTCCAAGAAATGGATACTTCACGGCATTGGTCTTCCACCAAGCTAATATATCAAACCCTTTCATATATGGGAGAAGATCCCCTGCCAAATATCGATCTACCTTTGAGTTTGCCTCTATGGAATGACGGACTAGTTGGGAGTTCTGTGAGAGGCTTTAGGTCCACACCAACTTATGCTTTTTTCCTACCCTGACTTCTAAAAGAGGCACTGGGGCGGGTGTAGGTGTATGTGTGCTACCACTTCTAATCATGATAAACTTATCAAACAATCTACCTGTAACGTCCAAATGAAAGGAGTTATAAGATTCGGAAAGAATGGTAAGTTGAGCCCTAGATACATTGGACCATTTGAGATTCTTGATCGGATTGGACCGGTGGCGTACAGGGTGGCTCTACCACCGGCGTTCTCGGGAGTGCATAATGTGTTCCATGTGTCCATGTTGAGGAAGTATATCCATGACCCCACTCACATCATAGATCATGAACCCTTGCAGATTCAAGAGGACATGACCTACACCGAGGAACCATTACGGATTCTGGACAGGAAAGAGCAAGTGTTGCGGAATCGAACTATTTCCTTGGTTAAAGTATTGTGGAATAATCATGCTACCAATGAAGCATCATGGGAATTCGAGGAAGAGATGTGAGTCAAGTATCCTCACTTGTTCGAAGAGAGTTCTTATAGCTTGTAGCGAATTCCGAGGACGGAATTCTTGTAAGGGGAGGAGGATGTAAGGCCCAGTCTGTGAGTCCGGACCAGTACGCGAGAGGCCCAGCCTTTTCTTGTATGATTTGCGGAACGACGCCGTTTGGGTAAGTATTTGCTTTCTCATCTGCTTCCTCCCGTTTCTTTCTCCCTCTTTCTCTTTTTCAGTTTCTGGTTTCCCCCGTCCAGACCTCTCTCTCTCCCACGCCTCCTTCTTTTCTTTCGGTTTCTTCTTCATTTCTTGTTGCTGGAGTTATTTTGAGATTCCGAATCCCATGCCCTAAACTTCTTCAATTTCGGTTTTCTCTCTTGCGCTGCACTTAGTTTCGGTGTTGCCGTCTGCTACATTCCACTGTTTTCTCTCCATTTTGCATTTCGGTTTCCCTCTGCAACACACGGGCATCACTTCGCATCCCCTCCATTTTCGACTGGTAAGGGTTTCTTTCTCATCCCTTTAAGTTTCGGTTTCTCCTTCTGTAACCGTGCGAATTCTGCTTCTTAGTTTTGGGTTTGATTTATCTTCATTTTTTTTCTGCAGTTTCTGTTTTGGCCGTGAGGTTTGGGTTGCGTGTTGTAAGTCTGGGTGTTGTGCGTGGTGAGTCTTCGGGTTTGTGTGTTCCGTGTAGTCAGTGAAGCTTTTGCTGGAGATTCTTGTTGCCGTAGGTAAATTATCTTGCCTCTGTTTCCCGCACACACTCACACACAATTACACTTCCTCTCTTTGAATTTTTTGTGAGTAATGGTTTCATTTCTAGATTAGTTTAGTGGGCGGCTCTTTGGGCTTTTCTTGGTATAATGAATTTCTTGTGGTGATTTGTCCTAGGTTTAAATTATTTGAAGTTACATTGTAGTGAAATTGTTGGATTAGTGGTTGAGAAAATATTTAGAAGTATCGGTTTATATTTCCTGTTATGGAGTTGTGAATGGAAAGAAGTGTGCTTTGTGAAGTGTTATTTGGTTTGGAATGGTGGGTTTTAATTATTTAGATGGAGGTTGTGATATTTTCTTTTAATACTTAGTTTATATATTTCTTTATGAATAGGTGACGAGATTGATAGAGGTCAGTTTCAAGGTATAGATAATACGCTGCAGGAGTCAGGTAAGCGGGGTTCCTATACTGGATTTTATACAAGTTAATAAGACTGAAGTTGATTTTATGAAAACTTGCATAATTTGTGTTGTGTTGGAAACTTGTGAAAACAAAGATCAACCTCGGTCACTATTCTGCATTATTCATGAAATCTGTGTGAAAAAGAGAAAAATATGTTCTGACATGCATTGTGTAGACATGAGCTAAATTCTGTCGTGTGGTTTCTGAAATCTGAAAAATGAGCGATATTGAGAATATGAAAAGTTGTGCATTTATTTGAAAAGATATTCTGGCTTTTGTGTTTAGTGTGTGTAAACTGTCTGATTCTATTTTGATACTCTGTATTATTTTGATATAACACCTGAAAACCTTTGGCATGGTGTACTGGTTTTCATATCTGACTATGTCTCTGCTTTGCTCTACTCTGCTCTGTTATGCTCTGCTCTATTTGGGTTGGTACCAACTTCTCTGTCTCTGAGTGCACCCACTTTGGAAACAAAGTGATTTTTATTGTGATCTTTCCTGTGTACACACTCGGGGCTCCGAGAAGAATAAAGGAAAGATTTCACATCTGTCTCTGCCTGGTTTGGCCACCGGGGTTAGCACAACCCTACCACGGGGGTGAAACATGGTCTTTGCTCTGTTTGATGCTATGTTTCGATCTGATGATGATATTCAGTTTATGTTATGCCAAAGTATTATGGGTTTTACTTGTCTTAAAACTATCGCTCTGTTATTTTTGAAAATATGTTATGTTCTGCATGATAACTCTGGAAAATATTTTGTTCTGCATGCTTTACCTTGTAAATGCTCATGTTTGCACGCTAGCATATGATTTCTGCTTACTGAGTTGTGATAACTCACCCCCTATCATGATAATATTTTTCAGATGATGTGGAGAGTCCAAATGAGGACCTGGATTAGATTGGTGAACGTGTTTAAGCTGAGCAGATGGGGTTGGAGGAAGGTCTTTTGATGTTCTTAGTTTTAATGCCTTTGAGTTTTAATTATATGTTTGGGTTTAGTAGGACCTATGGTTTTATCAGTTTGGTATGTTACTATTATCGGCAGATTGTGGACCCCTTTGATTTATTATTATTGCATTAAAGTTTGTGTGGAGTTTGTAATGAGATTATTTAGAAGATATGATATTGATTTCACTTATGAAGTCTTTGGAGGTTATTCTTTGGATGTGTTGGGAGACATGTTTTTAAGTGACAGGTAGTAATTCTCCAAGCCACCCGGGTTTCGGGTGTTACACTACCTAGAGTATCTCTAACTATGCCCCCAATAAGCTCAGCTCATGCGGCCCCGTGCACAAGTGCCAAACCATATAGCTTAACATCAATATTGAACTGGGGGTCAAGAACAACATTCAAATATAACAAAAGAATTTGCCTACTCAAATTTCTCAATACTTGTCATATTTGGCCCTTATCATCAATGTTATCTTCCGCATTCTAGTATGGTCACTCATACACATCTCATCCAATTTTTTTTTTTCACCCTGCATATTTTTTGAGTGAACTCATTGGATATAGAGTACAAAGAACTATATATTTTTAATGTCACATCATAGAAAAGTCTTAAAAAAATCAAAGATAGCAACTACCTCTCAATCATCATCAATAGGCTTTCTTAATCTCATTGCTTATCAAAATATCTAACATATTGGATGTCTTCATCACCCAATAATTCAAAAGATATCTTATATTCTTAGGCTGCTTCCAACATCAATAAGGTTGAGTTTCATCTTGTAGGAACATCAGTACAAAAGCCATTCTTGGATGTTATGCCCGTATTCCTTGCATCAACTTTGAATTTCCTCAATTTAGTAAGAGAAGATCTCACAAATCTCATAGCCATTCTAACTCGTGCAACTGAGTTATCAACATCTTTCAAGCTATCAGACACAATTAAATTCAAAATATGTGCAGCAGATCTAACATGGAAACAATCACCACCCAAGATTGTCTTATTCACCTATCTAACATAGGTCTTAAGATATCTCAATGCGATATCGTCAGACGAGGCATTATCAATTGTAACCATCGAAACCTCGTGCCAACCCCCACTCCTTTATTACGGCCTGCAAGGCCTTCTCAATTGTCTCACTCTTGTGGTCGAAAATTAGACAAAATCTTACAATTTTCTTATGTAATGTCCAATCGCAATCAATGAAATGCACAGTCAAAGGCATGTAATTAAAATTTTGGATGGATATCCAAGTATCGATAGTGAGACAAACAACCTGACCCGCCAATTGGCCCCTCAATAAATCATTCTCCTTTTGGTAATGTTTTTTAATATTCTTTACCAAAGTGTGATGAGAATAAATATTAAACTTAGATTCTAAGCAACTGGAATATTCTTGGAACCCTCTCCCTTCCACAAACTGAAAAAGTAGCTCGTCAATGATAACCATACGAGCTAACTTTCTTCTACACTCATCGAGGTCATACTTAGTATATCCGTTCAACGTAGAACCCCCACTACTCTCATCCATCATTTTTTTTAGTCCAATCTCTAATTTAAGTATTGGACTCTTCTTGCATTTTTCTTCTAAGTACACATTTAAATGTGCTGTACCATATTTTTTATAGTGACATCCATAGAGTTTACTACAATGGTTACACTTTGCTTAAGAGTTATTAAGGTCACCACCCTCTAATTTGATAAAGTGAGACCAAATTATGAAAATAAGTTTATTGCTTTGTGTGGGCTTGGGGGCAGAAAAATGTTCTATGAGGTTAGGACTAGGGTCTGTAGGGTTAGTGTTGGGTGTAGGGTTAAGTGTCGGATAGACCCGGTAGGAGTAGGAAAAGTATCACTAAAATATGAGGAAGTAGAGGAAGATATTCTTCAAAATAAGCAACAAATCTGAAATAATTAACTGCAAAAGAGAGGGACCAGTGGCCAACTAAATAGTCATTATCATATTTATTTTAGTTAAATTAGATAGGAGACACTGATCTAGAGTTTAGACATATACGAAGGGTACTAAGCTTGATGATTACACACTATATTATGATATGTGGATGATCTTATCTTAATGCTCGATTCAGACAAAAAGCATGCATATATAAATATAAATATATATATAAATATGCATATATAATCTGCCAAAACTAATAAGCAGTACTTAATTCCAGCCCTGAGTCTTACTTTACATTGAGAAATGTATTAGGTAGCTCTTTCAATGATGTATTATAGCACATTAGAATAACGTTTCTGAAAGCATAATGTCATTAAACCTTCCAACTCATGTATAGCTATTCATTTCTTCCGGCTTCCTTTACCCCTATTCTTCTTCTTAGACTTCTTGCTACCCTTCCCCTTGTTTTGTGTTTCCTTGCTGCTTTGGCTGTAGGCTCCAGACACCGCAGCAACTTCTGAAACATTTGACTTACCCTTATCAACACTACTGCCGCCTCCCTTAGCCTCGCCTTCACTGTCCATCTCCCTATGCAAAAATAACCGAAAAAAGTTAAATCGCTTCAAAAAGTCAATATATAACAATGTTATTCTTGCAAATTTAGCAATATCTTTAAAGATTTTCTAAAATGCAAAAGATCATACAAACCCCTCGAGACATTTCTCTTTGCAGCGATTAAGAAAGTCATATGTATATTTCCCAAACTCTCTCTTCACATTTAGGCTGCGTTTAGACGTTGAATTGAGTTGGGTTGAGTTGAGTTTAGATTATAAAATATTGTTAGAATATTATTTTTTAATATTATTATTATTTTAAAATTTGAAAAATTTGAATTGTTTATTATATTTTATATTAAAATTTAAAAATATTATAATAATGAATTGAGATGAATTAAAATAGATTTGAAATCCAAACTCACCCAAAAAGTGCTTTGTGTAAATCCTTGTCTTCATCAGCATTAAAGAAACACTGACGTTTCTTAGCATCAACGACCAAGTCTTCCCAGATAGAGTGACTATTACCAAGTGTAGCTTCATTTCCCAAGATCCAAAGACAGTGCCTGAAAGAAGGCATTTCAATATGGAAACAAAAGTAAACTTTCCAGAAGAGTTTACAATATATTACCTCGCCCTGGTAAGAGCAACATTCGTTCTCTGAGTATTCGATAAGAACCCAATTGATGCATTCCTATTACATCTGACAGTTGATATTATTATTATGTCCTCCTCCCCACCCTGGAACCCATCAACTGACTTCACCTTCACTGTGAACCCATCAGTATTAACATACTTCCTTCTAAGTCTGTCCTGAATTGCAACTACTTGAGCAGCATAAGGAGATATTACACCAATACTGAGCTTCTGTCTTGAACGACCCCAAGCTTTTCTCAAAGCAAAATCCAAAGACACAGAAAAAAATATATCAAAAACAGGACGTTTAACTTAGGGAAGAAGTTCCATTATCAAGAGTTCTAGAAAGTAGGACCACATGGAAGGATAAAGATACAATGTGACAATTCTTAATTACAGAAACATACATTTTACAGTATTTTTAATAACGACTTAAATGTGTTGCATCTACAAATATAACCTTGCTATAGGATTAGACATCTTTCTCTATAAAAGCTAAAGCCAAATGTGAAATAACCCCAGAAGCTGAATAGGAACTGATTAGACTAGATGTCAGAATCAAAGAATATCTTGATATGGTCAAAAGAACACTAGACTTCAAATGTAGTTACCTTTGTATAAAATGTGCAATATTTTCATGACAACAGCAACTTCCACCAGGTTTCTCCAACCATACCCAACATCACCTCGTTCTTCTCTTCCATCTACAATATTTATAAAAGAATATGTACCAAACATTGGCCCTGGAAGGTAGTGCTTTTCATAGCCTTCTCTTTTAACAATCGGAGCATCTATGATCTGGTTGCAATAAAAATTCAAATTTGGGAAAGAACTTATAGACGGATGCATTCGATACTGTATATTAAGAAGATGCTTCGAGTGACCGAGTGAGCTCATTCTCTCAAATAGACTCCTCCCAAAACCAGCTTCGCTAGAAATCTATAAGTAGATTTTAAAATGATATTAAGCAAGAGAAAAAAAAGAAAAAAAGAAAAAAGGAAAGTCAAATTCCAACAAAGGGAGCAGTAAGTAAGACAACCAAATAGGATTTACGCACATTGCTTTCAACCATTGCTGGTAATTGGCACTCATCCCCAACCAGAATAGCATGCCTTAAACCTGGAAGTTGAAGGGGTATGGCTGACTCACACTCCTTTAATTGTGCAGCTTCATCAATAACCAGAATGCTCAGTGGTTTCATTTTCACCGAATGCAGTTTGTAAGAACTTGAAGCAGTGCATAAAAGTAAGGAAGCCGCTTGAAGACAAAAATCCTTTATTGATTCTTTGTTCATACCCATTCGAAGCTCAAGTTCATTAAATGAACCCTGAAGAGTTTTTAGAACAGAGAGGCATTCTCTTCCCCTTGCTTGCAACTGGAAGGGTATATCCACAAGTGGCTGCACAGTATCTCCAACTACTTCTAAACGAGCAAAACGCTTCTCCAGTACTTCAGAATCCACACTATCTTGAACCAATAAGGTTTCAAAAGACTCAAGCAGGCCAATTAGAGATTTCATGTGTTGGAAATTGCTTTGCGTGTAACTTTTGGGTAAATGTGTACGGAAGACTTCGCAACAATTTTTGAGTGGTGATGAAATGGAAACGAATCTTTTTCTCACAAAATCAAGAAATGACTTGTACGTTTCGTTGCTAGCATCAGTTTCCTCCCTGCATACCTCTTTGATCTCTTTTTCTTTGCTCTTTTCTCTCTCTCTTATCGATTCAAACTGAGAAGCACAATCCTCAAGAAGATCAATCATTGAATCAAAACAATGCCTCCAACCAGTCCGATGTCCCAAGCACTCTGTAAGCCTTTGGACCCGATAATCTAAATATATCTCTTCAATGTCTGAACCAAGTTTGAGTCGCTCCTTACTCCCAAACAAAAGAATATCTCCCAATGAGCAAAACGAACCATCAGTTTCACTCACCAACTTTGTTATGCCGGAGGCCACTCCTGTAATTGCAACATTTGTTGGGGCACAGGTAAGAGTTCTATATCCCATTCTAGAAAACGATAAGAGCAGAGTGCTAATGATTTTCGTTTTCCCTGTACCGGGCGGGCCCCATATAAGTTCCACTTCCGTCTTGTGGCTGCAATGCATCTTACGAAGACATGCCAGAAATGCCTGGGTTTGGGGTTCATTCAGTTTATAAGTTACACTTTCGTCATGCCAGCTGCCATCACTCTCTGCAGAGCCGAGATCACAATCTTCCTCAATCTGTTTTGCAACATCAGAGAGGGAAAATAATCAAACCAAGAATCAACAGCAATTCTCAGTAAGACAAATAAATTCAGAAAACCAAAAGAATACCCTTTACAATAATAATGATTAACTTATTAAACTCACCAATTTCTATCAGTTTAACATCGTATCAAAATCCCCTCTACCTTCCACTTAAGTTTTTCTAATTTATAATACTTCAAAAGTAAAACATTTTGTCTCAGATTATTACGTCCACTTTCACTGAATGTCCACTTCATAATAATTGGAGATTTCCATGTTGATAATATGTAGATTATTCATCCCGAAATTACGTACCAAAGAATTAGTGCACAAAACTTTCTTGATAATCTGTAGATTTCCCGGCGTGTGCAATGCTTTCCAGATTCTCTTGTTAGGGATTGTATTTATCAAGAAAATCACAAACCAAGATTTATCGTTCCCATCGTCAACTTCAATGTCTTTCAGTGCTTTGACTTTAAATCTGGTTGATGGGCTATCATCCTCATGCACATCCTCTGCAATTTTGTTGAAAGCTACGAAAGCCCATTGCCTTCCTATTCTTTGTAAATCAGAAACATCCTTGGGTTTGGCATCTGCTAAAACAAATACATCTCCGGGCAATGTCTTGTAAGGCTCCTGGCCACGAACAGTGACTTTGTTTCTCCATTCATCAACCTCAACGTCATACAATTTTGTTCCATGTGCCTTGGATTCAGAAAATGCAATTACTTTAGCAAAAGGGGCTCTTGAAATACTCTCCATACTCGAATGAAGTTGTGCACGAGTTTCTTCCAGTAAGGGGTGTTTATATGACTCAAAATACTGGCCAACTGATTCAAAGGATTGTGGAATCTTTTTCACCTGTGATTATGAAACAAGAATTCAATCAAAATAGAGTGCCAAACAAACTTCTTGGAGGTCAAAAAGCTCATTCCAATAAATTAGTCTGCCCGGAAAATGCAAATAGGAGAAGATAAAGTGAAGCAGCCACTATTTGTAGCAGATTCATCAACTCTTACCTTGTTTGGAAGACATGACTACACTCATTTAACGGAATCGTTTGTACAAGCTGAAGCTAAGGTTTGAGAGAAAAAATTATCAAAACAGAAGGATTTGATGAGAAAAAATATTCCTTCTACCCCAACACAACGATAGCGAAATGACTAACAGCTTTGTATCTAGGATGCACATTTGAGTTCCAACATATGCTACTTCCACTCATGTATTAGGATAATTGTGCTTTCATTAAAAAAAAATAAGTCGAAATTGCCCACAGGTTAGCTACATCCCATAATTAAAATAATCCAATTCGACTATATTTTCCAAGAAAATTCTGATTGATTATCAATATCGATCAACTACTTTGCTAACATAGGGTATTCGCCAGATATGTCGACTAAATCAATTCCTCTGCTCAGGTTCAACTATGGAGAAGACGCCTTTGGAGATTCTATGGTGTTACGCTTGGCGGAATCTAAGCTGTTGAAGCTTGAGTCAAATTCCTATTGAAATTCATTTCATGGGCTCGTTTATTTTTCCAGATAAGTTAGAATGAGATGAGTTCAAATTTGGAAGTTAATAAAATATTATTAAAATATATATTTTAATATTATTTTTATTTTAGAATTTGAAAAGATTATATTATTTATTTTATTTTGTGTAAAAATTTAAAAAATTTGTAATGATTAAATGAGATGACTAGTAGCCATGTCATGCGCAATGACGAAGTCTAAGACTTAGGCCTTGTTTGGTTACACAATTCAGATGAGATGAGATGAGATGTTTTGTTAAAATTTGAATAAAATATTATTATAATATTATTTTTTAATATTATTTTTATTTTAAATTTAAAAAAATTAAATTATTTATTATATTTTGTATTGAAATTTAAAAAAGTTGTAATGATGAATTGATTGTTTATATTTTGTATTAACAATTATTTATTAATTGTTTATTTTATTTTGTGTAAAAATTTAAAAAATTTATAATGATTAGATGAGATGACTAGTAGCCATGTCATGCGCAATGATGAAGTCTAAGACTTAGGCTTTGGTTGGTTACACAATTCAGATAAGATAAGATGTTTTGTTGAAATTTGAATAAAATATTATTATAATATTATTTTTGTTTTGGATTTGAAAAAGTTGAATTATTTATTATATTTTGTGTGAGAGTTTGAGAAAATTGTAATGATTATATGAAATGAGATAATTTGATTTTTTGTAATCAAACTAACCTTTAGTTTCCAGATAGTCGTGCCCCCCACCCCCCTTGGCGAAATTTCCCACCTCACTCACCCATGCCTCGCTTAGTCTCTTTGTGCATAGTCAAACACAAGTTCTCACTTTTCTAGTATTTTTTATCACTTCGCTACTTAGAAATCGCGCAGACTTCCTCATCTACACGATTCCCAGTCACGGTAAGTGTTCTATTCATTTATTTTCTCTTCCTTTCTAGTTCTAAGGCATTGCGTACATCTATTTGGGATTGTTGGTTTTTGGACCGATTTGAAGCTTGGATGTTTTTGTTTGGGCTGTGATCTGTGCTGGTTGTGGTTGGGTCAGCATTGTTAATGTATTGAGGATGGTTTTTGGGTGGATTCTTGCATTTTGCCATTCAGTTTCTAAGGAGTGCCCACCAAGTGTTTGATTTTTTTATCGCAACCAAATTTTCTCATTCATTTGTCAATTTCTTTACATGAATTCATGTTCATTCATCATTTTACTCCCATTGTATTGTAGAGTTAAGATTTTTTGTGGTTGTGGAAAGGGAGGCTTATGTTCATATTCTCACACGGTGGTCAGCATGAGTTTGATTCTAATGACGAGGAGGTTTAAGCCTTGTCAGATTAGTGACAAAAATAAAGAGTTAGAGGAGCAGATTGATTTTTTGGTATTTTGAAATTTATGGGAAGTTAGAGTAAGTGTGTTGTTGAGGGGGAGTTGAATGAATTTTTGGTTCTTCTGTTAAAGATAGTTTAATATTGAGAGGGAAAACTAAATTCTGGTTTGCAAAAATTACTTTAGAAACTTTTAGTTGATGGTTGATTTCAAATTTATTTTTTCTGGACATAATTTTGATGCTGGACTAGAATATGCGTAAACTTTGAATTAGATTTTAAATCTTGTGAATGTTTATAGTACTAATCTTAGTCATTGTTCTATGTCAGTATATTTTATTCTTGATTATTTGCTTACTTGGTTTCTTGGTCTGCCGTTTGTGTTTTGACAGGTCTATATTACATTCATTAAAGTTGATTTTGTAACCAATTTTTCAAAGGGGGAGATTATAGATGCAAGAGTTTGGTTAGGACTAAGTAACTAAGATGATAAGTTTGGATATGACTAGGTGACTAAGATGATAGACTTCATCTTATGTTGGGATTTATATTTTGGATGAATGTAAAATAATTTGAGTTTATCTAAAATTGTCTTGATCTTATCTAGAAGTTGTTAAGAAGTGTTTTATATAAGTAAAAAGTGTAGAAGAGATATATCTTATCTAGAGAATAGTTTGAATGTAAAATTGCCAATACAAAGAGGATAAGTATCAGGTGCCAGCAAACCGTCAACGGAGTTTCACTATGACTTGGATACTGCTTCTAGAAATCTATTTAAACAGTCCTACTAGTTCGAATTAGTAGAGATTTAGTTCCAGATAGTTTTAGAATGCTTTCCAGTGCATATTTTGGTGAGAAAATTCATTGAAGAATTTTCATATTGTTTCTCTCAAAGAGTGTGATCGTTGATCCAAGATTGAGATATAGTGATTGTGATTCAGCCATTGGAGTTCTAAGAGAAAAGTTAATGTTTGAAGATCGTCAGAGGTTCTAATTGCTACTGCGGTAGAAACAATTAGGTCGTTTATCTGGTCAAGTAAGAGTATCAATTGACATGGGTTTTGTAATTGAAACTTGTTTGTAACTGATTTTCAAATAATAAAATTGATTTTTCTGAATTTGGCTACCCCATAGTGTTTTACCTTTAAAGAGTTTTTTCAAAGGGTTTCCCTTAGTTACCAATTTTGGTATTATGTAATTAATTTTTTCTATGGTAATGTTTTTTTATTATATAATTGCATGATTGACGACTAATCAATTAGTTGAGTGAATTGATAGAATGTTGTATTACGATACAAAGACATTTAGGTAATTTCAGTGATAAATCGAAATTTTCAGTCCATCATTTTCCCCGAACCGAACCAGACCGAACATCCATACAAACCAGACCAAATTGTTAGCTATCAGTCTGGTCGGTCCGTTTATTCCAACCCAATTATTTTTTATTTTTTTCTTTTTTTTCAAATAAATTAATAAAAAAAACTTATTTAAATTACTAAATTAAAATTAAGTGAATTATTAATGTAGATTATGTAACTAACTCATTAAAAAAATATTTTACTATAATTATATTTATGATGTTTATAGTTACTATTTACTAACTTAGATTTTACTCTTTAGTATGCATAATTATTAATAATGTCATACATTTTATATATGGTTAATGAATATCAAATAATTTCATTGTACATAGATTATTCATGCTTACTTTCAATTTAGCTATTTAAAAGAACTTACCTAATTGTTAATTATGTATAAATATTAGAGTATGTATGAATGTATGATGTAGTAACTATTTACATATAATGACATAAATTATTACATGATTTATTATTTATTATTAATTGATAGTACATATTATTTTATATTTTATATGGTCAATAATAATAAATTAGATAAAAATTATATTATTAACTTATATAATTACTATATAAACATAATATATTAAATTATTAAAAATATTTTAAAAAATATATATAGGAATTCGGTTTAAAATTTATAGACCTTAGAACTGAGTTTTATCGGTTCACAAGTTGTGAGATCGAGACCGACGGTCCAAAAGATTCATATATCCCCTGTTTTGAAAGGATTCTTTTATTTTTTTTCTTTTAAGACAGATTGCCTTTATATATCCTATATATGTGGGTATATGCAGTGACACACATGTATGCGACTACATGATCATGATCTACAAGTAAACAGATAGTAATAAATGCTAGAAATCATTCCAAAGCTGCCCTGAGATTATAATAACTAAACAGAAATGTTCGAAGAGAATGATGGATTAAAGCAAACCTTTCCCTTGTAAAGGTTTCCGTTTTCAATATCTTCAAGGGACCAAGAAAGCACAGTATCGGTGAAGCCATGGTCTGTAGGAACTCCTCTCATCTTCTCTGAACCGTCGCCCTTCATCATTTTCACTCTTCCTATTCCTTTTTCACACAAGTTTTCTTCTCATCTGCATGCAATATCAATGGTGATATCAAAAAACCCGTCTCACAGTCAACTTTAAAACTCACAAAAGCAAGATGTTGGAGAGAAAGGAAAGGGGATTTCTTGGCCAGGAAGGAAAGAAACATGAAAGCGGCCTTTACAAAGCACACTAGCTAGTGGTTATCTTAAGAGCCTTACAAAGCAAGAGATCAATCAATATCAAACGACGAACATGATTCATAAACCTTAGGAAGAGGGAAAATGTAAAGAAGAAACCTTTGTCTTTTCCCGTACTTTTCTTTTTCTCGGCAAATGAGAATCAAGAAGCCATGCATTCAAAACAAGCCGAGGAATAATAAGGTTTGAAAAAAGCTAAAGTCACCGAGGATCCATCCTATAATTTATTATTATTATTTTTACTTAATGGTTAAGCAAATATGTTTTAATAATGTTGTGAATTTTTTTTTAATGTTTAAAGGTATAAAAAAATGAATGAAAAAAATAAAAGAAAAAGATCAAATGGCCTTATAGAGAACCATTCTCAGGTTAATGACGAGAGGTAACACTGCTCATAAAATTTTGAGTGGTGCAATTATTGAAAAGGCATATAGCAAAGCTAGTTAAGCTGCGAGTAACGATACATACTACACTTTTATCTTATTTTTATTTTATTATATAAGATGCAGCACTTTAATCATTCTTGAATGATCTTTTATTAAAAAAAGATATATATATAAAGATTGATAGGTAATACCGCCTCATGAAAGTGAGATGAAAATATAATGTATAAAATTTTCCTGAATCAAAAGTAGGTAAGCATATTTATTTAAGTGCCACATTCTTTTTTAAAATGAGTGAAATCTATTAGTAAAAAATTAATTTTTTTATATAAATTTTATATTTATTTATTTATTTTTAAATGAGTGCATGATATTTTCGTACTACTGACTATAAATATCATTTCTTTTTAGAGAAGGGGACCGGTAAAGAGAAAAGGAAAAATTAATACAACATTGATTGATAGAAAAATCCTACGAGAATATAATATGTATAAATGGGTGTTATTTATCCTAAAATAGGTGTTATTTTTGCTTTCTTACGTGTATTTTTCTTTTCTTTTTTTCTTTATATTTATTCTGTTTTTAAGGGATGGGAAAGGTAAATTATTTAATTAAGGGTTAAAAATAATCTTTAAAGTTTAAAACAGAACAAAATTATACACATTAAATATTTATGATTCAATAGTTTTTAAAAGTGTATAATTAAAAAATAATAATACAGACAGATTTATAATAGTATTGTAATTTAAAAAAAAAATCTAAGTCTTTTGTAATATTTGTATTTTAAAGTATTTTTTAGGGTATGTTTTGTTTCAAAATTTAAAATTTTTATTTTTTCAATTTTAATCGAATCCTATTTAAAAACACCAACGAACGATTATTCTCTACTTCTAGGAAAAAAAATAATAATCATTTGGCTAAATAACTTTTAAATTTACCTACCATTTTGCATACCCCAATACAAGAAGTACTAAGAATTTTTGTCCAAACTTCTCATTCTACGCATCTATTTTCACATAATTTAATAAAAAAAATACTTAGAAAGTTTTTTCAAGGATTCTCAAAAATTACAAAAACTTTTACTTAACCTAATATGCCTTTCTGCTCCACACAAAATCGATCAATGAACACGAATTATTCATATCAAGACTGCCATATTGCTAGTGGGGTATCAAACACATGATAAGTGGAAAAAGAATCCACGATAACATCAAGAAGTTAGAAATCTACAAGAATATATATATATATATATATATATATATATATATATATATATATGGAGAGAAGAGAGATTGGAGAAGAAGAGAAGGAAGGAGAATAGGGAAGAATAAAGCAAAGCAGATAAATATGCACAATTAAAGATAGGCGGTTGAACCGACCATATGCATGGATGCGATGCAAAATAGAGAAATTAAAACAGATAATATGAAAATAAACATATTCATAAACTTTAATAAGATTACAAAGTTTATGGCACAAGGTAGAGCAAGATTTGCTCTTTGAGTAGTAAGGGATTTTGGTAGAGAGTAGTAGATAGCTTATAATATGGTTCTCGCTAAGATTTCCTCTGCCTAGGAATGAAATGAGGTTCTCCTTTTATAGATGAAGGAGTCCCTATTTACAAAAGATCCGTGACTCACAGTTGTCAACTACTGTTGAAGCACGGGTAAGCAAAAGTAAATCCGTGAGTGAACAGCGTTAGTACTGTTTAACCACGGGTGTTATTATTGTGTCTGGCGGCTGATGCTGCTTTCGGCACAAAACGACAAAGCTTAAAGGAGACTGGTGGATCCGGTCTTCTTTGAACTCAAGTAGTAGTTGACAGAAGTGGGACCTTCTGTCAGGTAGTATTTAGCAATTATTCTTCATCTGTGTCGATCCCGGCAAATCCGGAATTACCGAAGAAATTGCTGTATGAAGCCTCTGATCCAGAGTCTGAGTTATCTCCAGATTTGCTTTGAGACTTTGACAATGATTCTTTTAATATGTTGATTAAATCCTTTTTATTAAGTCTGTCGAAGAGTAAATCTGTTGTCTTCTTGGACTTAGAGGATTTGCTGGATGAACTTTCTTTATCCTTATCCTTTACCCCCCCGGATTTTGTTGGAGAAGTAGGGGCCTGAAGCAGTAGTGGGTATTCAGGTCCTTTGGATGGTCCAGCCATGATCTGTGGGAATTCCTTAATATTCTGCAGATTTGGAGCAGACTGGGGAAAATCCTTGATCAGTAAATCAACAATTTTTTGAGTATGGGCGAATTTATCCCACCATTTTGTGAAATAAACTCGTGTCATTACATCACCATTTCTTTCATAGTTCCATTTGAAGATCCACGGGAAGTGGTACTTCTTACAGAAAAGCAAAGTGTGGTGAAATTTTCTGGAATGTTGATCCAGGGTTGGACCAACTTTAGTAGAAAAAAGTTGATAAGCTTTTAGGAGCTCATCAGGAAGATTTTCAGGAATATATCCAAATTGGTTCCACCATTGGATGAACCAAAGGGGAAAATTTCCTTTAAAATGTTTATCAAAGCAAAAGAACCATGAATGGTCCATAGCAGGAGTTTGGAAGAACATGAAGCGCTTCCAAGCATCAATATAATCAAAATAAGAAACAGGAGTGTCTATTAGGTCAAGTTGTTTAGTAGAAGATGGGGAGGGTCCCCATTCTGCTTGAGTGATGACTCGATGAAAATAGGCACTGTGATAAATTAATTTATTGGCATCAACCTTGTCAGGAATAGGCTTGATAACCAAGGAATTTGTTTGAATTAAAATACTGGAATAAAACTGGAGATTTTTTGAGAAATCTTCAGGAATCCAGTGAAAAAGAGGAGGAAAATAGGAAGAAGAGATTTTGAAGGCATCTGTATATATTGTGCTATTGGGCTCAATATGAAACAGATACGAAGAAAAGGGCTTCTTCAAGTACTCAGCTTTTCCTTTTGGGAGGAAAAATTGAGGAGTAATAGGGGTTGGTTTTGACTCAATTGCTTTCGCATATGGATCAAAAGTAGTAGTGACCGCAGACGAGAAAGTCTGGGGTTGAATCGGTTTGCCAAGTGGCTGGAACCTGTTGGCAATATCGAGTGCTGTAGAAACAGCACTGGTAGTAGTAAATCCAGCCTCACTCTTGATGAGGTTTATACTGGGCATTGGTGGTGGTGGATTCACTTTTTTTTCTCTCTCTCGAGTTTTCTTTTTGCTGGCCATGGTGTGGTTTCTGCAAAAATTCACGGGTGAGAAAGTCAGGGATTGAATTATGTGTGCCTTTGATATATTCAATATCAAAATCAAAAACACTTAAAATAGCTTGCCAACGTGCAAAAATATGTTTTGATGCAATGTTTTTAACATCTTTTTCCAGAACAAATTTTGCAGACATGCAATCAATTTTGACCAAAAACTTTTGATTTAAAAGGTCAGATTGAAATTTAGATATACATAGTACTATAGCCAAAATTTCTTTTTTAATAGTACTATATTTTTCTTGTGCAGGATTCCAGGTTCCAGAATGAAAACGAACAATTTGTTCAGTTGAACCTGGTGAAACACATTGTTTCAGAATGCCACCATAACCAATGTCTGAGGCATCAGTCTGCACTATTTTGAAAGAATCAGAAGTAGGGATACCAAGGCACGGAAGAGTTTTGACATGTGCCTTAATTTTCCTTACTAAATTTGTATAGGTTTCTGTCCAAGGAGGAGGATTGGAAAGGAGTCGTTTAAATAAAGGACGACATTGTTTCCTCATATCCTTGTAGAAATCAGCAACATAATTGAGAGATCCTAAGAATCTCTGCAATTGTTTTTTATCAAGAATGACATCAGGAAATTTGTCAGCAAATTCTATGGCCCTTTGAATTGGCCTGATTTTGCCTTCAGAGATGTCATAACCAAGGAATCTAATCTTGGTTTGGAACAATTTAATTTTTGTTGTCGAAACAACAAGACCATTGAATCTAATGATGTCAAGAAACGTTTGCAAATGTTTCCAATGTTCATCAATAGATTTGGAAAATATAAGAACATCGTCCATGTAGACAATGGTGAAAGTAGAGAACGAATTGAAAATATCGTTCATGATGTTTTGGAATTCACTGGGAGCGTTTTTAAGGCCGAAAGGCATGACGTTCCACTCGAAATGACCAAAAGGGGTAACAAAAGCAGTCTTATACCGATCTGACTCGGCTATTTGGATTTGCCAAAAACCGGACTTAAGGTCAAATTTAGAAAAGACTACAGCATCACTCAACCTATGAATTAAGTCTTGTTTATTGGGAATAGGGTACCTAATCCATTCTAAGACTTTGTTCAAGGGTTTGTAATTGATAACTAGACGAGGGGTACCACGTTCTAGTTCTGCATTTTTCTGGACATAAAAAGCAGGACAAGACCAGGGTGACTTGCTATTCCTGATAATGCCTTTATTACGAAGATCATTTATCTCCTTTTGACAATATTCCAGTGTTTTGCTATTCATTTGAATAGAATTAGCTTTTGTTGGAATATTGGCTTCATTAAACCCTTTAATGTATGGGAGAGAAACTATGTGTTTCTTCCTATACCAAAAAGCATTGGGTAAATCAGAACAAACATCTGTTATTAAACGTTTGTTAAAAGCATCAATTTTGGAAATCAAAATGGAATTGGATAATTGTTCAGAAATCTTTCTGTACTTGATTTCCTGTTGGAGGAAATTCAAATGTTTTTGTTTTGCTAAAAACAGAGATTTCTTGCTTTTATCCGAATCGATTTCAAAACGAGAAGCAAAATGAAATTTTACTTTCTGACCAAAAGGGTCGGTAGTGATACCGTCTTTTTCAGTCATGAAAGGATATAAAGAAGAGATAAAAGGGATTCCCAAAATCACTTTGTCAGACATGTTTTTGACTAAAACTGAGGGAATCCGAAAACAAATATTATCCTGGCAAACATGAGCATTATTGAGCTCATAATTAATGGTCATCTTTGAGCCATTTGCCGAGAATAATCTTTCAGTAGATTTTTCAAAATATTTACTAGGAATGAGTCCTTCTTGAATGCAATTCAAGTCTGATCCGGAATCAATCATAGCAACAACAGAAAATCGAAAATCATGAGCAACAATAATATTAACTCGTGAAAACCATTTAGGAGGAATAGTATGACGAATTAAACAAATCTGGTTGTCGGCAGGAGAATCCTGTTGACTAGAACCAGCCTCAGTTTGCTCGTTATCAGAAGGAATGTCTTGATCAAGTTGTTTGTCAATCTTGATTAATAAAAATTCTTGCCTTAAAACTTCATTCTCGGATTTGAGGTTATTTATTTCAGATCTGAGATCTAGAATTTCTCTTTTGACAGAATTTATTTCAAATTGTAATTCAGAAACAGAAATATCCTTGGGTTTTTTCTTTGAAAATCTTTCCAAGGTTTCTTGAAAATTAATCCTTTGATTAGAAGGTTTAGGATCTTTTCGGAGCATTAACTTCTTTATCTTTAGAAGATAATCTTCTTTAAGCTCAGGGTTAGTAATTTGAGAAATCATGGTTAGCAAAAGATTTTGTTGTTCTTCATCCTTAGTTAAGACACTGATTGTCTTACTAGGTATCTTACAACAAGTGGAATTACAATTGCAACCTAGCTTTAAATCAGAGGAATCAGGAATAGTAGCTTCAGAGTGATATTCTGAATCACTAGAACTATATCCAAGAATCTCCGATGATGAAGACGAATCTGTCTCTAGGAGTCGAAACAGCTCTTCTCTATCATTGGGATTGATATCCATCTGGCTAAGCTTCTTTTTAAAAGCTTTGGCTTTCTTGGGACATTTGTCAGCAAAATGCCCAGTCTTGCCACATTTAAAACATTTTCTGGAAGAAGTTTCTTTGGAATCTTTAAAATTCCTTTTCTTTGAAAAAGATTTGGAAAAAGGTTTTTTATAAGTTTTCTTATAAAATTCGTCACGGGATTTTCTCCTGAAACCACCATGAGGTTTAGTAATTTTATGCTTTCTTTTAGATGGAGCAATACTAGGAAGACCGAATTGTTCACAGAATGTGCCCATTTCGTATTTGGCCTTCTTACTATTTCTCATCTGTTCACGAAGCATTCTTTGATCATGACACATACTAATGCCAAGTTTCTTAACAATACTGAAGATGTCACCATAGGTGTAATCCTCGTAGTTAAGTAATCCATCAGCACCAGTAAGTTCTTCCTTGACTTTATAAGCAAATAGTCTAGGTAATCCGTCAATAAATTTCTCCTTCCAGTAAGGCTTTTGACTATCGTCACGAACCATTACTCGAGAAATAAAAACATCTTGATACCATCTATAATCCGACATCTGATGACATCTGAGATTATTCAACTGATCGCTCACACGATTAGTTATATTGGATGGTGTTCCAATAAAATGTTTTAAAATGGTGAAAATCAAGGTGTTGATGCTATCAGGATGTGCCATCCCAATAGCCTCATCAAGAATAGGTAATCCTTCCTTATTGCATTTTACTGCATGTTGGATGGATTCCCTAGCATCACTGGTTAGATACTTATCCCACCAGTTTCTTAAAACACCAGTAAAACCTTGTGTTAAAATTATAACAATATCTGGTTGTCTAATGTTATTGTTGATATAAGCATTGGCAACCATTGACATTTTACTCATGGTATTGATGATTTCTTGTTCAGAGAATCCATCAATATTCCATTCATAAACCTTGTCAGCAGAGTAAGAAGATTGGTTTTGAAAAACTTTTTCTTCAAACTGTAAATCAGGAGGTGTAGGTCTGGAATACCAATTTTTCGTCAGACTCATTGGTTTGGGTCCTTTTGAGGAGAATCTGGCAATTTCCAGGTTTTGAAAATTCTTTTCAATAAGATCAATATCCTCGTCTTCAGAGGATTCTTCATTAGAAGATTCTTCTGAAGTTTCTTCAAGAACAAATCCATCACCATTACTATTAAGAGTATATATATATATATATGAAAGCTCTCGAGGGTGCAATGCCTCCAGGCACTATTTATGTGACAGCAGTTGCTGTTATTAAATTCAGTCATCACTCAAGATGAGGAAAGCAAGATTTGAGATAGAGATATAGCTGCTCATATTAATATATATATATAATAAGGAGTTTCGTACTTATATACTCAATTGTGACAACACTATAAAAAGCTGTGAACCATCTGTCCAGACAATCACAAGCATGGTCCTCAGGTTGCTTCCAATACTGCGTTGAATTTAGTAATTTTAAGAGATCCCCTTCAAGTTAAGATAGTAGAAAGCATTTTGTGCAACATGGTATAACTTTTATTTCACTACTGCGTGATGAAAAAGTTCATAGGAAGATGAGCAGCAATGAAAGTACTTGTAAGCAGCATATGTATGAACCCCTAACTAACCACAATTGGCAGCCTGTTTTTAGCTATATACAGTGATACAAGTAGCCACATATTCCAATATAAACAAGTACAACAAAAAAAGAGCTATAAGATACAACCTTTTTATCCTTTCTGGAAGTGTTTGCCAGACAGAATTCTGATAGATGGTCTCCCTCAATCAGGATGAAAGATACAAGATATGAGTTACATTTCACATTCTTGTATAGATTATAGAACTTCACTTACGGTCGTTTCCTGAATTTGCAAACCTTCTGGACACCAAATATAATTGCCTTAGTCAATAGTCCCCAATCAAGACTACAAGCAAGTACAGCAGCAGCCCCACCAAAAATGAGAAGCTTCGATATATTCCTCCCCGATGGTATGTCAGATGTAGATGCTATCTGCGTCTCCGACAAATTTTCAATCCCTCCAAAGGATCTCAGGTCCTTTGAACTTATTTTGGAGTTGATCTTTGTGAGGTGATGTTGTTCCACTGTTTTAGATACATTAGAATGCAACTTGGTTAAAACAAATCTGCATGCGAGTCTAGGATTTCGTTGAATTCATAATGCAAAACAAATTAAAAAACACATGTTCACAGTATCTCAAACCTCGGGATTGGTTACAAATTTGGTTCTGATTCAGGAAAGGTTCGACATGTTGTCTTCTTGACTGTAATCTCTTGTAAAGTTCGCCAATTGTTGAAATATTGCTCCCAGGTCGGGGTTCCCTGATAAGGTAATGTAGAGGAAAGGGGGAAAAGCAAGTCAGCAAGGCATGGCATGTCTAACTCATAAAGCCATTTGAAGATTTCGCATAAGATCAAAGAAAACGACCCCTTTGACCAAAGCATAAGAAGGCAGGGCATGTCTAATTCAATATATGCATACCTCGCATCAACAGAAAGTAGATTTAGTTCCTTGAGCATGCCAGCTACTTCCTTCAATAAGTTCTCATGTTCATGGTAAATATTCATCCGACGGCATTCACGCATAATTATACTTAAAAGGTGAATAAATTCCCCCAGGTTTACCTAAATTTTTCCCAAGGAAAAAGAAAATTCAGTATGGTGCTCATCGGCATATGCTTTCTGCTAAAGGTTAAATACAATGTAAAATAAGTGTGTTACCTTCATTGCTTGGTCATTTTCCATCATGCACCTTGGATCTCCACCAATCTCCAGTCGCTTCAAAGCTTCAAATATATCCCAAAAGTAACTATAATTAACTGGTAGCTTGATTCCAATTATGTTGTTCAAATCACCCTGAACTGCCAAGTTTGAAGATGCAAGCGTATATCCCCCTTGGTCATAACTGTCTAATGAAAGAACTTCACCACAAGCATTAGTTGCACCCACTTCGATAGCTCCAATTTGACCTCGAGAGGCTTCAATTGTCCGAAGACACAGGACTCTCAACATGTCCTCCCAGGACTGCTTTGCCGTCATATCAACAAAAATGGCATCTAGACAGAAAAATTGCAAACAATTCTTTCCCAAACTCACAATTACAAGAGGATTGTGGACCTTCTTAAATGCTTCAGAAAGCACAATTACATTCATATGTAAATGTTGCCCTCCTCTCCTAAAGACATCATAAAATTCGGATGAAAGTTGCTCAGTGATGTTGCTCCTATCAAGCAATGTCTCCACCGGATGTATCATGCCAAGTTGCAAGAAAAGCTGATTCAGGAAAGGCTTGACATGTTGTCTTCTTGACTGTAATCTCTTGGAAAGTTCGCCAATCGTTGAAATATTGTGCCCAGGTTGCGGTTCCCTGATAAGGTAATGTAGAGGAAAGGGGGAAGCAAGTCAGCAAGGCATGGCATGTCTAACTCAATAAAGCCATTTGAAGATTTTGTCATAAGATCAAAGAAAACGACCCCTTAGAACAAAGCATAAGAAGGCAGGGCATGTTTAATTCAATATATGCTCACCTTGCATCCAATGCAACACAGAGTAGATTCAGTTCCTTGAGCATGCCAGCTACTTCCTTCAATAAGTTTTCACGTTTGTGGTAAATATTCATCTGACGGCATTCATGCATAATAATACTTAAAAGGTGAATACATTCCCCCACGTTTACCTAAATTTTTCAAAAGGAAAAAGAAAATTCAGTATGGTGCTCATCGGCATATGCTTTCTGCCAAAGTTTAAATACAATGTAAAATAAGTGTTACCTTCATTGCTTGGTCATTTTTCAACATGCACCTTGGATCTCCACCAATCTCCTGTGGCTTCGAAGCTTTGAATCTATCCCAAACATAACCATAATTAATTGGTAGCTTGATTCCAATTATGTTGTTCAAATCACCCTGAACTGCCAAGTTTGAAGGTGCGAGCTTATAGCCCCCGTGGTCATAACTGTCTAATGAAAGAACTTCACCACAAGAATTAATTGCACCCACTTCAATAGCTCCAATTTGACCTCGAGAGGCTTCGACTGCCTGAAGACGCAGGACTCTCAACATGTCCTCCCAGGACTGCTTTGCCGTCATATCAACAAAAATGGCATCTGGACATAAAAATTGCGAACAATTCTTTCCCAAACTCACAATTACAAGAGGATTGTGGACCTTCTTAAATGCTTCAGCAAGCACATTTACATTCATATGTAAATGTTTCCGTCTTCTCCTAAGGACATCATAAAATTCGGACGGAAGTTGCTCAGTGATATAGCTCCTACCAAGCAATTCAGAAAGTGAATCCAAAAAGCTCCCAGAGTTCAGATAAACCAAACATATTATAGCAACCAATCTGAACACCAGCAGCGGATAGTAATCCCTCGCATATATATTAGACCTTCTGATCCATTCAAGTGTATCCGTCTTATTACAAAGAAGCTGCCGAACAAAATTGATAATTGACTCGTAGATTCCTCCTAGGAAAGGTTGCACTTCAGAAACAAAAGTGGAATTTGGGCTGTTATCTACCTCTTTGTAGATAAACCATTCAACAAAAGAAGACTTCGAAGTGATGAAGTAACCATGGAAGGAGGATGCCAAGATCAATAGGCGCTCAAGAAGATACACGAAACAACCAGGAGATATATAGTCATTTTCTTTCATCCAGTTGGCATTATAGGTATCCTTCAAAGCTTCATGAAGCCTGAATAGAAGGGACCACTCTCTTGGAGATTTACTGATATTGTCAGGCACAGTAGCGTGTGGAAATGAAATATCAACATTCCCACATAGATTCTGAATGAATATTTTCCAGGGTGGGTTCTCATCTATACCATCAAACAATTTTAAAATCTTCTCATTCAAATCATTGTTTAGCTTACCCAATCCAAGAATTATCATCACGACTCTTCCAATTTTCCCGTAAGTTAGCTTACCCCTCGTGCTGATGTTTTCCAATATCACTTGCTGTAGTAAGTTCTTAGAAATTTCACTCCCTCTCAGAGAAAACATGTTCTCTGCCAATGATTTTCGCCAATCTAGATGAAATACATAGCCAAAGAAAGATTCAGCAGAAAATTTGACAAATCTCTGTAATGCCTTGGCATCTTGGGACCCACAATCCAGATATTTGGATTCCAAAAGAGACTTTGCAACCTCAAATATATGAGTAAGTGATCTACTTTGGCAGAACATGGAGAGGTTATTCTTTAATGAGAGATTATAAAGAGCTTCAAGATTCTCCAAAACCTGCAGGCCAACAGAAAGTATTTCTGAAGACCAGTAACTTCGAGCAGTCGAAGCTAAATGGCGAACATCAATAGAAACCAACTTTCCATTCCGATGAAGGAATCGATTATCTCTCACCCAATCAGCACCAGGGTTGAGCAAAAGATAGATTGTGTTAAGTTCATGGTACTGTCTCCACACTCCCATGTAATTCAAAAAGAAATCTCCATATAAATCTTGGGTTTCAAGACTTCTGAGATACTTGAAAATGTTCACAACATGATCTTTCCAAAAATTCCAAAAGTGAACAAGTGTTTCTACAGAAATCTGATTTCCAGAGATCATCTGATCCGAATGCTTTATTCGATCAAAAACAAAATAATCTTCCCACATATACTTTGACGAGTTTGTATGAAGATGAGCATCTATGATTTTTCGAGCAGATATTATTTCACCACAAGCACTCCTATGTCTCTGAGAAGAATTCAAAGAATTTTTCATGACGGACACACTAGTCTTCTCGTTTGATAAAACATCAGCCTCTGTACAAACACAAGCATAGAAGTTGTTGGACTCATTCTTAGCAAATGACTTTGCTTTTGCCAAAAGCTCTTGCTTCTCTGTAAACTGCTTTAAAGGCCAGCCTTTACTTCCAGCTGTCCATAATGAGCTAGACAACACAAAGAGGAGAATTAGCCTGGATGCTTCTTTGAAATTCCCAGCCTTCCCAAGGAGATCAGAAGCTTTTAGAATCTCCCCTCTTAGCTTCGCAATGTTTGCAGCCTCTAAGAAGTTGCCCAATTCTTCTTCCAACAACAAAAGCTCATCAATGCAACCCAGAGGCTTCAAAAACTTGCGCATCAATTCTATGGAATGAAAACCTTTAACAAACCCCATCATAGATCTGTGATCTTTAACCTCATAATAATGAAGAGCACAACCCTCTAGAAATTCTTGTTCAATTTCTCCTTTTACTTTTCCTCTTCTAACCACAACGTCTATAGTTGCATCTTGTTTCCAATACCGAATGTACTCGAAACCCTTGTCAAATAATTTTCCCTTGGCGCAAACTTTTAAACATTCTGGGAAAAAATAGCCCCTAGCATAAACATCAGCTGCAAGTTCATAACATCCAGCAAGAGAAAAGCATTCCCCAGCCTTTTCCAGCTTTGACTCCCCACAATTTTCTAAATAAAGCCTGCCTGCAACAGTTGGATGTTTGCCAAGTCAAAAACAAAAAATCTCATTAAAACCAAACCACTCTCAAGTTTTTTTTGGTGCTCAAGTTAATGTTTCAGCTTCATTCATGTGCAGAAATTTATGGCCAAAAATTCAGAGATTAAATAAAAGGAATTCCAACCCTCACATGACAGGGTTTGTGATATAAGTACTTATATCAACAATTCCATGAAGAACACAGTTGCAATGGAAAAGATGACAAAGTAAACAGTAAAAAGGAATACTTGTGGAGCACATTTTGGCCTCTTACATTCTCCCTCAAATCTTTTAAAATGGTCACTACCCAATGTTGATTCCACCAAAGTGGGGTGGTCCTGAGAGTAGTTTGGATATGGTTCTACTTTCAGTGTTTTTTCCACTAAGGGCGGGCCCCTCTCCAAACTCAAATGTGAACTGGCACTTGACAGTTTGAGACTTTACCATTCCACTAGACAATGACTTTGCTCGGAATTATTTCTATAATGTCAAAAGCTTCCAATAACAGAAAAGGTTCTAATTCAACTCTAAGACAGATTGAGGTTTTAAGATGCATTATACATTGCAAAAAAAATTAACAGCAAGACTAGAACCCAAACACCACAAGCACATGGTAGGTTATATTTGATGAGTTTCATAGAATCCAATGTATACCTGCTCTTTCATACTGCCCCAACTCACAAAAACAACGGGCAGCAGAATCACACATCCCTATTGCTTCAAATATATCAGCTGCTTCCCTAAGTATAACATTTGCTGCTTCAGGATTCAAATGCCGCGTTCGGTCAGCCTTGGCTCTATGGCCAGCAGCCTTAGATCTTCTTTCCCAATAAGTATCTCCGGCTCTTTCAAAGCACATTGTTGCTCTTTCATAGTTACAATCATGATATAGCTGTACAGATAAAAGAATTAGATATCCATAGAGAGGTAATTATGTTTGCAGAAAAGAAAAAAAAAATAAGGTGTCAATAGATCCTCCATGCCCTCATTCACAAGTATTACAATTGCAAGATAAAAGTAATAATTTCCATAGCAGAACTCAATAACAATGACCGTATCATCTTCATCATTGCCTAGCTATTAATTTGGGTAACAATCAAAGCCTATGATACTACCACAAACGAATATTCTGATCATTCCTTCACCATGATATTCTCCATGCAATAACCTAAGGTTTTCCAGTCACAATCGGAGCAGAAGAACTTTTAATAATAGAGGGCCAAAAACAATGACATAATATAAAGTACCGGTAGGAGTAGTAGAGTTAGTTTGGGAAAAAATTACGTCTATGAAACTATAAAAATAAACAGTCTGATAGTTCCTTCATCATGATTTTTCCTATGAAATAACCTTAGGTTTTTGAGTCACAATAGGAGCAAAATATATTCATAAACAGTGGAGTGATAACCTTCATGCCCCTTGACCTCCACTCCTCTGAACTGCTAGCAACTTGCATTGCCTGAGCAAGTGAATCGTCCAGTTGTCTGACTTGGACAAGACACTTTTTCTTCCAATATTCAAACATAGGTTTGCAGAACTCCTCTGTACTCTCACAAATCCACAATCTCTGCCTTGTTCGTGTGACAGCTACATAAAGTTGCTTTAGTTCTGAGCACAAGACATTGTGTTTGGTGGAAAAGGTGCTAGGTGAAGTTGAGTCGAGCAAATCGTATTCCTTCATATATTCATATATTACCCTCCATTTATTTTCCAAAGGTGATGAGCCAAAAAAGTTGTACAACAATACATCCTGCGCAAGGACAACATAAGAATCACCAAAAACCAGGAAAATATGGCTCATTACTGTTTAAGAAAATGGACCCTAGCTTAAACATGTGACGTGACAATTTTTAATATGTAGACATGATGCACAGAAATATGCATTTTAAGATTTTGCTCCGTTTGGATGTTGAGGTGAACTAATATCATTTGATCCAAATTCTAAATATTACTTAAATATAAATATTTTTCAATTTAAAATCTTCAACTTTTTCATCTAATCATTACAATTTCCTCAAATTTTCAAAAAAAAAAATCAACTTTTTTAAATCTCAAAACAAAAATTATATTAAAAAATTATATTTTAATAATATTTTAACTTTATAATATTTTTCTTCAAGTTTTTCTCTCTCCTTTTCCAAATCTCATAAAACATCTTAACTCAAACTATTTCACTACTATTCACAGATTTCTCATTTCATTTCATCTCAACATCCAAACGATATCTCTGTCTCTGCATAAGACCTACAATAAAAGTCCAATCATATATTAAAAAGGTTATTTCAAAGCAATAGCTTTATTCATTGAGAATTCAACAATAAAATAGGCTAATGAAACTCCCAATGCTAATCAACTCAATGTAAACCAATAAATCAAATAAATAAACATGCACAATAACCACCTGAAACTCAAGGCCCTTACACTCCACAATAGTTAGAACAAGAGCTTGCTTCCCAACATATTTGGCAACTTCCTTCCGAGCAGAATCATCCCGTACCAATATTACCTGCTCCGCACCAAAGCCAACAATACTTGCTCCACTATTTCCATTATTTCCAAAAATAGTGATGATTGCATTTTCATTGCTCCCTGATTCAAGCAAAATCGGAGCTTCTCCATACACAAGACTATTCTCAGGCTCCAAAACATCAATCGATTGAGGAAAGAAATGATATAGAAGTTCAATAACACTGTGTGCTAGTTTGAGAACCCCATCATGAGTACGGAAGTTCTGGCTCAGATGGAAAATATTTGACATTATTCCTTTTTCTTCTCTTTTATTATGACCACTGCTTTTTGATTCCAGTAGAAACTTCTTGTAGAATAGAGATCGTATATCCTGGAACCTAAAATCAATTCCCCTTGAAATAGTTTGTGCTGTATCACCGGAGAAAACAAAACCTTCTTCAACATTTTTGCAGATATATTTGAATAACGCAATTTGGCTCAATGTAAGATCCTGAACCTCATCTATGTATACAAAATCAATTTTATCACCATTGTAGCTTCCAATTCTCAAACGACGATGTAGATCTATCACAAGATCAGCTAGATCAAACTCACCATTTTTTTTCTTCATCTTTTCATAATTTTGAAAGAGCTCATATATTATTTCTCTCTCCTGTCTACTTAAACTGGAAACACGGCTATTTGATAGTAAAAGATAATCGTCACGACTGAGCTTACCATCACCTTCCTCTACAGCTTGTGGGCCACCTTTTATATGAGAAATAATCTCAGTGAAAACTCTGGAAGAGTCAAGCTTTGTAATTAGCTTGGCATTGAAATGGGGCCAGTATGATAAACTAAACCTCTCATAATTAACTTCCTTCAACTTTATAAAGGTCTCTAACGCAACTGATCTACCACCAACTCGACCAGGATTAAGTTTTCTCACTTCATGGAATCTTTCAAAGTAGGAATTGCCCACAGTTCCATCAAGCATCATCAGAAATTTATGAAATGTTATCACAAGAGGATAGGACATGGTAGGAACACCAACAAAAGAATCTGGGATGTCCTTGAATTGAACTGCATCGTCAAAATCATCAATATCATTTGAACTGGTACCTTTAGAGCAATCACCATCACAGACAGAGCTACAAAAAAAAAAAAGTCATAAAAGGCTCATAGTGAAATCCTTGAACAACTTTATTGCCAAAAACAAATAGTGCTTATTCACAGGATGTTTTGTTGTAAGACGAGCTGAATTTTTTAGCCAGAAACTAAATATTGGGATCGATACCCTTTGCATGCTCAAACCACCAAGATTTTTACACTTTGTTCCCCAAATTACCAACACTGACATATTGCACCCTCAAACTATGAAAACTTAATACTTCTCACTATTTCTTAAGATCTAATTATCAAGATTGTGCCACTTCACCGATTACTTCCCTTTTATCTATCAATTAAAAAACAGTGTGAAGTGTCAATATTTGGTAGCTTGAGGGTGTAATGAGTCGGTTTTCATAGTTTGGGGTGCAAAATGCAAAACCCATGATAGTTCAAGGGTGCAAATTCTATTTGTCCCCAAGATGTTAGAAGTTATAATATATCCCCCTTGTTTTGTACTAACAAAATAAAAGACTTAGAAGTTATAAGCCTAATACCCAATTCCCACAGATTTGAAAGCTAAAAATTATATGGAGAAACACTACAACATAGATAAAAAAAATAAAAAATAAAAAATAAAAAGAATAATAAGATGTTGTATAGTTACATCCAATATATATAACATTTTTTTTATCAAGAAATTACATCCAGTATTCAAAGTTGTACTAAATCAAAGAATAAATCCAGTATATATACTTGTATAAAGTCAAGAAGTAAACAACATAAGATGTACATGAAATTTGGTATGAAAGTTTAGCTTGAATTTAACTTATGAACAACATTTTAACATAAATCAGCCAGCCAAAAAAAAAAAAACTGGAAGGGATCCATGGTTTATTGAGATTTATATGCATCCAAGCACAAGTTCCTTTAGAAATTACTCAAAACACCATCAAATACTGTGAAAACTGAGTTTCATAGTTTCTAATAAAAATCAAGCTAAGAGATCCAAAAAAACTAAACTTCCCCAAACTCAATGGAACTAGTGTCTCATGAATTCACGTGAGAGTACTATCAAGTAAACTATGCACCTTTTCAACTGAGAAACGTGTTGTGTGACCTGTAGTTTGACAGCATAACACAGTTTATGGCTCACTGTCACAAAAAGCTGGTGCAATAGAGTTCTCTTCGTTTCCACCAATGTCTCCTCAACCTCATTCTCTGGGCTATGCACAAGGTTATCGCTCTCCACACCGTAAAATAATTCTGTTGCCATCTGGAACACCTTTTCTTTCTCTAATAACTTCCTAATCAAAACAGTGGTTTTCCCAGTACCTGACCGTGCAAGTATAAAAGCACTTCTAGGGAAAATGATTATCTCCTGCTCTTGGTCAGTTACTTCAAATGGAAGATCCAATTCACCACTATCCTTGTTTGAAAGCAACTGACCCACTACACCAAATGAGAAAGAGTAGAATTTCATCAGCATCCAACTCTCACTAACCTTTGCATTCTCAACGTAACTTCTACCATCAGAAGCGCAACCAACTAAATCACTCTCATTTTCACTATCAGCAACATTCCTAATCCGTACAATATCAAAAGAGCTTGACCAACTCTTTGGAACTTCCAAATCCCTAAGCAAAAATAACCAAAAAAAGTTAAACCGCTTCAAAAGTCAATATATAACAATGTTATTCTTGCAAATTTAGCAATATCTTTAAAGATTTTCTAAAATGCAAATGAGCATACATACCTCTCAAGACATTTCTCTTTGCAGCGATTAATAAAGTCATCTGTATATTTCCCAAACATGCTATCAAGCCGTTTGATTAATTTTGGAATTTCCTCTGCAGGTAATATATCCCAGACCTTCAAAACTTGATAGTACATCAGTTCCTTTACTTCGTCACTCCATTCCATTCTGATGTCATTTGCACAAACAATATAAAGATCTTCAACCTTAAATTGCTTTATGATCTGTGAAGAACTTCCACAAACTGGATCTGACCTTCCCTTTTTGGGTCTCCAGCCCTGGGAAAGTTTATGCAGAAGTCCTATAACCAAGTTTTTTCTCGTTACAGACTTCAATTTTTTAAATGATTTCAGAAAATTATCACTGAAAAGAACCTGTTGGAAAGGGGAAAAGAAAGAATAAATAAAATTTAATAAGAAAAGCTACATGACCCAATCATGAAAGAGTGTCAACACTGGCACTAGTCAGAATTGAAAAAAGGAGTATAGTTTGTAATGAAAGCATAACTATTGAATGTCAAATACCTTCCACCTAGCACTTCTGAAAAGTATGCTATCTCCATTCAGCAAATCATCAAATTGTTCAAACTCTCTCTTCACATCTAAAAGTGCTTTGCGTAAATCCTCGTCTTCATCAGCATTAAAGAAACACTGACGTTTCTTAGCATCAAGGACTAAGTCTTCCCAGATAGAGTCACTATTACCTTCATTTCCCAAGATCCATAGACAGTGCCTGAAAGGAATTATGGGGAAACTGATATTTTCACCATACATGTGAATATGGAAACAAAAGTAAACTTTCGAGAAGAGTTTACAATATCTTACCTCGCCCTGGTAAGAGCAACATTCGTTCTCTGAGGATTCGATAAGAACCCAATTGATGCATACCTATTAGATCTCACAGTTGATATTATTATTATGTCCTCCTCCCCACCCTGGAACCCATCAACTGACTTCACCTTCACTGCGAACCCATCAGTATTAACATACTTCCTGCTAAGTCTGTCCTGAATTGCAACTACTTGAGCTGCATAAGGAGATATTACACCAATACAGAGCTTCTGTCTTGAACCAACCCAAGCTTTTCTCAAAGCAAAATCCAAAAACAAAGAAAAAAATATATCAAAAACAGAAGTTAATTATAGGTGAAACCAGGACGTTTAACTACCGGTTTATCTTAGGGAAGAAGTTCCATTATCAAGAGTTCTAGAAAGTAGACCACATGGAAGGATAAAGATACAATGTGACAATTCTTAGTTACAGAAACATGCATTTTACAGTATTTTAAATAATTTATCAAATTTATGTTTTCTTCTTTCGGACTTGATTAAATTTTCCAGGACTCATAAGATAATGTCTAAAAAATATCCTACTTCAGAGTGTAAAAGTTTCCCATTCGTTACAGTGCAATAAAGGCTAAAACATTCAGTCACTTTGACAAACCTCATCAACTTCCACCTTTTTATTTTATCTAAGGAATTAGAGATCAAACAAATCAACTTATACAGAAATCAAATTAATGACTTAGATGTGCTGCATCTACAAATATAACCTTGCTATAGGATTAGACATCTTTCTCTATAAAAGATAAAGCCAAATGTGAAATAACCCAGAAGCTGAATAGAAACTGATTAGACTAGATGTCAGAATCAAAGAATATCTTGATATGGTCAAAAGAACACTAGACTTCAAATGTAGTCACCTTTGTATAAATTGTGCAATATTTTCATGACAACAGCAACTTCGACCAGGTTTCTCCAACCATACCCAACATCACCTTGTTCTTCTCTTCCATCTACTATATTTATAAAAGAATATGTACCGAACATTCGACCTGGAAGGTAGTGCTTTTCATAGCCTTTTCTTTTAACATTCGGAGCATCTAAGATCCGGTTGCAATAAGATTTCAAATTTGGGAAAGAACTTATAGACGGATGCATTCGATACTGTATATTAAGAAGATGCTTCGAGTGACCCAGTAAGATCATTCTCTCAAATAGACTCCTCCCAAAGCCAGCTTCGCTAGAAATCTATAAGTAGATTTTAAAATGACATTAAGCAAGAGGAAAAAAAAAAAAAAAAGGGGGAAAAGTCAAATTCCAACAAAGGGAGCACTAAGTAAGACAACCAAATAGGATTTACACACATTGCTTTCAACCATTGCTGGTAGTTGGCACTCATCCCCAACCAGAATAGCACGTCTTAAACCTGGAAGTTGAAGGGGTATGGCTGACTCACACTCCTTTAATTGTGCAGCTTCATCAATAACCAGAATGCTCAGTGGTTTCATTGCAACCGAATGCAGTTTGTAAGAACTTGAAGCAGTGCATAAAAGTAAGGAAGCCGCTTGAAGACAAAAATCCATTACTGATTCTTTGTTCATACCCATTGGAAGCTCAAGTTCATTAAATGAACCCTGAAGAGTTTTTAGAACAGAAAGGCATTCTCTTCTCCTTGCTTGCAACTGGAAGGGTATATCCATAAGTGGCTGCAAAGTATCTCCAACTACTTCTAAACAAGAAAAAAGCTCCTCCAGCACTTCAGACTCCACACTATCTTGAAACAGTAAGGTTTCAAAAGACTCAAGTAGGCCAATTAGAGAAATCATGTTTTGGAAATTGCTTTGAGTGTAACTTTTGGGTAAATGTGTACAGAAGACTAGAAAACAATTTTTGAGTGGTGATGAAATAGAAACGAATCTTTTTCTCACAAAATCAAGAAATGACTTGTACTTCTCGTTGCTAGCATCAGTTTCCTCCCAGCTTTCCTCTTTGATCTCTTTTTCTTTGCTCTTTTCTCTCTCTATTTTAGATTCATTTTCCAAGAGCATGTGATACTGAGAAACACAATCCTCAAGAAGATCAATCATTGAATCAAAACAATGCCTCCAACCAGTCCGATGTCCCAAGCATTCTGTAAGCCTTTGGACCCGATGATCTAAATATATCTCTTCAATGTCTAAACCAAGTTTGAGTCGCTCCTTATTCCCAAACAAAAGAATATCTCCCAATGAGCAAAACGAACCGTCAGTTTCAAGCGATTCTTTCACCAACTCTGTTATGCCCGAGGCCACTCTTGTAATTGCAACTTCTGTTGGGGCACAGGTAAGAGTTCTATATCCCATTCTAAAAAAGGATAAGAGCAGATTACTAATGAGTTTTGTTTTCCCTGTACCGGGCGGGCCCCATATAAGTTCCACTTCCGTCTTGTGGCTGCAATGCATCTTACGAAGACATGCCAGAAATGTCTGGGTTTGGGGTTCATTCAGTTTAGAATTTATACTGGTCCCAAATTTCTCATGCCAGCTGCCATCACTCTCTGCAGAGCAGAGATCACAATCTTCCTCAATCTGTTTTGCAACATCAGAGAGGGAAAATAATCGAACCAAGAATCAACAGCAATTCTCAGTAAGACAAATAAATTCAGAAAACCAAAAGCAAGGAAATACTAGAATTCAGTAAGCAAGGCATTATAAATAATGATTAACATATTAAACTCACCATTTTCTATCAGTTTAACTTTCAGGAAAACTCCACATTTAATATCAAACTCCCATCGTAAAAACTCAAACCATACTTTCCCAACAGCTTTAGGGGACGGCAATCGTAAAAAGTTGTGGTATCAAGTTTTTCTATTTATATTACTTCAAAAGTAAAACATTTTGTCTCAGATTATAAAAACAGTGCTGATCCATGCTGTACATTTATTAAGTCCACTTTCACTGAATGTCCACTTCATAATAATTGGAGATTTCCATGTTACGTTAGGATGTATGCCTTACTCAGAATTATTATAACTACAAAATTCATCCCAAAATTACTTACCAAAGAATTAGTGCACAAAACTTTCTTGATAATCTGTAGATTTCCCGGCATGTGCAATGCTTTCCATATTCTCTTGTTAGGGATTGTATTTATCAAGAAAATCACAAACCAAGATTTATGGTTCCCAGCGTCAACTTCAATGTCTTCCAGTGCCAGTACTTTGACTTTAAATCTGGTTGATGGGCTATCATCCTCATGCACATCCTCTGGAATTTTGGTGACAGCTACAAAAGCCCATTGCCTTCCTATTCTTTGCAAATCAGAAACATCCTCGGGTTTGGCATCTGCTAAAACAAATACATCTCCGGGCAATGTCTTGTAAGGCTCCTGGCCACGAACAGTGACTTTGTTTCTCCATTCATCAACCTCAACGTCATACAATTTTGTTCCATATGCCTTAGATTCAGAAAATGCAATTACTTTAGCAAAAGGGGCTCTTGAAATAGTCTTCATACTCGAATGAAGTTGTGCACGAGTTTCTTCCAGTAAGGGGTAAACATATGACCCAAAATACTGGCCAACTGATTCAAAGGATTGTGGAATCTTTTCCACCTGTAATTATGAAACAAGAATTCAATCAAAATAGAGTGCCAAACAAACTTCTTGGACGTCAAAAAGCTCATCCCAATAATCCAATTCTACTATATTTTCCAAGAAAACTCTGATTGATTATCAATATCGATCAACTACTTTGCTAACATGGGGTATTCGGCAGATATGTCGACTAAATCAATTCCTCTGCTCAGGTTCAACTATGGAGGAGACGCCCTTGGAGATTCTATGGTGTTACGCTTGGCGCAATCCAAGCTGTTGAACCTTGACTCAAATTCCTATTTAAATTCATCTCTAAATTGACTTTCCTTTTATATGAGAACTAGAGTAAAAGAATGAACTGTTACCGTATACAATTTTAGGAATTTATACAATTTAGAACTCTCTTAATATTAGCTGTACAGATTATCTTACGATGTTGAATATTAGGAATCAGTTAGACTCCGTGTATAGCATATACTTCCATGTATAGATGGAATTTACGATACAATGAAAGGGGCTGAACTCACAGGGTTAAGTTTTTCCAACAAAGTTCTCTGAGCATTCTCGGTTTCTTAGCAATTTGACATGGTATCAAGAGCAGGTTCATAGTTTTACTGCCATCTACGATTTTTTTTTTTTCCTTTCTCGGGTTGGCCTTTCGTATGATTCTCGGTGTCATCTTTCTGGTCACTTTCGGCACCTTCTGAGGCTTTCTTGTGAATTTTCGGCGCCATCTGAGTGCTTCTTGCGATTTTGGAGCTGTCTGAGTTGGTTTTTGGAGTTTTTTGTGCTGCTCGGCGCAGCCACTGGGAATTATTGTCGGTTTCTTGTGCTTTTTGGTTCTTTTCGGTTTTTTGTGTTTTTTTGGCTCTTTTCGGCGCAGAAACTGGGACTTTTTCTATTAAGGAATATTTTTCTAATTTTTAAAATCTTTAAGTTGATTATTCAAATATTGTTTATGCTAATATTTCCGTTGCAACTCTCTCATTTAAGCAGTGCATGAAATAAGCAAGAGAGATCAATTCTTGATGACGCTCCGTTCTGATTTTGAAAGTGCACATTCTAATCTGATGAATCATCATCCTGTATCATCTCTGGATGCCTGTTTGAGTGATTTTCTTCGTGAGGAGCAACGTATTGTAACTCAGGCTGCCATGAAACATTGGGCTAATGTACTAATGTTTATGTGGCTTATGCAGCATAGGGGAGGAATAAGGATAGAGACATGCGTGCTATCTAGTGTTTTAGTTGTAAAGCTTTTGGTCATATTGACTGGGATTGTCCCAAGAAGTTCTGTAACTACTGCAAGAAACAAGGTCATATCATCTTTGCTTGTCTCATTTGACCTGAAAGGAAGCAGGTCACTGCTTATAATGTCTCCACTGGTGCCTCTAGTTTTGTTGCATTGCCTGCTGTCTCGCTGGTTGTTCATATTCCTATTCCTACAGCCTTATCAAACCCGAACACATTCACTCCTGAAATAGTACAACAGATGATCATTTCTGTTTTTTCTACTTTTGGGCTCTCAGGTAATCATAAAGTTTCTTCTAAGACATGGTATTTTGACTCCTGAGCCTCTAGCCATATGACCAATATTGTTGTTCCTCTTTCGAATGTCAAAAATTATGATGGAAATCTGAAAATTAACATTGCTGATGGCAGTTCTCTGCCTAACAGTGCTGTTGGTGATCTTTCATCTTTCTTAACTGATGTTTTTGTGTCTCCTGACCTCTCCACATATCTTATTTATGTTGGTCAATTGGTTGATAATAATTGTAATGTCTATTTCTCCTGTTCTGATTGTGTTGTGCAGGATCAATCATTAGGAAAGATGATCGCGAAGGGGCCTAAAGTGGGACGACTCTTTCCTCTTCACGTTTCTCCTTCCACTATTATTCCTAGTTTTCCTTTACTTTCCTTTACATGTAATGATGTTGGTTTGGAAATAAGATGTGGCATAGACGTCTAGGCCACCCAAACTCTGATGTATTTTGTACTTTGTTTAATTCTATATTATTGGGAAACAAAGCATGTTCTTCTCTTGATCTTTCTTTTGATTGTACATCATGCAAACTTGGCAAAAGTAAAATTCTATCTTTTCCTCATCATGCATCTCATGCCTCACAATGTTTCGATATTATTCATATTGATGTTTGGGGGATTGCAACTGTTGTTTCTCATGCACATTACAAGTACTTTGTTAATTTCATTGATGACTTTAGTCGATTTACTTGGGTTTACTTCCTCTGGGCTAAGGCCGAAAGTTTTTGAGTCTTTAAGTGCTTTCTTGCACTTCTTGAGACTTAATTCTCTTACAGCATCAAGGTCTTGTGCTTTGATTCTGGCGGTGAATACATATCTAATGAATTTTAGGACTTTCTTCAAAGCAAATGGATCATCTCTCAACGTTCTTGTTCTTCGACACCACAACAAAACGGTGTTGCTGAGAGGAAAAATCGTCACTTTCTTGATGTGGTAAGAACTCTTTTACTTGAATCATATGTGCCTCCTCGTTTTTGGTGTGAAGCACTTTCTACTTCAGTTCATTTGATCAATCGCTTACCCTCTCCTACGTTAAATCATGTTTCTCCTTTCTTTAAGTTGTTTAGTCATTCTCCTTTATATTATGATCTTCGTACAATTGGTTGTGTTTGTTTTGTGCATCTCCATGCTCATAAACGATATAAACTTATTGCTTAGTTTGTTAAGTGTATTTCTCTTGGTTATACTATCCCTCAAAAGGGTTATGTTTGTTATGATCCTCATGCTCGTCGTATACGGGTTTCTAGGAATGTGATTTTCCTTGAAAATCAATATTTCTTTCCATCTCATGTTGAGCTGTTATCTGCATCTTTATCTCTTCTGCCTAGTTTTTCTGATTCTCCAATAATTGTGGAAAGGTTCAAACCTAGTTTTGTGTATGAAAGACGTAGTCGACATGAGTTTGGTTCCACTTCCTATGTGCCCCCTTCCGATCTTGATCCTGCTCCTACTTCCACCACTCTTCGCCGGTCTACTTGTCCTTCTCAACCCCCTGATTGGTATGGTTTCTTCTCTCATGTCTCTCTTGTCGCTACTTTATCCACTATTTCCATTCCCTTTTGCTACAAACAAGTCATGGAACATGAGTATTGGTAAAATGCAATACAAGCAGAACTTCAAGCACTTAAGGAGAATCACACTTGAGATATTGTTCATTGTCCTCCTACAGTCAAACCTATTAGGAGTAAATGGGTTTTCTATATAAAACTTCGTTCTGATGGCTCTTTGGACCGGTACAAAGCTCGGGTCATAGCTCTGGGTAACAAGCAGGAATATGTGGTTGATTATAAGGAGACATTTGCTCCTGTTGCCAAAATGACCATGATTTGAACCATCTTAGCTATTGTCATTTCATAGTCGTGGCAACTACATCAGATGGATGTGAAGAATGTCTTTCTTCATGGTGATCTTCAGGAAGAGATTTACATGAAGCTTCCCTCTAATATTACTACTTCTTCTCCTCATGATGTCTGTAAGCTAAGGTGTTCTCTGTATGGGCTCAAGCAAGTGTCTCGGGCTTGCTTTGAGAAGTTTCACAGTACACTTCTTTCCTTCAATTTTACACAAAGTCAGTATGATTCTTCTCTCTTCTTCCCTACGTCTGCGTCGGGTATAGTCATTCTCTTAGTTTATGTGGATGATATTATCATTACTGGCACTAACTGTGGTTTAATTACTAAGTTTCAGCAGCTGTTACATGCAACTTTCCATATGAAAAATCTTGGTCAGCTCACATAGATTAGAAGTTCATCATCGGGCCAATGGTATTTTCATGAAATAGCATAAGTATATTCAAGATCTTATCACTTTGGCTGGTTTGGAGGACATTTTTTCTGTTGATACTACTATGGAGGTAAATGTAAAGATGAAGGGGACCTTCTGGATAATCCTACTCTTTATCGGCGCCTGGTTGGGAGTCTTATCTACTTGACCACTACTCAACCTGACATCTCCTATGATATTCATCAGGTCAATTAGTTTATGTCTTCTCTTCGGCATCTCCATCTTGTTACAGTTCGACACATCATCCATTATCTTCGAGGTTCACCTACTCGTGGGTTGTTCTTTCCTACCAGCTCATCTCTTTAACTCGTTGCCTATAGTGATGCTGATTAGGCTGGGTGTCCGGATACACATCGATCTACTACGGGTTAGTGTATGTTTTTAGGTGATGCCTTAATTTCTTAGAGATGTAAGAAACAAGATCGTGTTTCTAAATCCTCTACTGAGACCGAGTATCGTGCTATGTCTACTGCTTATTCTGAAATTGTATAGCTACGCGGTCTTCTTGAGGAGCTTAGGTTTCCTCAGACTACTTCTATCCATCTTCATGTTGATAACACTAGTACTATTTAAATTGCCACAAATCCCGTTTTCCATGAATGCACCAAGCACATTGAGGTTGATTGTCATTCTATTTGAGACACATTGGAAAGCAGGGTGATATCTCTTCCTCACATCTCTTCTAATCTCCAAGTGGCTGATGTCTTCACCAAAGCTATGAATCGATAGCGACATCAATTTCTTGTTGGCAAATTGTTGCTAGTTGACTTACCAGTATCAATTTGAGGGGGATGTTACCGTATACAATTTTAGGAATTTATACAATTTAGGACTGTTAATATTAGCTGTACAGATTATCTTACCATGTATAGATGTTGAATATTACGAATTAGTTAAACTCTATGTATAGCATATACTTCCGTGTATAGATGGAATTTACTATAGAATGAAAGGGGCTGAACTCACAAGGTTAAGTTTTTCCAACAAAGTTTTCTGAGCATTCACGGTTTCTAATTTGGTGTAGCTTATCCAACAAGGAATAGGAATTTACAGCATATAAATAAGTTTCTCTTTGAGAAAGATTATCTTTGAGAGGGCATGGATTTAGGTGTAATGAGATTTTGGGTACCGATGTTGCTTGATCTCATTTCTACTCCATCCTATAACATTGAACTTCTTTAATATCGTACCCTAACAGTAGATGTAGGCTTCAAAGACAATCTAATTTGGGTAGTTTTATGATTGTGAATAAGGGGTGTAAATCAGTTTGGTCTGGAGAAAATAATGGACCAAAACGGTCCATCACCCCTGGACCGGACATCCATAGGGACCGGACCGGATTGGTAGTTATCGATTCGGTCGGTCCGTTTGGTCTGGCTCAATAATTTTTTCTTTTTTTCTTTTTTTTTCAAATAAATTAATTAAAAAAATTTATTTAAATTATTAAATTAAAATTAAGTGAATTGTTAATGTAAATTATGTAACTAACTCATTAAAAAAATATTTTACTATAATTATATTTATGATGTTGATAGTTACTATTTACTAAGTTAGACTTTACTCTTTAGTATGCATAATTATTAATAATATCATACATTTTATATATGGTTAATGAATATCAACTAATTTCATTGTACATAGATTATTCATGCTTGCTTGCAACTTAGAAATTTAAAAAAACAAATACCTAATTATTTTATTTAAGTGTAAATATTAGAGTATATATGAATGTATGATGTATTAACTATTTACATATAATGACATAAATTATCACATGATTTACGATTTATTATTAATTGATAGCATATATTATTTTATATTTTATATGGTCAATGATAATAAATTAGATGATAATTACATCAGTAACTTATGAATAATGCTAGATACAAGCTCCAAATAGACAAGTCTCATACAAGTCTTTTGTAAAAAAATGGGTCATATAATAACATAAATTATCACATGATTTACGATTTATTATTAAGAGTAATGTTAGATATAAGTCTCAAATAGACAAGTTTCATACAAACTTTTTGTAAAAAAGTAGGTCCCAATAATAAAGAATAGTTTTTTTTTACACTTTTTAAGGTGTAATCTACTTTTTTACAAGAACTTGCATAGGACTTATATATTTGAGTATTGTACAAATCATTTATCTTAACTTATATAATTACTATATAAAAATGATATATTAAATTATTAAAAATATTTTTAAAATATATATAAGAGTTCGATCCGATCTAAAATTTATAGACCCTGGGATCAAACCGAAAGTTTTTGGTCCACAAATTTGTGGGTATATGCAGTAACACACGTATATAAGATATTTGTTTCATGACAAAGTACTGAATAGCACTTTTTTTTTTTTTTTTATCGGTATTTTATTGGCACTGGTACCCGAGAACAAAGTACCAACTAATCCGAGTTGCAAAGCCCTCAGCAAATTAGTGCAAAACCAGATATAACTCAACTGAAGGGTCAAACAATAACTAAACTGCATTAGCACACATTTCACGACTAGATCATGTAATAAATTTGAACTTTAATTTTCTACTTTTTTACTTTTCGAAAGCATCAGATTCTTCATCCATACTTCATTTAGTGTTAAATGCTAGAAATCATTCCAAAGCTGCCCAGAGATTATAATAACTAAACAGAAATGTATGGATTAAAGCCAACCTGGTACTTGTAAAGGTTTTCGTTTTCAATATCTTCAAGGGACCAAGAATCGGTGAAGCCAGGGTCTGTAGGAACTCCTCTCCTCTTCTCCGAACCGTCGCCCTTCGTCATTTTCACTATTCCTATTCCTTTTTCACACACATTTTCTTCTCATCTGCATGCAATATCAATGATGATATCAAAAAACCCGTTTCACAGTCAACTTTAAAACTCACAAAAGCAAGATGTTGGAGAGAAAGGAAAGGGGATTTCTTGGGCAGGAAGGAAATAAACATGAAAGGAGAAGCAACTTGGGAATGTGAGTACAAGCACACTAGTGGTTGTCTTAAAAGCCTTTACAAAGCAATAGAATCATCAAACGACGAACATGATTCATAAACCTTAGGAAGAGGGAAAATGTAAAGAAAAAAACTGTCTTTTCCCGTACTTCTCTTTTTCTCGGCAAGTGAGAATCAAGAAGCCATGCATTCAAAAGGAGCCGAGGAATAATAAAGTTTGAATAAAGCTAAAGTCACCGATAATTTTTTCCTTTTACTTTGTGATTAAGAAAATATTTTTTAATAATATTATAATTTTTTTAAATATTTAAAAGTATAAAAAAAAATAAAAAATATCAAATGGCTTTATCGAGAACCATTCTCAGACTAGACCACAGTGTAACATGGCTCATAAAATTTTAAGTGGTGCAATCATCGAAAAGGCAAATAGCAAAGCTGGTTAAGCTATGAGTAAACGCTACATACTATACTCTTATCGTATTTTTTATTTTATTATATAAGATGTAGCAATTTAATAATTCTTGAATGATCTTTTATTTATTTTTTATTTTTTTTTAAAAAAAGATTGATGGGTAATACCACCTCATGATAGCTAATGAGATAAAAATAGAATAAAAATGTGGTGTATAGAACTTTCCTGAACCCCAAGTAGAAGTAAGCATATTTAGATTGAGCAACATTGTTATTTGTATTAGATTTCATCAACGCCATATAATCATATATTTGTAATATAATTTTAATATAACTTAAAATACAAAACACTTACGTACGAACCTAACTTCTTAATTATGATATAAATAAAATATTAAATATATAAAAAACACTATAAAAATGGCGTACGTTAAAATCTTGTAAAAATTCTAAAACATCTTAGCTCTATGAAGAAATCATTGATTGATAGCAAGCCGATGACTTACTAATGAGTTGATTTGTAGTTTAATAAAGGGAAATTAATTGATTGACACCAAGTAGTGTAAATTAATAAAGGGGAAGGAGAGGTCGTGGTTTCTAATCCCACAAAGAAGTTCATAGAAATAAAAAGACAGGTAGAAGTCGTGTATTTAATTGTTACGGAATACGGATGATGTATATGTGCTGTAGAAAGATACAAAATGATTAGTATAAGAGAAATGTACGTCTTTTGACATATTATAATGAGATTGTTGCTTAACAATTAAAAAAAATACACTACTTAATATAACTATAGAAAGAATTAAACTATTAATACTTTTTAATAATGATGCATAATAAATGAGTGTCCCATTAATTAGGAATGGGCAGCGGGACCCCGACTCTGCATGGGCGGGGCGGATATGCATAAAAACTATCCGCCCCGCATCTGACCCCCTAGCGAATGTAACATCAAGAAGATAGAAATCTACAAGAATATATATGAAAGCATTATGCCCCAATATGAAAGCTCACGAGGGTGCCATGCCTTCAGGCACTGTTTATGTGATAGCAGCTGCTGTTATTAAATTCAGTCAACTTCTCATATTAATATATATATATATATAATAAGGAGTTTCGTACTTATATACTCAATTGTGACAACACTATAAAAAGCTGTGAACCATCTGTCCAGACAATCACAAGCATGGTCCTCAGGTTGCTTCCAATACTGCGTTGAATTTAGTAATTTTATTTAACTGCTGCATGATGAAAAAGTTCATAGGAAGATGAACAGCAATGAAAGTACTTGTAAGCGGCATATGTATGAACCCCTATAACTAGCCACAATTGGCAGCCTGTTATTCCAAGGAAAATTTCTGCTTTTAGCTATATACAGTGATACAAGTAGACACATATTCCAATATCAACAAAAAAGAGCTATAAGATACAACCTTTTTATCCTTTCTGGAAGTGTTTGCCAGACAGAATTCAGATAGATGGTCTCCCTCAATCAGGATGAAGGATACAAGATATGAGTTACATTTCACATTCTTGTATAGATTATAGAACTTCACTTACGATCCGTTTCCTGAATTTGCAAACCTTCTGGCCACACCAAATATAATTGTCTTAGTCAATAGTCCCCGATCAAGACTACAAGCAAGTACAACAGCCCCACCAAAAATGAGGAGCTTTGATATATTCCTCCCCGATGGTTTGTCAGATGTAGATGCTATCTGCGTCTCCGACAAATTGTCAATCTCTCCAAAGGATCTCAGGTCCTTTGAACTTATTTTGGAGTTGATCTGGGCCATAAATGCTGGCCGAGAAAGAGGTGCACCTGATGCTCTTGCTTTTTGGTAGGCACGTAGACCAGGCTCAATCTTCTTGACAGTTCCCCACATTCCTTTCCGTACTCCAAGTTTTGCGATTTCCCATGGGATGCCCATATCTTCATAATGAAACAACATCACCTCACAAGCAGTCAGCTGGTGATCACCCCTTTTCGATTCCACTGTTTTAGAACATTCGAATGCAACTTGGTTAAAAACAAATCTGCATGCGAGTCTAGGATTTCGTCGAATTCATACTGCATATGCAAAACAAATTAAAAAAGACGTGTTCATGGTATCTCAAACCTCGGGATTGGTTACAAATTTGGTTCTGATCCAGCTGGGTGTGTGAGTTAAATTACCAAGAAAAAACTATTCAATTGAGTGCGAGTAAAGAAACATGATTTACCAGCTCGAATGCACCAACTTGAGTAATAAAGGTCAACGCGTCTCGGTTTGTCAAACCTTGGGACAGAAGGACAAGGTACTCCCTGAGACATGGAAAGGAAAACGGCAATAATTTTTTAGTTTCATTTCAAATCAACAGAGAGCGTGAAAGTGGAAATTACATAACATTTTTGTTGGATATCAATACATGCCCTTTTCCTTGTTCCTCTTTTGCTTCAAGTGCTTTCTAAGATCTAAACATTCATCTCTTCTTGCTGGCAACATCTCATTCATTTCCACTCCATTTTCCACACCATGTCAAAACAAGAAGTCATTCTACCCTGAAACTACTATATTGAGATTACATTTAAGTGGTTCTGAACTGCCCTTCCTTCCATTCTCAGGCCATAACTGTCCCATGGTGATACTTGGACATATCTCATATTGATCCTCTCACATGAATTAATAGTTTAAACCTAATTCTGCCACTCGTATAACACCCCAATAGCATATTCCAAGCACCATCTAATCCCATAACAATAAATCCCTTGGCATATCGATACCTGGTTAAGCCCGGATAGAATATTAGCAACTGAATACAAGTCCACCTAATCAAGACATGAGTCCCTAAGAGAAAAGTGGGACAGTTCCTGCTTAAGCACACATGTTTCTGCTGTCATCATTGTACATAATTCATATCACGTTCAAAATAGAGTTCCGTTCCCATACCTTGGTCAAGCAGTAATATGATCTTCCCGATTCCCATATTCTACGACCAATTATGTATTCCCTGTCTTTACAGAAGAAAGGAAACTGTACCACAAATCATTGACAAAGATAAGCATGCGTGATCAAGGAGATCTATCAGTAAAAAACTATTGAAAATCAATTGATCAATATGATTAAGAGGTCTCACCTTCCGTATCCATTGCACTATCATGGTTCCAGTGATTGGGCACTCTTCTATAATTGTAGAAGATGCAAGCATGTCATCCCAATTTGATCGGAACTCATCATCCCAGAAAAAGTCTCTAACTATCTCTGGTGTGGCATCCTCAAAGATAGAGCTGCTACGATATTGTGGAGGACCTTGCTAACAACCCCAATAAAACAAAAACCAATCACACAAAAGGTCTACTGACAAAATTAATAGTTCTACAGGAGAAAGAGAAGCTTTTGACACAACCTAATGTAGCTATAGTGCAAGACCAAATATTCAAGTTAAAGTAATCTCATTCACATTCCACTTAGTTGGTCTAGGGAAATCTTTTAAACAAAACAAAAGATATCCCCACCTTGGGATCTCTTCGCCATGCTTTATAGCTCATACTTGGGGATGAACGATCCATCATTTGTATCCAAGGAGGACCTCCATCTTTCATCTCCACAAGCTGACATAAATGTTCTAAATCCTCCTCAGTCACTACATTGGCCTTTTCTTCGTGTAGCTGTGACATACTAAACAAGTATAATCAACCAGTGAGATTCTGTTTCAAATTAAACTCTCTCTCTCTCTCTCTCTCTCTCTCTCACACACACACACACAAAGACACAAACAGACAACAAAGAACACAATTACGTATAATCCTTTGAAAAAATAATATAATGAAACACCTTGAATCCTAAACGCCTCCATGATCGTAAAGGGAATTCCGGTACAAATTGTGTTATCTTCAACTAGCCATTAGAAATTTAAGGATTTCGTGATAAGATAAAATTAGAAATCCGACGCACACGATCAATTCCATCAAAAAAAAAAAAAACCTGATGAACAATAAGAGCAGGAAGAACCTGTACATGTAGTAACGAACTCAGAAACGAAATGGTAAGCGATAATAGCCACAGAGAGAGAGGCTAATAAATCCCCAGTACCTGTAATCTTCATATTCAGAGGGGCATACAGAGGACCGATTCTTATCCTTCCCATTATCCAAGTTCAAAGAGGGCGATGAACACGATGATAAATCAAAGGCATTTAAAACAGAACAGCTTAAATTTTCTCTTTCCATGGTTGCCCATTTGGGTTTCCATGCCCATCCAACGATAACTCCGATAACAAAGGCTACACATAAAGGACCCAGAAAAAACATCATTCCTGTCCATAGCCCGATCATTGTTGGTCTTTCCAAAACATCATACAAAGCATCGATCAAAGCCATAAAAATAGTTCAAAGTAATTCATCAGAAAAGAAGTTCAAAAAATAAGAGAAACAAAACCCAGAAAATTACGGGGAGGAATATAACTCTGCTAGTTGCAAGTACGAAGAAGTCGAAGCAGAGCAAGGTTTGAGGATTAACCAAAGGGAAGCTACAGAAGGAAAAAGGAAAAGTTAAGACCCAGACAAATTATATACAAAAATAACCAAAAAACTTGGTGAAGAGTCCAAAGATAAAGTTATGGAGAGCTTGTTTCTTATAATTCATTGGGGGATTGATGGGGACGTGAGAGGTGAGCACAGAGGGTTCGAAGGGGAAAGGGCAGACTAGTCATAGGTTCATGAAACATTTGTCGTTTGATGGCTTGGAAAGGTAACACCAATAGATATTAGATAGTGATGTTTACAATTGGTGGGAGGAGAAGTTATCGAGGGTGTAGCCAAGAATATGAGGGAGCAAACAAAGGCCGAGGTAACACTAGTGAAGAACAAAGGTTACACGTATTGAACCAAAAAGATATGGAACTGCTGCAGGCAAAGATCGCATGGATCATTTGTGAGATCTTACACCCGTTGTAAATATATATTTTTTAAAGTGGATTATAGTTGGCAGCCAAAGGATCCAGAGTAATTTTTCTGAAAAGTTGTTTACGTTTGGATGCAGAGCTGATTTTAAATGATTTGAGTTATTACATGAATAGTAATATTTTATAAATCTTATTGAGATATGTTTGACTGTAAATAGATTAATATATGTATTTAAATATATAAAATAAGACTAATAAGTTGAGAAAGGTTTAACCTTTTTATAAAAATTTGAAAAAATAATAGATTTTTTCAATGATTGATTTAAAATGAATTGAAATCATTTTGACAACCAAAAGAGGTATAACCTGTATAACCCATTTAACAACTCATTTCTACTAATTTCATGTGAATTAACATACATAACTCATTTGACCTTATTAATATAATTTCATATAAAAATCAAAATCAATATTTATTAGTAACTACAGTATCTAAAAATAATAATAATAACACTACATACTAACAAAAACTATCAATATTTTTTAAATTTTAACATATAGTAAAACCAATAGTACAAACCAACAATAACAAATATTAGCATAAGTCTATAATTATTATCCCAACAATAAAAATATAAGTATATTCAGAAACACTAATATTCCAACTCAACAATAATAAGATTGTAATTTTAAAATAAAATTTAAACAGATTATTGCGGGGTGATTTCGGGTTAAACGGGTTGACCCATTTATTAATCGTGCATTAACGAGTCAACTCGTTTTAACCCGAACTCATTTATATCAAACTCAAATTCGTTAATTTTGTATCGTGTTCGTATTAAATTTACAAATCGTGTCATATATTGTCACCCCTATAAACGACTCATGTTGGATGCACCCAAACATTAGTTTTAACATTCATTTCTTTTGCTATCATTTTCTTCTCGAGCAAGAATCCACCAATACCATAACTATTTATCTCAAACATTTTCTATTATTTGTAAGGGTGTAATCGGTCCGGTTCAATTCGGTTTTGGACAAATTTTAAAACTGAACTAGTATGCACTGATTTTAAAAATATAAGAACCGATACGGACTGATTCATCACAGAAACTGAAACTTTCTTGTTGTATCCGGTTTTCCGATTTACCGTTTACACACGTGGCACTATATAATTTAAATACTAAATTTAATTGTTAGAATTTAGTATTTATTAGTAACAACTATTAATTCATTAATGTTCAATTAAACTAGTAGTATCTAACTTATTAATGAGATTAATAAACTTGAATAGTAAGATTAAAATAGTATAATTAGTGTCAAATTATACTAACATAAGTAGTATCTGACTTACATCAAATATTATATTAATTTTATGTTATAAGATTAAAAGACTTGACTAATAAGATTGGAATTTTGTATTATATTAATTAACAATTTAGCATATAATATATATAATATAATATAAAAAAATAAAAAATATATATATGGTCCAAATCGATTTAAACCAGCTTTTAAAATATGAAAACTAGTATCACACATGTTTAGGACAGGTTTTGGGTCTTAAAGAACTGATATCACACCGGACTGGTTACAAATTGAATCAAACCCATCGTTTCGGTCTAGTCCAGTCCGGCTCAATTGGTTTTTCAGTATTATTATTTTTTTATATCGCAAACAACCGAAGATGCAGCACTCTGTGTTTTTTTTTATTAAAGGGTTTAACTACAAAATTGGTCCATGTGATTTATCTTAAAATTATCAAAAGCCTTTCGAAGAAACACTCTTATAAGATGGCACAACAGCAACAGTCGAACCAGTTATGTTCAGTGGTCCTCTAGTAGTACTAAGCAGCCATTTTGTACTTCAAAATTCCCAACATGCAATAAAAGATGGCACAACGACAGACATTCCAACATGCACTTAACATGTTCGACAAAATTCCAATAAGCTAAGTACGGTGCAATTTAACGAAATGGTAGTGGATCGTTGCTTACCCAGTACGGGTGGGTCCTGGGAGCCGTGCTTGCCAATCTCTTCAACGGCAAAGATCTCTGGCAAAGCTTTAACATGGAGGAGTATTGTTTTGGGGGATGCATGTTGCGAGGAAGATGGATTTGTGCTTTCGGCATATGCACCTTTTTATAGAGGGAATGTGGCTACACGAAGTGATCCACGATGACACTCCACCCTCACTGTTTGCATTCAACAATTGATCGCGGGTTGGGTACAAATGAAAAAGAAACTAGTAGATTTGATTAAAGTAAGAGCAGAGGGAGCATGGGATTAGTTTGACAACGGGCTAGAGGTAAGTATAGATGTTTATTTATCACGCCTACTGCAGGGGATGCAGATACATTGTGTAAGCATGTTTCTTGTAGGAGTTTATCTAGCATGCCAATCTATCTCCGTTCTCACTGTTTCGTAGCTGTAACGGGATTACTGTGTCGGCAACAATATCTATCGTTCGATGCAATTCAATTACTATATGGCTGGAGGTGGTCCAAAAATGATGAACATTTGGGTTGGTATGAGAGATAGGTCTGACGTATACAATAACCCAAGCCAAGCTTCAATTTCATGAGGACATTTTTCTCGATTTTATGCGGATCTACTAGGGATAATGAGATTGGGAAGGAGATGGTTTTTTAGGAGAAAAAGAAACAGAGAGAGACGGAATAACACGTAATAGAAAAAAGTTACTTTTGTCAATTGTGGGTCTCGTGAAGTTTAAAATTGAACTTCACTTAGTTAAGGCTCGATTGTGTGTTTGGTTGAACGAAGTTTAAAATTGAACTGCACTCAAGTGCTTCCAACACCCAAACGAGCCTTTAAGCTTCAAATTTGCAAAATTCTAACAAAAATAGTCACCCTGATAGTGCCTGAAAGCTAATTGGCCTGTTAGTAGCCTATAATGACACTCGATCGTGATTACATCTTAACTTTGAGATTCGAACTTTACGACTTAAAATTAGGGTTTCAATCATATATCCAACCTTTTTGAATGAGTTCCTGTGAGAAAATCATTAGAGTTTTCTTTTTTATATCGTGTCAAAAGGAAAAAGAGTTTTTCAAACTTCCACTAGAAAACTAGTCTTGGTGTTTTTGCAAAGAAAAATTCTTCTCATCAGCCACTATTCATCATCACACACTCTACACCCTATGAAAAACACCCTCACACCCTATGAAAAATACCTCCACACTCTATGAAAAATATTCCTACATCCTATGAAAAAGTTATAGGTATGGTGTGTATAATGTGAACAGTTGTTGATTTATAGCAAATATCTTTTACAAATCATACAAAACATGAAAAATAGTGAGACAAGTTCAACCAGTAGAATTCTAGTAATTAGAGAAATCAACTTTGAAGATTGTTAGAGTTATAAATGTTTTGTAATCGAATTATTTGTAAGTAAATATTCAAATAATCTATTGGTTAAAGATTTCTTTAAAATGTTTAAATTAATCATCTAGTTTATTATCAGATCTTGATTATTATGAATATGTAGAAGCTATATGTGGTTGCTTACTTTTTTTTAAGAGGACGAGACCTCAATTTTATTGAAACTATTAGTTATGGTGGAGGAATACCGTAGAAACAACCCTCAACCCTAGAAATATACAGTGGCGAACCCACGTTGTACTTACCACCCCCCCTCCCGGCCCAAAAAAAAACTTTTTGAAATTATAAAATACCCCCTAGGTATACATAATTCTACAAATATAGAAAATGTCCCCCCCCCCAAAAAAAAAAAAAATTATAATCTCCATATGCTCTCTAAAATATTTTAAAATTTCAGTATACCTAGAAATATCTCTCTCTAAATTTTTTTTTAGTCCCAATTTTTTTTTCTATATATTATCTATTTTTAAAAATATGACTTCTCCAAAATTAAAATTAAAACTAAGTTTAGGACAAATACTAAACTTATTACTATTTTTAATGATGTTTGCAATTCTAGGATCATATGCAAGTTCCGTCCACTCCTTTTGAAAAAAATAGATAAATCTAGAACTCACATGAAAAAATATATTTTTTAATGGTGGACCCTACTTTTTTTTCAAATGGAATGCATAGAGTTTGCACACCCTAAAAGTGTATTTAACATTACTCTTTAAATAAATGTGTCACATAATAGAAAAATTAGCCCCCTCGACACAATTGCTCGTTCCGCCACTGGAAATATACATAGATGAAAATTCAAAGCCTATTACTTACAACGTATCACTGGCAATCTTATATATCCTCTATAGTCTTAACAAACCTATTATTTTCTTTAGGGCCAGCTCAAAATTTGTCGTATGTCCCTTCTTCTTTGACAAGGAAAATAACAACTCGATTTATTTCTTAGTAGATATGTCGAATTACCATGTTCAAATCCTTTGCAGAATAAACAATTTCTCACAATCCTCTTGCAATGTACATCATCCTGTCCATTCCACCAGCTAACCAACAATCGGGAATTATCCGTTTCAGCCACGGCAGCATGTTATAAATTCGCAAACCATCAATCAGTGTCTAATTTGTCTCAGCCATTGCATGTGTGGCTTATATTGAAGATCTATTATATACAAAACTCTTGATACAAAAATCTAGTCCAGTTTATCGAATTCATTCCTCAATGATTCTTTAATATATATAAGCGGAAGGGGTGTCACATGAGTACACCTGTTCAACCCTCTAGGTGTAATATTAATATAGGGTTAAAACGTAATTTGTTTTAGTTGGTGTTCGAGCTAGGGGTGAAAACCGACGTCGCCGGCGCATTTTTTGGGCAAAACCGATGCCGACCGACGTCTGGAAAAATGGATGAGGTGCCGACCGTAACCGGTTCTCGGTCGGCGTCGGTTCTTTGGCGGTTCTAGTGAGATAATTATGAGAGAGAATGAGAGAGGGAGAGATGCATAGGAGAGAGAGAGAGTTACAGAAGAGAGAGAGAGAGAGGGTTACAGAGGAGAGTTCGGGAAGAAGAATGCTCTTAACGAAACGACGCCGTTTCACTTAAGTGGAACGGCGTCGTTTCAGACTTATTATTTTTTTCTTACTTCCTTAATAAAACGACGACGTTTGGTTTAATATCAAACGGTGTCGTTTCCAGTATCTGTTGCAGTACTTATTAACTAAAACGGCGCCGTTCAACTTAAGTGAAACGACGCCGTTTTGATAAGGGTATATTAAAAAAAAAAAGGATTTTATTATATCGGTCGGTTTAGCGGTCCGGTCCAGCTTCAAACCGAGACCTAACCGCTGAACATCGGTTTCTTGAAATTTCCACCGTACGCCGACCGGTTCTCCATCGGTTCCGGCCGGTTCCTGACGCGGCCGGTCGGTTCGCGTCGGTGGCGGCCGGTGCTGTCGGTTTCTGTACAGCCCTAGTTCGAGCAGATGCACTCCATTTTGAGTTTAATTTCAAAGTGTGGTCTTTCACCATATTATTGTTCTATAATCTTTGGAGAGGTTTGGATAATGAGTAAAGATGAAAATTGAAAGTTAAATAAAATATTATTATTATTTTATGATTTGGAAAAGTTGAATTATTTATTATATTTTGTATGAAAATTTGAAAAAATCGTAATTATTAGATGACATGAGATGAGATGGAATGAAATACTTTTTGTATCCAAACCTAGCTGCTACTCTTCGGGCATACCCACATGGTTATGTCTATTATAAGGTAGCTAAGCATGGTTAGTATTCATGAAGTCTTTGAATGAATGTGTGGCACGGAGGCTTGGTATATTAATTCTAGAAGTGGGTCATGAAGGTACTAGTACAGTTTGAAATTTTAACTTCTAAATTTGAGGAAATCTATGTTGGGAATAACTGTATATCTAAGAGTAACTCAAAGTATAATAGCGGAAATAAACGAAAGAAATTGATGACAATCACACAGAAAGAACACCAAGATTTAAGTGGTTCGACTCAAAGTGAGCCTACGTCCACTGGTAGGGTTGGTATCGAAGATTTCACTATCAACAAAGATGGAATACAGAAGAATAATACAAAACTTCACAAAGAAGTTATCTCTCAAACTCACTCTAACTTCTCTCTCAAGAAATCACTAAAACAAGACAAAAATTAATTCTGAAGTCTTGAAACCAAAAGGGGGCGCCGTTTGGTATTTATAGGAACAGTGAGAATTCACTTCTGTGAACATTGGCTCGAGCGAACACTCGAGCGAGTGTCGAGCGAGCGTAGGTTTTGTACACTTCGCTCAAGCCAACAGACGAGCAATGTCGAGCGAAACTCTCGGACTGAATATCGCTCGAGCTGAATGTCGAGCGAGGGTCGAGCGAAGCTCTCTGTCTTCATATCGCTCGAGCTGAATGTCGAGCGATACTTGAGCGAAGCTCTCTGTCTGAATTCGCTCGAGCTGAGTGTCGAGCGAATGTCGAGCGAGGCCTCTTAACAAATCTCCACCTTGGCTTGAACTCTGCCAATTTCAACACAAAAAACCTCTGACCACAAAACCAATCCCCACCACCAAATCCCTTAAGGGAATCACAAAATGCGAACACCAATCAAGTCCAAACAAAGTTTGAACTTGTATACTGCAACTGGCTTTGTCATCATATCTGCTGGATTCTCTGTAGTAGCAATCTTCAGAATCTGTATTACACCCTCTGTAACAATCTCTCTGAGAAAATGATACCTGACATCAATGTGCTTCGTTCTCTCATGATACATTTGATTTTTGGTCAAATGTATTGCACTCTGACTGTCACAGAATACTGAGATCCCATCTTGCTGTAAACCCAAATCATTGATCAAGCATTTCAACCAAATGGCCTCCTTAACAGCCTCTGCTGCTGCCATGTACTCTGCTTCTGTAGTTGATAAAGCAACAGTGGATTGCAGTGTTGCTTTCCAACTAATAGAAAACTCACACAAAGTGAAAACATAACCTGTCAATGATCTTCTTTTATCTAAGTCTCCAGCATAATCTGAATCAACAAAACCAGTAACTTTGAAACTGAGATCAACATCTCTATCAAATATTAAGCCAAAGTTCAAGGTTCCTCTCAAATACCTGAGTATCCATTTCACAGCTTGCCAATGAGTCTTATTCGGATTAGCCATATACCTGCTAACTACACTCACTGCCTGTGAAATGTCTGGACGAGTGCAAACCATTGCATACATTATACTACCAACTGCACTGGAATAAGGAACACTAGCCATGAACCGTTCCTCTTCATCTGTCTAAGGAGATAGGGAAGCTGAAAGTTTGAAATGTGTAGCAAGTGGTGTACTTACTGGTTTGGAATCAAACATTCCAAATCTCTGAAGCACTTTCTCAATGTACTTTCCCTGGGACAAGTACAACTTTCCAGCTTTCCTATCTCTGAAGATTTCCATCCCCAAAATCTTCTTTGCAGCACCTAAGTCTTTCATTTCAAACTCATTTCTGAGTTGGGTCTTTAACAAACCAATGTCAGATATGCCTCTAGCAGCAATAAGCATATCATCAACATATAATAGCAAATAAATGAAAGACTTATCAGATAATTCCTTATGATAAACACAACTATCATAGTTACTTCTCAAATAACCATGATCAATCATAAAGGAATCAAAACGTTTATACCATTACCTTGGAGACTACTTCAAACCATATAATGATTTCTTCAATCTGCACAAATGGTCTTCTTTACTTTCAACAATGAAACCCTCTGGCTGATGCATATAAATGGTCTCTTCAAGCTCGCCATGTAGGAACGTTGTTTTAACATCAAGTTGTTACAGCTCTAAGTCATACAATGCTACTATAGCAAGTAGCACTCTGATCGAACTGTGTTTCACCACTGGAGAGAAGACTTCATTGAAGTCGATGCCTTCTCTCTGACTGAAGCCCTTAGCAACTAAGCGTGCCTTGTATCTTGCATCTGTGTCACCCTGGATTCCCTCTTTTCTTTTGAAGACCCATTTGCAGCCAACAGTCTTCACCTTCTTTGGCAACAGAACCAAATCCCATGTTTGGTTTTTGTGAAGAGACTCAATCTCTTCAATCATAACTGCGCACCACTATGCAGATTCTGCGCTCTTGACAGCATCTGAATAACTGGAAGGCTCCTGACCAACAATATTCTCTGTCGTAGTAAGAGCATACATCACCATATCTGCATGAGCATATCTCTGAGGTGGTCTAATCTGCCTCCTCTATCTACCAGTCGCTATATTGTAGTCTTGCTCACTTTGTGCGCCGTGGGAATAACTGTATATCTAAGACTAACTCGAAGTATAGTAGCAGAAATAAACGAAAGAAATTGATGACAATCACACAGAAAGAACACCAAGATTTAAGTGGTTCGACTCAAAGTGAGCCTACGTCCACTGGTGGGGTCGGTATCGAAGATTTCACTATCAACAAAGATGGAGTACAGAAGAATAATACAAAACTTCACAAAGAAGTTATCTCTCAAACTCACTCTAACTTCTCTCTCAAGAAATCACTAAAACAAGACAAAAATAATTTCTGAAGTCTTGAAATCAAAAGGGGGCGCCGTTTGGTATTTATAGGAACAGTGAGAATTCACTTCTGTGAACATTGGCTCGAGCGAACACTCGAGCGAGTGTCGAGCGAGCGTAGGTTTTGTACACTTCGCTCAAGCCAACAGACGAGCAATGTTGAGCGAAACTCTCGGACTGAATATCGCTCGAGCTGAATGTCGAGCGAGGGTCGAGCGAAGCTCTCTGTCTTCATATCGCTCGAGCTGAATGTCGAGTGATGCTTGAGCGAAGCTCTCTGTCTGAATTCGCTCGAGCTGAGTGTCGAGCGAGGCTCTCGGTCTGAATTCGCTCGAGCTGAGTGTCGAGCGAATATCGAGTGAGGCTCTCTGTTTGATTTCGCTCGAGCTGAGTGATCCTCCGCTCGAGCGAACATACAACATTTCACTGTTTCATCTGAATTCAAGCCACCTCTTAACAATCTAAATAATGAAGACGAGACGATACTATATACGGTGATGAGAGTTCTTTATAAAGTACTTATCTACACTTCACTTGATCAATGCTGAACTATATAACATTTTCTCTATATACTTTAATGAGTTGACTTTTTTCATAATGTACAAGATATTATATATGTATGTGTATATATATATATATATATATAATAAAATAAGTATATTACATTATTATTTATTGAGAATTGCTACATTCACAAATGAATTATACAAAAACAATCCTATAAACTGATGTGTCTTCATCTGATCCGTTAGATCTACTTTATAATAAAAGTAATTTTACAATCTGACGAATCACATTAAGTCATATCAGTTTGTAAGATTATTTTTATGTAATCACTTTATGGTTAGAGTATTTCTCTTATTTTAAAATACCACCAAGAAAGGATTTTTTTTTTTTTTTTTCAAATTAATCCAACTCTCGAATTTTAAGTTTTTGGGTTATTCGTGAGTATACTACACCATAAACTATAGAATCATTTACAATATATAATTACTGATCTAACTAAACATTTGGACACGAGTCCTAGCGAGATTAATTTAAAGGATCCCATAGTTATAAAATTAATTAATAAATTCGTCGATGGAATGAATCACACATTGAAAATTAATTGGCACTAATATATATGCTAGTTTTTGACGTTTCTGTGAATGCACCAATCATCCAACCTCTACATTGATTTGTTAATTTTGACAAGCACTACTTATGGACATATATATTGTAAACTAATTTCGGCCGGATTAGACAGGTGATGTTAAGAGGTGAACATTGCAAAGCACTCGGGGAACGTTTGAATGTTGAGATAAGTTGTGAATAATAATATTTTACGAGTCTCGTTAATATAGATTTAACTTTTTTAGGTTGATATGAGTTTAATTTTTTAGGTTAAAATGTATGAAGTAGGTTGAGAAAAGTTTAACTTTTGAAAAATTATAAACACACAACATTTTATACAATAATGTTTTAAAAGGAGGGGTATATTTGTAAAATACCTTATAAAACTAACATCATTTTATAAAAATACCTTTATTTTATAACATGTATTGTAAAAAGTGTTGTGTTTATCACTACTCTTAACTTTTTTATGAAAAGTTAAAAAAGTAATAAGTCTTATCAATAATTAGTTTAAAATAAATTGAGTTTGATTCAACAATCAAACGCAAGCTCAATGATTGATCAGGGTTGATAGTTACAATTCTAGTGGAACAATTTGAAGAATCATTCTGCCCACTTGTATTCAACTTTTCCAAAAGACTACACTATTTCTTTATTTAATCACAAATGATAAACAACACGTGAAACAGGCCTAAAAAATTGTTTCGTTTATTTTCATAATTCATATCATCTCATCTTATTTAATTATTATAATTTTTTCAAATTCTTATAAAAAAAATAAACAATTATACCTTTTTAAATCTCAAAACAAAAATAATATTAAAAAAATATATTCTAACAATATTTTATTCAACTTTTAATTTTAATCTCAACTCATCTCATCGGTAAAAACAAACGAGATTGCATGCGGTATCTCGGCTCCTTCAACCTTCAACACTCCTAGCTGGTGCCTACCAATAGTAGTACCATGACGCCCCAATTCAACCAAACAATCCACCGCTTGGTTCACTTCTCTTGTTTGAAATACAGTTGAATTGGCAAAAAAAAAAATGGAGCAAATTATATTGGAGAGTTGTATATGCAACATTGGCAAGGAATAGATTTCTAAAGTCCTTCAGTTTAATGGAAGTGTTACAATTGCCTTCTTTCAATCAAAGTGGCGGCCAGGTTAACCTCAATAATGATAAGGCAAATAGCAATATCCATGCAATGCACCTGTAAAATCATTGAAGAGAAACGAATCTTGGTATCAATAGCTCCAAATATTGCCGTGACAAGTCCCCCAGACAGACAATGATATGACCTTGGCCTTGGGACAGATTCTCAACCACGTGGGTCATGCATGCATGCATGCACTTATATTCTAATGGTTGCGTACATAGTCATTAATCATAAATAGGATAATGCTACAGTGGCCACTACCGACTGTGTAATTTTTTTTCTTTTTTTTTTCAAAATTTTTTTAAACTCTTTAAACATTTAAAAAAACAAACTCATTAAAATAAATAAATAAAACTGATGAGAGTGGCATTTTCCTCGACCATAAAAACTCATCACGTATTGGATGCGGGAATCTTGTGTTTTTCCTCATCTTTTCCTCGCTCTGTTTTGGTGCAGCCTGGACTCTTTGTTGTCTCAGAGAACCAGATCCACCAGCCCCCCCTCCCACCCCTCTCACACACACATGCACGCATACACACAATGAAGTCAATCCGACGTTGTAAGAACCGCAACACAACCCTCTTGTCCCTTTTCATGTTTCTTCTTTTTCTATACGAGCAACATTCCATCCCCACTCTTGCAGAAGCCAACAGAAATGTTAGTTTTCCTATTGTCTCCTATGCCATTCCTTCTCTTTTTCTTCTTATGCCTGGACCACCCTTAGTAACTAAACTGACTTAGGTAGTGAGTATTTGCAGGTTTACATCGTTTATATGGGAAAAGGGCAGCAGCGTGATCCGAAGCTTCTTCTGGAAACCCATCTTGAAATTCTCACTGGAGTACTTGGAAGGTATGCCATGAGAAATTCAATTAGTTTTGATGGATAGAGACTTTGAAACAACAGCTTGGGTCCAAATCAATTGTTTGATATTGGCTTATGCAGCAAAGAAGCATCTGCAGAAGCCATGGTCTACAGTTACAAACATGGCTTCACTGGCTTTGCAGCCAAGCTAACAGGAACTCAAGCACAGATAATTTCAGGTCTTTTATATTTATATTCGTTTTATGATGAGGTCCATCGACATAAGTTACTTGCTAAGCACACTGGTAACAGGGAAAATTTATGGTAATTTACCATCAAACATATAAATCATGGAACTCGTATTGAATCCAAAAGGTTCTAGATATCATACTAAAATCTAATAACCCTGCAATGTTGAATGTATGGTATTTCAAGTCTAATATGATATGAAGAACACTCCTGACCAAACAAAGCTCATGTAAGAAAAAGCTATACATTTAACAGAAAAACCATTTCCCCTCCTGTTTCATGGTAATTATCATTTTGGCTCTCTCGGAGTTTGGTCATGATAAGAGGAGAGTGTTGATTGTTGTGCCGGAAGGGAGGAACAGGGAGGGATGGAGAAACTTCGGAGATATATTAATGGAGCTTCATGCATCCTCTAGTTTGTGCAGGAGAACCGGTAGATCATCTCTTACTACATTGTGACGTAACAAGGGTGTTGTGGGACGAGATCTTTCGGAGGATTGGTGTCGCTTGGGTAATGCCTATGAGGGTGGTGGATTTGATGGGTTGTTAGAGAAAATTGCAAAGCTGTCATCGAGTGGCAACAGTTTGAAAAATGATTCTGTTGTGTATCATGTGGTGCATTTGGATGGAAAGGAATGCTCGCTGTTTTGAAGACAAGGAACGCATAGTGCTGGAGCTGAAGAATTTCTTTCTAAATATCTTATTGCTTTGGTTTTCTGCTATTGTTTTAATTGGGGATAATATTCATGAGTTGTTGTCTTTAGTTCATCGCTCTTAGAATGTATTTAGGTGTTCTGTTGTATACTTTCTGTGTACATGGTATATGCCTATTTCATTCATATTAATAAAATTTATCTCTTACGTATCCAAAAAAAAATTATCATTTTGGTATGCAACCTCTGAATCCATGTGTGATAGGATGGTGATCATGATGATACAATCTCGAATGAATATGCTTCTTACCTCAGATTTAAAGCATTATGATTAGATTGATTTCTTGTTTTGGTTTTAGAATTACCGTGGTTCAAGTCATACCCAATCGCTTTTATAAGTTGCAAACTACAAGAAGTTGGGACTACCTGCAACTAAATTCATATTCTCCAAAAAATATCCTGCATAAGTCCCAAATGGGTGATGGCGTCATCATTGGTGTAATCGATACAGGTACTATTCCTCTCTCTCTCTCTCTCTCTCTCTCATGAGTGTGAGTGTGTGTGTGTGTGTGAACAATTGTGCTAATGCATGCATCTCACCATATGAATTCCTGTAAATGATGAACAGGGATATGGCCAGAATCTGAAGTTTTCAGAGATGAAGGTCTAGGACCAATCCCTTCTCGATGGAAGGGTGCATGCGAGTCAGGTGAGCTGTTCCATGCAAGGAAGACCTGTAATAGAAAACTAATTGGAGCTCGTTATTTCATCAAGGGACTCCACGCTGAGTATGGAAAGTCATTCAACATTACTAAATACCAGGACTACTTATCTCCTAGAGATTCATTTGGACATGGCACACACACATCTGCAACTGCCGGTGGCTACTTCAAGGCCAATGTGAGCTACAACGGGCTAGGTTTTGGAACAGTGAGGGGTGGTGCACCCTTGGCTAGACTGGCTATATATAAAGTCTGCTGGAAGCTGTATGGAGTAAAATGTGCGAGTGCTGACATTCTGAAAGCCTTTGACAAAGCCATACATGATGGGGTAGATGTAATATCACTGTCCCTTGGCTTTGCTTTGCCATTGTTTTCTGACATTGACACCACCCATAATGGGATCTCCGTTGGTGCTTTCCATGCTGCGGAAAATGGGATAACCGTTGTATGTGCTGCTGGAAATGCAGGCCCAAGTGCTCTAACAATACAGAACACAGCACCATGGGTCATTTCTGTTGCAGCAAGCACTATTGACCGGTCGTTCCCTACGCGCATCTCCCTTGGAAACAACTGGACTACAATGGTAATTCTCCACCACCTGATCATGCACTGCATATAATACAAAGAATAACCAAAACCAATGTCTTATGTGCAGTTACTTCAGTTACATTGTTGAAATGAGCGCTTGTTCTATTGTAGGGTCAAGCAATGTTCACAGGACAGGGCACGGGATTCACCAATCTGTTGTACCCTGAAGTCTCAGAATTCCATACTCCTCGGTAAATAAATTCTTCAGAGAACACAATGCTGCCATGAAACCTTGATCTTTCATTTTTGGCACCATGTAAACTAGACTTTTTTTTTTTTAATCGTGGCCAGTATTGCAAGGATGAGAAGAGAAAAAAAAAAACAGAAAATATCCTTATTAAGGACTATCAGACTATCAGACAGAAATTGAAGAAAACCTTAATTCACCTATGACTTTGTCTATCGTAATTTTCAGCTTCACTTTTCCTGTTAACTGAGTACAAGAAGGTATTGATGCAGTTATTGTGGGTCTCTTTCATCAAATGATACTTGGTCAGCCGGAAATGTTGTGCTCTGCTTCACGTTAGGTTCTGATAATCGAAGTGCAGTAGGGGATGCTGCACGGTCTGTCAAAGAGATTGGTTGTTTGGGGCTAATTATCGCTGAAAATCCCAAAAGTTTCCCGTATTCATGCGACGATAACTTCCCATGTGTTCGAGTAAGCTATGATATAGGCATGCAGATACTCAACTACATTCGCTCTACCAGGTAACGCCATCCTCGCTATAAAAGATGTAATCATCAATATTGTTGAGATCATTGACATCCAATTCATACTTGAGATAGTTGTCGCCAGGAACCCACAGGTTATGATTAGGCCTTCCAAAACACATGTTGGCAGACCTATATCTACCAGGGTGGCATACTTCTCGTCCAGAGGACCTAGCTCAGTGGCCCCAGCAATACTAAAGGTATTTGCTAGAAATGATTCACAAAACGATTTCATAACTGTAGCATACTAGATTGCAAATTTCTTTTTAATGCAAAACAGATATAATGCGCTATAGCAATCTACATCAGTTTGTGAATATATTTTTGTGAGATCTGTTTATGAACCAAGCATTTCTCTTCCTCATTTATTACTCACGCTAGTAGTGGAAACCAGTCGGATTTCTCCAGTGGCTAAACTCTACGTCATTGTTCTCCCATTTGCTGTCTATATGATACAGCCAGATGTAGCAGCCCCAGGCGTCAATATACTAGCAGCAGTTCCTCCTAGGAGTCGTCCAGGAATTGCATTTGAGTTCGATTCAGGAACATCCATGGCAGCTCCCCATGTCTCAGGCATTGTAGCCTTGCTCAAATCACTGCACTCAGATTGGTCCCCAGCTATAATTAAATCTGCAATTGTTACTACAGGTACTCTATACCATTTCCATTCCACTAGAAAGAACTTATTTGCCTACTTATTCTTTTGATGCGTTCATGGTTCAGAATGCGTCTAAACTTGTATGTTATCATAATCTACAGCATGGACCACTGATCCATACGGGGAACCAATATATGCGGAAGGGGAGCCAATGAAACTTGCAGATGCATTTGATTATGGAGGTGGAATTGTTAATGGGAATAGGGCAGCAGATCCTGGCCTTGTCTATGACATGGGGACAGCAGATTACATTCAATACCTCTGCGCCATGGGCTATAAAAACTCTGACATTTCCCAGGTTACAGGTAATCCCGCATTCTGTCCCATGAAGCAGCCCTCTATCCTGAACTTAAACTTCCCTTCTATAACCATCCCAACTCTTAGAAACTCAACAACTATTACCAGAACTGTTACGAATGTTGGCGCTGTTTACTCCAGATATGTGGCCCTTGTTGAGCCTCCACTTGGCATATCTATAGCAGTAAAACCTGATATATTGATCTTCAACTCTATTATCAAGGCCATCTCCTTCACTGTCACAGTTTCCTCTTCTCATAAAGTGACCACAGGATACTCTTTCGGAAGCTTGACTTGGAGTGATGGAGTGCATTCTGTAAGAAGTCCAATATCTGTGAGGACTGAGATAATAGAATCTTGATTGATGGGAAGTTTATGATCTAAACAGGCAAGCATGCTCAATAATTATTGTAAACTTACCATAAAAGGGGTGCTAGACTATTGAAGATAAGTTATTGTGATGTTTATTTCCTAGGAACTCTTCATATTCCTATTTATGTTTTACTATTTTAAGCTTTCCTATTATTAGCTTGTGTTGGAAGTTATATTTCTGTTTTTAATGAAGTTTGTAAGTCTCGATGTAAGCTTATATAAACGTGTTCAATGGAAGATGAAGAGCAAAACCATAGAATCAATCGGTGAACAATTGGGTTGAGGTTTCTCAGGAATATTATCCTGTTTTACTTCTCTGTTTTTCATTGTTTTTAACACCAACAGACTCTGACAATTCGAGTTATGAGAGCAATAGAAGCCTTTCAATCTGAAAAATCTAGTTGGATAATTTGCTACTAGGGTTTTAATCCAATTGAGCCAAGCTCAGTCAGTCTTTGGCTTGTCGAGCTCCGCTTGACTCAAAAAACTTGAGCTTGAGCCTAAACTCGAAAGTTTTATTTAACCTTTGTTAAAACTCGATTCGGTAAGCTAAACTTTCAACTTGAGCTCGACTCGAGTTATTTATTTTTTTAACTTTTTGAATAAGATTTAATAACTAATAAATTAGATAAATAAAAAATCTAATATTGAATTTATACAACTTACAAGTAAAACCTCCATTAAATTATAAAATTTGAAAAATTTATAAATAATTAATATGTAGTTAGTTGATATTTATCCATAATAACAATATATTATGTCTATATAAATTATTAATACATATACATAACATGATAGCATATATGTATTTCATATATGATTCTCACATATTAGTATATGAAATTATTAAATCTTATCAACTAATTATTGTATAAATTATAAAATATAGCTATGAAGCACATCCAATATATAGGCATAATTAGGTTACATATTATATATTTAATTATAAAAGTGTTATGCTTATATTATTAGCTAATACATATTAGGTATATGTATACATTTATCAATATATGAATAAGTTTTAATCGAATCGAGCTAACGAATAGACTCGGACATAAACAAACAGGCCTTAACAAGTCTTAGTCGAGTCGAGTTTAGTCAGGTATGCATCATTTACTAATCGAGCAGATATCTGCTTTCACAGTCGGGTTTTTTTTTTCACAAATCGAGTTCGATTCGACTTTAACCGGGCGAGTACTGAGCGGGCTATCAAATAGACTGGTTCATTTACAGCTCTATCTACTACCAAACCAATGGCTGGTAACCCTAGAAATGACTTCTGAATAGGAATATGAGTTCATTTACCCGTCACAGCATGGTAATGAGAAAGCGTGTGAAGTGAAAAGAGAGTTAAAATGTACAAGCCTCATTAGACCCAACCCGCCTCCCCCCAATAAAAACAGAGAAAAAAAAGTAAAGATTCTGGGCTAATTCATTCATATACAGATTGTAATTAGAAGCAGTTAAATGTAGTTGCTGTGTTTGAAACCACATGGTGCATCTCATCTTAGTATAACTAATCGCCTTCATAAACATGTTCATGCATCGCAAAATTTTTCTCTTCGTCGGCCAAACTCTAAATCTGGAACATCTTGGATTCTCAACATGCCTTGGCCTCAAAATAGATTGTTGCCACAGTTTGAAGATACAGCAAGATAAATTATCACAGGAAGTGATCAATCTTCCATTGCTAGGCACATTTAGTCCGCCAAGGAGGACTCCCTATCTGGTTTTACCACCATAGGTTCTAGTTTCTCTGCTTCAAAATTTTCTTTAGGTATAATAAGACCATATCCTCCAACTTTTCTTTTGTATATGATATTAATTTCACCTGGTGCAAAGGCAAAGAAAGTAAACCCCTGAATGATTTTGATAACTTCATGCTGAAAAAAGAAAACAGTTAAAAAAAAATAACAGAAAGGACAATTAAACCATAAACTTCGTACCAGTTTCTTCATTTCTGAAACCATAGAAGTCGTGATCAATATTTTCCAGCTGCTCAATTGCTTCAGAGACAGTCAAAGGTGGCATGTCAAAGTACTTTGTGCGGACAATCTGAAAGAAAAGCTACACAGAGTGAGTAAATGTGCACTTGAAAGGGAAAAAAAAAACATGTCGAGTAGTTAAATGACCTGATTATCAGCACACGACATAAAACTTTTTGTAAATGATTACATAATTCCATTGGCACTCAGATCTTAATGGGATCAAATTAGTTTCTAAAGAAAGGAATGATGAAATTCCCCACAAATTAATGATTATACTATTCAAGTTCAAGTAAAAAAATTGGGTAAACATGTAGGAAATTAAGAATGTTGAGCCAGCTGTTTAGTTCAATTTGGTTTCAATTCTTTGAAATACAACTGGAAAGGAAACTGAAATCCGTTGTTTTTTATAAGCAAGAAGATATTTTATTGATATTGAAGTAGGCATAGCCCAAGTACACATGATGTATACATGTGATTACACCTAGTTAAAAACTAGAAATGGATACAAGGAAATCATGAAAGTTGAGACCATTAAAGTCTATAACAATGGCCCACATAAATAAAGTCTTCCAGAAAAAATCAACAGTTTCGATCCTCAAAATTTCGGTCATTCCTTTCCCTCTAAATGCACCAAAGTAGACAAATGGGAGTCATCTTCCACACACCTGCAATTTGGGGTATCCCCTTGATCCCTCTCCAGCTAGCTAATAGGTCAACCACCCTCCTCGGCATAACCCTACTAATCCCATTTTGCTGAAAAAGTAATTCCATGATGCCTTTGCAAACTCACAATGTAGAAGTAAATGATCCACTATTTCGCCACTATTTTTGCACATACAACACCAATCAATAAGGATAAACCCACGTTTCCTTAGGTTGTCAATGGTTAGGATCTTCCCTAAGGATGCAGAACAAAAAAAGCAGCCTTAAGATGCGCTTTAATCCTCCAAGGAAAGTGATTACTAGCTTGAGTAGTGAGAACCTCATAGAAAGAGTGTACATAAAATTTTCCTTTACTAGGAGACCAAACACAACTTATCCACCACTGTATGCATCATCAGATCCCCCATACTCAACTTAGTGTGGCTAGAGAAGTACCCCCAACCTTTCCGGATATGTTTCCATAATCCCACTCCATATGCCCCCCTAACTTCATTAGTGCCAACCCCCCCTTATACTCCCATACTTAGTATCAATCACCACCTTCCATAATGCTTCCCTCTCATAAGTATATCTCCACAGCCATTTCCCTAAGAGAGCCTTGTTGAATACCCTCAAATTGCGAACCCCCAACCCGCCACCCCTCATTGGAGAGCACACTTTGTCCTAACCAACTAAATGAAACTTAAACTCCTTGCCGAGTCCACTCCACAAAAAATTTCATTGGAACTTCTCAATCCTTAAGGCAACACTAGCTGGGAGAGAAAATAATGATAAGAAATATGTGGGAAGGTTTGAAAGTGTGCTCTTTATTCCGACCTTCTTTAGACAAATACAACCTTTACACCCAGCCAGCCTTCGCTCTACCTTCTCTAACACCTCATCCCAAATAATCTTTGGCTTTGAATGATGCTCCCAGCAGAAGGCCAAGATACTTCATAGGTAGCTAAGAAACCACACAACCCAATAAGCTAGCCAGACCCCTTACGTTGCGAACATTCCCCACAACAACCAGCTCAGATTTAGAAAGATTTACTTTTAAACCAGAGACAGCTTCAAAACAAAGCAAGATAGCCCTTAAAGATTGGATATGACCTTGGTCTGCCTCACAAAATAGCAGTGTATCATCTGCAAACAAAAGATGCAAAATAATGGTAGAGCCGTATCCCCCACAGAGTAACCTGAGAAAAAACCACCCTCAACGGAAGCCAACAACATTCTTCTAAGAGCCTCCATGACAATAACAAATAAAAGGGGTGATGGATCGCCTTGTCGCAACCCCCGCGAGCTGTTGAAGAATCCCACAGGGTCACCATTCACCAAGACCGAGAATTGAATCGTTGACACACAATGCCTCATCCACAACCTCCATCTCTCCCCAAAACCACATCTCCTCAACAAGTAAAATAGGAATTCCCAATTAACATGATCAAAAACCTTCTCCATGTCTAATTTACACAAAATACCCGGAAATCCTGACTTAATCCTGCTGCTGTCCAAGCATTCCTCAGCAAAAAGGACCAAATCCAATATTTGTCTTCCCCTTACAAATGCATTTTGAGACTTAGATATGATTCCATCCATGACTAAGCTCATCCTATTAGCTTACAAGACTAATAGAATGGAAATCCTTCACCTCCATTGCACCAACCTTTTTGGGAACAAGTGCAATGAATGTAGAATTAAAACTCTTCTCAAACTTCCCAAAAGTGAAAAATTCATGAAAAACCTTCATGACATCCTCTTTCACCACCTCCCAACAAGTCTGAAAAAATGTCATGGTAGAACCATCAAGACCTGGAGTTTTGTCTCCATTCATTTTTCTAACTACTTGTTGTACCTCTTCCTCTTCGAAAGGTCTCTCAAGCCAAACCATACTTGTCAAATCAATTGCCTCAAAAGATAGACCATCTAGTCTAGGCCTCCAATCAAATGGTTCAGAAAGCAACTCTTCGAAATGTCCAGCAATGTGATCCTTGATCACTAATTGGTCTGAGGAAACAAGGCCATCTATGGTCAGGGTCTCTATGTGAGTCGGCTACCCGATGAAAAAACTTCAAACATTTATCCCCTTCCCTTAGCCACAAGGCCCTTGGCTTTTGACTCCAAGAAATTTCCTCCACTAGAGTCCCCCTTTCTAGTTCTGAGATGACTTGGCTTTTGCGGGTGTTCTCCCTCGAATGCATGCTCTCTACTTCTACACCCTCCAAACCTTGTAACTATTATAATAATGTCTTCTTCTAGAATTCTACATTGCCAAATACCTATTCATTCCAAGACTTCAAGTCCTTCAAAGCTTTCAATTTACCTACCAAAATAAAGTTCAAGGTAGGGCTGAGCACCGACAGTTTCGGAGTCGGAGGTTGATTTTTTTTTTAATTTTTTTTTAACTTCATATTTGACCCACTTTTAAAAAAAAAAATTGTGGGCTTTCAAATTTCAATTTTCTCAAAATTACAATCCAAATTTATTAAACTTTTGATTATAATAAAAAAACAACTAAATAAAACAACATACTAACATACATTCAAAAATTAAAAATAAAAGGAAAGTCTTATTTTTACATGTACTCCCATCATCCATGATTTCATATCTACATCCAACTAATCACTACAATAAACAAAGACACTGTATACAAAATGAAGATTAAAAAAAAGGCACTGTATATGAAATGAAGATTCAAAAAATAGTATTACTATTTTATATATAATATAGTATTAATATATTATACTATTAGTCTATTACTATATCTTATAGTATAATTACTAATACTATAGTATCATACTATTAGTATGTTAGTGATTTAATATAATATATATATTAAATCTCTAATCTCTTATACTTGATATATATATTAATATATATAAATATTAGTAATACACTAATAGTATTAGTATTAGTATTAGTTATACTAGTAGTGATATTAGTTATACTAATAGTTATATTAGTATTAGTTATTATTAATATTATATATTATACTAATAGTGATATTAATACTATATATAGTTATAATGATTAGTATAACTACATTAGTATTAGTTATAGTGATTTAGCATAACTATACTAGTATAAGTTATAGTGATTTAGTATAGGTATAATACTATAAGTTATAACTATTGTCTATAATAGTATTAGTATAAATATTAGTATTAGTTATAGTGATTTAGTGTAACTATATTAGTATAAGTTATAGTAATTTAGCATAGGTATAATACTATAAGTTATAATTATAGTCTATATGAGTATTAGTATTTGCTATAGTGATTTTAATTTAGTATAACTATATAATACTATTAGTATAAATCACTATACTAACTATATCACTGATAGTATTAGTATATTAATACTAGTATATCACTATAGTTAATAGTATCATATAGTAATATAGTATTAGTAATTAATACTATAGTGACTTATATAGTAATTTATATATAGACTTAAAGTGGAGTATTAATAGTATTAGTATTAGAACATAAATCTAATTAATATACTAATGTATATTAGTATTACTAATATATTTATCAAAAGGAATATGTTGAGAATTTATTAAGTCAAAAAATATAATTAATACATGATATTATTATATAAAATTTATATGAATAATACTTTAGTTATTATACATTACTATTATATGTTATTCTAAATTTATAGATTAGTGTTAATCCATTAGTATTACATGTTGATGTTATTATGCATCTTAGTATTTATAGTATATTATATATACATTAGTATTAGATGTTCTTATATGTATACATTAGTAATTTAGTGTTACAACTTACATGTAACATGGTAATAATATTGTAAATTTGTAATAATATGATATTTAAATATAGTCATATACTAAACTATTATTATTTATTAGTCAATTTAGTCTATATATTATAGTATAAATATATTATTTAATTAGTATATTATTGAGTTTAACTAACTATATAAGATATAGTTGTATAAACTTTAAATGATTAATATATAGAAAAACAAATATTTTTATAAAATATGTATAAAATCGGAGGCGGAGTCGGAGGACCAAGTCGGAGGTGGATCGGAGCGGAGTCGGAGTCGGAGTCAGAGTCGGTTCTTCAATGACTCCGACTCCGATTTCCAATAGGGAAAAAACTCCGACTCCGACTCGTCGGAGTCGAAGCGGACCCAGAGCGGAGTCGGATTCGGAGTCGGATTGTCGGATTGTCGGATTTTTGCTCAGCCCTAGTTCAAGGTGCCCTGTATCTAATATGAACGCCACCATTGTCTAATCAACTTCACAAACCATAAGCTTGTAACCACATGTTCTCAAATTTAAAGTACCTTCGCCCTCCTTGGATCCCTCCGCAATCCAACAATATAGGTAAGTGATCTGAACATATCCGTGGTAGTCTTTTTTGGCATACATCTAGAAAATGCATGATATAAGAAATCTATCCAATCTAGACCAAGCATGATTGTTAGACCATGTGAATGTACCTCCAACAAGAGGAATATCCATAAGATCCATCTCAAATATGAAATCAGAAAATTCAACCATAGCATGGTTTTGACATCCCGTCCCCGATCTCTCGCTCAGGAACCTTGTCACATTGAAATCCCCACCAATGCACTACGGAACATCCCACCAAGTGCTCAACCCGGCAAGCTCTTCCCAAAAAAACTTTCTCTCGCTATCCAAATTAGGACCATAAAACCCAACAAAGGCCCACAAAAACCATCTTCAGAATTTTTAAACGAACGTGCCACCGAGTATTCCTCTACAAACTCATCGAGATTCTCCACCACCCTTTTATCCCAAATTACTAAGACTCCACAGGAAGGACCAGCCTACGTACTGACAACCCCAAATACTCTGGATAATGCTTCTCGTAATAAACTTCAATTTAGTCTCCAGCAAACAAATGATGTCTACCTTCCATTGTTGAGACAAATTTTTTATTCGGATGCGCTTATCTATCTCATTCAATCCCCTAACATTTCAAATAATGAGTTTGGGCTTCATTTATCAACAGCTACAAGTCTCCCTTGTTCCTACCATGGCTTGGACTTCCCTCCTTTCCATCGTAATTGATAGACCAAGAAAACCTTCTAAATTCTTTGTTCCTTTTAGATCCCATATCATGGTGGTAGTGACCTGCCTCAAATGTTGTAAGAAGTGCCTTGAATTGATCTCCAAACCCTCGCAAGGGGGTAGAGTACAAAGAGGGACAGGATCATCCCCACCTTCCCTACCATCCAAATTACTTGACCCCCACAACGCCCTTTGCCCTTCTAACTCTGGCCGTACATTAGCTATCTCAATAGGATACTCCTGATATATGGATCCCTCCTCCGAAGGACTACTCACAAGCTCTCCACCCACTAAGTTTGTCTCCAACTGATCTACCTCCACTTCTTGCAACCGGATCAAATCCCTCGATCCATCAAAGAAGAATGACCTCCACTTATAGATATCACTAACTGAAGGGGTAAGATGGCAAGGAATCGTCGTTGGTAAGAGTGTGGAAACCAATCTCCTTCATCAGAGGGATGACGGTAAAGGAATCTATAGCCTCTAGCCTCCGACGAAAAGTCTATGACACCCTTTTTTTCTTTTTTCTTTTTTCCGGGGGGGGAGTCTCGCCGTCAATGTGCAGAAACCGAGTCTGAGTTAGCGTCGAATACACCCATATTTTCACTCGTTGGCAATACTTCCATCTAAGTGGCGTCAGAGAAATCGTCAGTAACTAGCGAACCTATTTGTGCCATCCCGGTGGGGGGGACAGGGCTTCCATCATCCTGGGGAGAGAAACCGAAGTTGAGCCCGTTACGTAATTGCCCTTGTTCTCGCTCACCGACGATACTATCGTTGGAGGGACATCGATGGGGGGACAGCCTGCTACCGGCGAATAAGTCAGTGACACCCCTGGAGGATAACCGACCGTTGGCGCAATGGGAAGACCTAGAGCCTAAACTCATTTCTGGGTTCTTGGCCCACCAAGCATGCGTAGGTCGGGTCGAACACTGGTCGAACCCAATTTTAGTTTTACCCTTATTAGTGATTATAAGCCGGCCAGTTTTACAAATAGAGCAGCCCATTCGAAGCCCACTAGATCCAACCTTCTCTTTATTCCACTCCAAGCCCATCCCTTCACCCACCTGTTTGATTGGCCCCTCCACCATCTCTTTTAACGCTAAAAGTTGGTCCTTCATTTTCAAAATAGTGTTAGGCATGCCACCTACTGACAAGCCTCCACCAAACCAGCCACCTACTGTAGCCCCAACTCCCTTCTGATTGGCCCTCGATATGAATTTTGGTAGAGCTCATGATGTTCTCTTGGAAACACCCCTGACTTGATAACACCGGAACCTTCTCTCCAGGCTGGTATACCACTCTCGACCCTGCATGTATGAGACACTGAGCCCATTGCCAGACTTTCCAAAGCCTCCTTATACAACCTCCCTTGTACTCTTAAGTGTCCATCCCATTGATGTTGAGGTGCCTTGAGCATATCATATCCCCTACCAACATGCAAAGAGGACACCCAGTTTCTGCTGTCGAAAACAGAGGTTGCCATTTAACTAAGAGCATCAACAAAGCTCTTCCATTCCCTCCCTTCTATTCCTTCCAAAATGACAATAAAACTACTTCTTTGTCCTCTACCATAATCTGACAACACCAAGTATTTGCCATAGTAATTACAACATCGTTGCACCAAATACAATCTACTACCATCTCTAATTGTTTTATAATAATTCCTCTTGTCCCCAGTTAGAAAACAATCCATCACTGCTTTCCCCACCCAGCCCTCAAAACCGCTTCCCACAATAATGCTTTTCAACACCTTCCTGCTCTTCTCGGTAATACACAAACAATCATTGCCCTCCTTTGAAAACTCAAAGACCTTTGAATTGATTAGAACCTTCTTCCCCATTCCTTTTTTTTGATAAGTTCCTTCTTCCCCATTCCTATACTAGGATGTTAAAAAGAAATGGATAATTACCAACGAGGAGCCCCAGAATAATTCATCGGAGAGAGAGGGAGAGGGAGAGGGAGAGAGAGAGAGAGAGAGAGATGAAATATGTTGTTCCCCCCTCTCTCATCTTTCTTGTAGAAATGGGAAAATGCAAATGGAAATTTTCTAGGCTATTTTTCAAGATAGATGACAACCTCTGAAAAACTCTAAGATACACTTTCCAGAAATATGAAACAGTTTCCAGCACATGCTTTTCTCCAAATTTCAAAAGAGAAGTTCTAGGTTTACAAAGAGATCTTACAAAAGAAGTTTACCGATGTGTGATAATGTGATACGTCAAATCTACTATATTATAAAAAGAACTCTACAATCTAACATACCATATCAAGCCACATCAATTTGTAAGCTTATTTTTTGTAAGAGTTCTTTGTAGACTAAACATTTCTCATTTGAAAATGGGTAGCATGCATCTACATATCTTAAATGCTGTCTAATGTTTGAGAAAGCAAGAACCAAAAGTTTCTAATCTTCACATCTAATGATCTGGAGGCAAACTTTCCTCAACACAGAATGCACAATGCAGATCTAAGACTGCTACACTGATTTTAAAATGGGAATATAGAATATGACCCTGGAAAATAAAGATTAGGATTTGGGAACAAAGACCTCTTTTCAATAAGATAAAAACCTCTTCAATGATAGTAATGAAAATTTCTGCCATATATCAAAACTAGAGTATGCAATATGAGGCAAAGCAAGCAAAATAAAATATTCATCACCATTCTCTCATGGGGCTGATTTATTAGGTTAATATCGTAGGCAAAAAAGAATAGTCAATTACCAACCTCATTAATGATTTGTTCATCCTCCTCTTGAGGGAGTGCATCTTCCTCATTTTCTTCTGCCTTTTCCTCCACTGCTTGTACCATGGGCTCCCTAACTTTCAATCTGTCAAACCCCTTCATGTGCCGCCCATGGTCCGACTCTTTCTCTTTAATCTTCCTCAACTTCCGTTGTATTATTGATGAGACCAAATCTATACTGCCATAGACTGTCTCAGCATCTTCCTCAGCACGAATCACTCCATGCTTCTTTGCATACAACGTAACCTACAAAAAGAGGTCCTCATTACAATAACCCTTATAACCCAACAATACAAACCCTGAGATGAAAATGTAAGCAGCACTACCTCACACCGCCGAATTCTTGGGCCTTTCCCAAACTCTCCACCCCGAACTGACAACCTGACATCCACCTCCCTAACCAAATGACTGTGCTTAGCCACTGCCTTGCCCACCTTCTCTTCCACATGCTTCTTGACAGTATCAGTTAACTATATTCAGCAACAAATATTTTCTCACATCAAACACGCACTTATGGAATAATAAGCAACCGAGCAATAATACAAAACAGTGAGAATTAAAACCGTTTGGTTGGTTCATAATGCATTTACTGAAAGTCATGGATATATCAATAAGGTTGCATTTGGGTTTTAGGATTTACATCTAGGGATTTCACAAGCAGCTGCAATTATAAATTACGAGATATGAGGTCTACTAAAACATGAGAGATTTTGGATTTTTATCCAAAAAAATCACGTGCCTTACGAATTCAAGATTCCATCTTACACCAAATATTTCAAACCCACATCGATAAGGATTAAACCAATTCATGAAAAATATTTGTACCTATTACACTTTAGGTAAGCTATTTAAGCCTAAAACTGAAATCTAAGTCGGTCTCTTTAGAAGGCTCCATCCAAATGAGTCCTAAATGCCTAATACTAAGTACTTAAATTCACTCAATACGACAGAAACAATGAAAGCGACTGCGAGAGACTAAAATTTTGTTTAAATAAAAAAGACTACCAGAGACCGTGCAATGGAGAACTTTAACGATCAACTTTGGCATCTCCTTCGGTTCGACATGATTGAATTTTAATTGCAAAATTGAGCTTTTTTTATTGTCTTGGGGAACAAAGAAAAGGCTACTGTGTTCGGGTCTAGCGCCAAGGCCGAGTATAATTCTTCTCAGCAGCCAACAAAAGGGTCAGTCATTATAAGTTTTATGAGCTATCCAGAGAAGGCTTAGTGTAAATACCTCCAAGTTTTTTCCCTGAATGATCAATTTCACGGAAGATAGCGGGCCGCCCCACGACATCCGTATAGAGAGCGAACTGCCATTGCCATGGTTTGTTCTGGGTGTTAGCGAAACGGGTTTGAGATTCTTCAAAAAACTGGATTTATAAGAGGAAAGTGTGAGGGCCAGTGGATTTGGGAGTTTGGTGGGTAAGGTGGTGGAGCTGAAGAGAGAGACTGTGGCCGAAGAAGAACAAAACGAAGACGATGATGATGGTGATGATGAGGAAGGAGAGATATGGAACTGGTGAAGAGTAGGTTGCAAGGAGTATAGTAGACTAGCCATTGACCTTGGGGGAGTGTTTGGGTGGGGGGAAAATGGGAGACAATGTGAGAGAGCGTGTAAAGGAAAGGGGAAAGGGTGGGCTTTTGAGAGGTTTTTCCCAAGGGATGGAAATAGAAGTGGATATCGATTGTGTCGCCGTCACCTTATCCGGTTCAATAACTCCCATTACCGGCACCTTGCGCAGCTGTGCTCTCATGATAACGATAATTCAGGAAAAAAAAAATCGAATAGAGAAATCAACGAGGAACATCATAAATGCAATGCACGTGTAATCAAAAAAATCTATTTCAAGTCGTTATAATTTGATTTAAAAAATAAATTTTAAAATTTAAATTTTATTAATTAAATTTTATTATTTAATTTATGTGATTGGTATACTTTACACATTGATTTAAATATATAATAGTTTCATGAGAGGGCTCCTAAGGTAATTGTTTTTAGAGTTTGGTTTTAGGAAGGAATTTTGTTACATCTATAAAAAAATTATATAAAAATAATCATACAAAGTGGCATAGTTTCATCTAATCTGTTAGATCAATTTTACAATAAAAATAATTTTATAATCTAACAAATCACATCAAGCCATATCAATTTGTGAAATTATTTTTACGTAATCTCTTTATGGCTAGAGTATTTTAACCTTACGCTGCACACCTTTCAGGTAGCCTATTGGAAGAATATGGATGATAAGATATATATGTACAAACGCTTTGTAAACTAGAATAAGTAAAATAATAAGAACAAATTAGAAAGAGAGAACTCGATATTGAAACACGTTGTGATTAATGATTTCCTTAGAGTAGATTCTACCTCCTTCAAATCTTAACATGTACTAGACTTCTTGACAATTTATTCTCAAAATATAAAGTTGTCAGTTCTAGTTAATCTATTTTTCAGTACACACATAAGAAGATTCTAGAATCCGATATAAAATAATCAAAGTTAAAAAAAAAATAAACACAAAATGAATGAGAAAGTGTTTATCTAATTTTGTAGAGAATTTGGAGTATCTAAATTCGTGAGTGGGGTTTTCCTAGTTATAGAGAATGAAAATACATTTGTGAAAAGTTACAACTAATATAAAATGAAAATATACTTGTAAAAAGTCATAACTAAAACGAAATAATACTTGTGAAAAGTCACAACTAATATAAAATGAAATGATACTTTTGGAAAGTCACAGCTAAAATGCAAGAGCACTTATGAGAAGTCACAACTTTTCAAATTATAGAGAATACATTAAAAATGTTTCTAATTTACTAAAAAGCACAACTCATTTGGTGGCCAAGCGATTAAGATTTCTATCCCCAAGAGATATACATTCGTTCAAATCAGCATGACACATTTTCATTTGGATCTTGATAACCAAACCGACACATTGAATAATAATAATGGTTCACATTATTGTTTACTTAACAGAAAATATTTTAATCATTTCTAAGTCCAAGAGCATTAGCATTGGCCTAGCCAAAGCCAAAGCCAAAATTTGGCTAAAACTAGAGGTTTTGACTAAAAGCCAAAGCCATTCAAATATAACCTCACATTGGACTAGGTAAAAATAAGCCAAAATCATAATATAATATTATTTTCTTAATAATAATTTTTTTATTTTTATTTTTCATATTTTGCCACTATACTAAGCATATGATGTTAATTAATAATTTAGAAATTATTAAATTATTAATTAATATATGATTAGATTTAACATTAGAATGCAAACAATCAAAAGTTTGGAAATTAAATATGGGTTTGATCTGTGAACAATGACTAGCTAAATTTGGATTTTCCTTTGTATTTACTGTAGCTCAAAGTTTCATTTAAAAGATTTTAGCTAATCCAATGCATCTCATTTAAGTAAGCTATATTTAAGACTTAATTGTCCAATGCCAGTGCTCTAAAAACCAACTGCTATCGTTTTTTTTTCAAAACAATTATGAGTACATGGAACGAGGCCATATGCTGCTAAGTTCTTCCGAGGATGGGACATCAAAGACAAAGAACAATCGTATTCTTCAATAATATTGGCCAAATCTTCATTTGAGGTGATTAAAATTAGCTATTACACTTCAGCTTACAAGAGCCAGCCAATCTGACAATGACAATAGGGCCCATAGGCCACTTCATAGCTTGTTTCATGAATTTTATTCTACAAAACCGCTTCTAAGCAGTCGGGCCGTGAATCTTCCAAGAGCAGGCCTCTATTTACCTGTTGTCATGTAAGGAAATACACAATAATTTCAATAGGCTCCACCACAGAGAATCAAGAGTCGTCTGTCACTGTCATCCTCACCGTTGTCCTCATCGTCCTCCTCAACCACTTCCATGGTCGGTGAGCATCATCCTTATTTGCCCCTTACCCAAACAAAGCCCAATAGACTCCTCCCCCCTCTCTCTAGAAAAACCCTAACTTTCTCTCTCAAGAAAGCCACCCACATATCTCAATCCTTCTCTCTACTAATGGTGTCTGGATCTTCGCAGAATTTTTGGTGTTGGTGTTGTGTACATGGTTCAAGAGAATTGTTTTTTGGCCTATGCCATATTCTGCTATTTGTTCTCTCTTGGTTGAAGTGTAAATATCAGTTTTTCATATGCTATTAATTTCCCTTTGCCGACCTTCGTAATAATTGAGGTGTTTTCATCTTGAACAAACTCAAGAAGCAAATAGCATTCTTATTCCTCTTGGTTTTTTGGTCTCAAGTTTTAGGAGTATGGGATGGTCATACCTCGCGTGGTAATTTTTTTTTTTTTTCCTTATAGCTTATCTTTGTAATAATTTGGGTTGCTTTCATGTTGAACAAATTCGAGAAGCAGATAGCATTCTTCTTCTTCTTTTTCTTGGTCTCGAATTTTAGGCATACGGGGAAGGGTAATACCTCGCGTGGTAGATATTTTTTCTTTCTTTCATTCACCGATTTTTTTTGTAATGCATACTCATAAGCGGATATGTATGGCTTTGAAAATGATGCAAGCTTTGCCAACGAAGAGATCTGTGCAAAGAGGGGGAGATTTGTGTGTCACTCTTGGAATTTTTTTCCTAGATGCGGGTCTCATTGTAGTGTAAATAGAACGCCTATGTGACATTAAATTATTGGAGGGCTGCTTTTAGGGAAAGGTCAGCCCGATCGGTTATAAGATTCTTCCTTTATTCTATAGTCTAATTTTTACTATTTAGTTGGACTTGTGTGGTAGCCGGCAATAGGTTTGAGCCCTTTTCCTTTCATTGCTGATTTTTAGTGTTGAGCTAGTCAGGCCTGATAAGGGTCATCATGTTTAAGTAGCGAGCCAATGGCCCTATTTACTTTTTAACCAGAAAGTAATAGAAAATTAGAAATTTCTTTTTCGTATCATCTTCTTCTTCTTTTTGAATTTCTTGGAGGTTTTCTCACTCTCGAAGTGAGATATTTTTATCAATCCATTAGGTGTGTTACAAATTGGTATCAGAGAGACACCGATCTCTATGTTATTAATCAAATTCTCCAGTTAAAACAAAGTTGTGAAGTGTTTCAACAGTGACTAGAAAGATTTGGAGATAAACTTGCTACCATGAAAAAGGAAACCAACGCAGCCATAGACGCAACCATGGATGAGATTTCTACAACAATCGACAATATTATTCAAGAATCAACCAAGGTTGAAACCATTTTTACGCCATCTGCCACGGTTACATGTGCAAACGAAAATGAAGCAAAAGAGCCAAAATTTCTTTCGAGTATCATATCTCCCTTGCGACCAAAACTACCTCTCTCAGATCCAGATCGATATTCCTAATGGTGAAACTATCAAAGGTAACCACGAAATTTTCACGCCCAGTCTGAATACCGACATTTCCAAAAGGGATAGAGCCCAAAGAATGATAAATAAAGCAAGAGAAGGGCCAGAGAGAAAAATGAGATGTTGTGCGGGTTTGAAAATTTCTTAGAGCTGGAACAGAGCACCACTACTACTACTCCAACCCCAAGTTTCATGCTCATATTCTCAGATTTAGGAGTTTGACCCTGGTGGATTCAATTTCCAGTGTCTCCACTTCTCACACTCACTTCTCTTCCATGACCGCAAACCCTTCTGCAGCCCCCTGCCCCCACTTCGAAAACCCAAATTTTTTCCTCCATTCTCAGAAATCGTTGAAGACCCATTTTCATTTGTCCCCATCAGTCCCGTATTCAATCCTAGAACCCACAATCTCAGCCACACCACAAGGGCACAACATGAGGTACATAAAGGATGAGCTGCTAAGGGCACTGTCCGCAACACTGTGGTTCTTACGTTTGTAGAGTCGCCACTACTAGTAGAGGTCTCCAATGCAACCAACGCCATTCAGTTCACCCTGACTATTACCTTCGGAGCAAACACAGAGATATCACAGTTGAATGGTCGATTCGGTGGGCATCCCACCGAGAGCATGAATCACAATGATGATGAATAGTGCCTCTGGAAATCCCAACCCCTTACGCCCCATTCGTAGTGATCCACAGTCGAAGATGATGGCACCCAATGGAAGTATCTTGTCCCTGTCCTCCACGACCAGCTTACCAACCACAACTTTGTCTGGCCCTTTATCTCCTCGGTGGGATCATCAGCTCGAAAAAGTTACTTACAAAAGTCGACAGAGTCTCTTGTCTCTTTGAACAGACTGCTCGTTGAAGTATTGCCGCTGAGGGGTGTTTTTTAGCCCTTTGATAGAGGAAGGGAGCATATACCCGTCTTTTCCTATATCAATATTAGAGGCCTGTTTGATGTTGATGATGGCACATTGATTGGAATTATTGGCCTAAGGATGAAGGTGATCCACCAGATTGTTGGTAGGCAAAGAATAAGATTAATTAGGAAGAATTCATTGGCCACCACTTCAAAGAACAATGAAGAAGTTGATGGAAGTCCGTGCTCCTAACACTTGAGGAATCAATCCATATCCAAAATAGAATTAGAGTAGATATTATTATGGCTCTTGATAATATCTTAAAAGCAACCGTTACTGAACCACATTTAGAGAAAGCCATGTATTGCACTCTTAAATGGATAGACAGGTGCGTAGCAACTGTTTTCGTAGCTAATAGACCGGGGAGGAGGACCTTCATTACTTGCGGGTATGGCCTCTGAAGTACTTATTCTTGGTATTGCTATGATATGTAAATTCTATGAAGGGAAACTTCCTATAGGGGAGCTGTTTGTGATTATCTTGATTCTAGACCTCAAAAATAGTAGTGTTGGTTTTGCTGGACCAACTGTGGGTGGTGCATTTGATTTCTTCTCAAAGTATGATAGCAATTGGCCGTTGGGAAGGAGTCGAAGTGTCAATAGTATCACTCTTCAGACTAGCGGGCAAAAATATATCTCTGTTAGCTTTGAAAGCATAATATTTGTTGATTTACCAAGTCCAACTAAATTTTCCGGGCATCCCTCACTTGCATTCTCAATATCTTCATATTATGGAAAGAGCCTAAAAGATATTTTCCTTGAGCATTCTCTATCGGCATATCTATGTCGACATCTCCACACTAGGTTGGGTAAAATTTTGAAGTGGCACCACCAGTATAATCATCATTTTTTTATCCCTGCCAAAGTTTTTCCAACTTAATATACACAACAAATCTCATGAAAGTCTTGTAAACTGTGATTGGAGGAAGAAAAGAGCAATGCGAGTATTGGCCGTTCTTGGATGGTCCATATATACTAAGATCAACTTGGTGAGGGACTTGAGGAGACAAAAGCCTAAAGGAGAGCTAACCTTGTTCACTCATTACCAGAAGATTGTGTTGGATGACAGTGAGATGCCAACATGGCATTATGGAGAGAGGAGGACAGTGAGTGTTACTGATGACATTCAATACAGGAGGCGAGATGTTCTACCAAGATCAAGGAAACTTATCCAAACCTGGGGGGCAAAAGAGGCTCTTAACCATATGTTCTCCCAACATGTTGTCTCTTCTAACACTATAATTAGGGGCCTTGTAGTAAAATGTATAGAGGATGGATATTTCGACTGGATCACCAATGATGAGCTGGAAGTTAATGACTTCTCTTTATCTCTTTGTTCAAGTTTGACAGCTCCCGATGGAGAAGCTGGTGTGACTACTAGTGGGGAGGACATGAACCCCAAATACCCTAGCATTGTCAAGGGTGTTTTTGAGTCTAAGGACCTTCATCTGAATATTTCAAGAGAAATGTTATAGCAGAACAAAATCCCCAGGTTACCCGCAAGAATTTGACCAAGAAGTGTGTTGACATGTTCTTTGAGATTGCTGAGCACAATGAATTTGCGGGCAAGATGTTTGTATCAACTACAAAAAGAGGGTCAAAGCATAACTGCACCTTGTGGGCAAGGTGCTTGAAGAGGGAGGGTTTGTTACACTTCAACTTACAAGAGCTAGCCCATCTGACAACAACAATAGGGTCGATGGGCCACTTTATAGCTTGTTTCGATAGTCTATTTTTTACTATTTAGTTGGACTTATATGGTAGCCAGTAATGGGCTTGAGCCCTTTAGAGGAATTTTCCTTTCATTGTTATTTTTTAGTGTTGAGCTAGTCAAAGCCCGGTAAGGGTCATCATGTTTAAGTAACGAGCCAGGGACTTTCTTTGCTTTTTAACCAGAAAGTAATAGAAATTTCTTTTTCATATCATATTCTTCTTATTTATGAATTTCTTGGGTGTTTTCTCACCCTTGAAGTGGGATATTTTTATCAATCCATTAGGTGTGTTGCATTAGCCATAGAAATCACCACACTTCACCATTAACTCTGTAAAACCCAAGCTAAAAAGAAAAATCCCAAACCAAAAAGCACCATTAACTCAGTAAAATCCCAAACCAAAAAGCAAAACACTCCTCTCTTTCCTTGATCAAAGACGATAACCCAAAAATCACTTGCAACTCAATTGTCTTCAAACTCCCTCTTATTATGCACCCTCATTTGCTGCAATCTGACAAATCAGTTCTGTAAGTTTTATTTTTATCCCTTTGTTTGCAAAAAGGTCTTAGTTTTATCCCTTTGTTTGCAAAAAGGACTCGGTTTTATCCCTCTGTTTGAGGGATTTGGGATTTTTCTTTTTTGTAAGAAAAAAATCTAGTTTTTTAGATTTTTCTGCTAAAGCTACAGAGAAATTTGATAGCCTTCGTATCTTGGTTAGGCTCCACAGCATAGGGAGCTTTGTTGCTAAAAACACCACACCCACAAATAATGATAACTAGATAGACAATCAAAACAAAAATGCAGAAACATAAGAACCAAGCACATACACGACACACAGAATTTAATGTGGTTTGACAACATAATTACGTCTATAGAGTTGTCGGGGATTTTATTCAGATGAGATAACAAACACAAAGTAAGTTATGAGAGCTTCCCTCTACTCACATAATCGCAACTCTCTTTAGAACTTTTCCTCTCTTTTGTGCTCAACACGCCCTTCACTCTCTTTGTTCACAATCTGATTCACAGGAAACATTAATATTACATAGTTATAGGATACAACATCAGAAATCCTAATTTGGCAAAACATGGTTATTCGCTCGAGTGAAGTATGGAGCACGCCTTGAGCGAACAGTCTATCCAACATTGGCTCAAGCCAACTATCAAGCACACCTTTAACGAACACTAGGATTGTGATTGCTCAAGCCCATTATCATGTATACCTTAAACGAACAATCTGTTTGAGTTTCGCTTGAATGTCGAATTGAATGATAGTCGAGCGAACAATCTGCTTGGCGTTTCTTAGCTCACAAAACTAGGCTCCACAAACTCAACAAGCTCCGCACAAGGAGCTTTCGCAAAGAGGGAGGGCTCCAGGGCTACTTCGCAATGGGGGTAGCTTCACAATAGGGTAGCTACGCAGAGGGTTAGGGTGAGTTATTTGTTTCTGAGTCTTCGCATGAAGGGGCAAGAGGTGGTGGGCTCATTTTTTTGAACCGAACTGTGACATGGAAATAATCAACTAGTGTGTGGTGTAGAAAATCAAAGCGACTTCTATTAGAAATTTTCTTGTTTTTATTGTTAACTAAAGTAGTGTGATGAGCAATAAAAATTACTAATTATTTATATTTTATTTTATTTTATTTATAATTTGGCTGAAAAGTTATTTGAACTTTATCTTCTTTTATTACTAATTTTAATTAAATACATATAAAGAAAAAAAATTAGAAATGAAAGAAAGTAGAGATGAACAAAACAATATCTTCATAATTTATATATAAAATAAAAGAAGATAATATGTTTTAGACCAAAGAAGCGGAAATGTTGTTGCCCTTGGTTGGATTCTTGAAAAAAACTAAGGACAAGAGAGGAGAGTATTTTAGACTGTAAATCCTCTTTTCCAGCTTGTAATAGAGAGGAAAAATAAAGTTTAAGAACTTTGCAATCTCGCCATTTTTCACAGTAAGTTATCTTTTGAGATTCCGTGGACATAGATTTTAACGTCTAATCAAGTAAATTTTTGCTCTATCTATTTATTATTAATGCTTTAGATTTTAAGAGAAAAAAAGTGCTTTAGATTTTTAGTCACTGTCAAGGATCATTTATCATGCTTGTATTACCCAACCATCATTAACATTTAACGGCCATAACCGAGAAATGGCATCCATGATCATGTCCTTCGCTCTTCCACCACTCAGTAGTGAGTTGCTATTCTGAAATTGAAACCATGCATGCTCATGTCGTTTATCAATGGCTTACTTGGCTAAATTGTGGCTATTCCCAAATATAGTCTAGACCAAAGAAAGAAAGGAAACCATGTCTATGGGGTGGAGATCGTTCTATTATAGTACTATTTATGCAATTGCAGTTCAAAATCTCTATTCAATGCAGTCTATGCCTACTTGTCTTTTTAAGCCATTCCACTGCATCAATATCATCTGAAATTGGGATAATCTTTGAACTTTTTATCAACTCTTGTTTTCAGCTCGAGTTTTTTTTATAATTCCTTTAGGTGTATAAAGGAAAGAGTGTGGCAAAAAGTTAATAATTGGAAAAATATTTTTCTTTCTTCAACAGGTAAGGAAGTTTTGATAAAGGTTGTACTTCAAGCAATCCCTACTTACACCATGAGTGTGTTTAAGCTCCCCAAAAATTTATGTAAGGAGTTGAATGTTATGTTTGCAAAACTCTAGTGGGGAAATCAACAAAAGAATACCAATGTGCAATGGAGAAGATTGGAGAAGATGGGAAAGCAAAAAGGGAAAGGAGGTATGAGATTCAAGGATTTAGAAAGTTTCAATTTAGCCTTATTGGCTAAGCAGGGGTTGAGATTTATTCAGAATTCCAACAGCTTGGTAGCAGTGATTTTTAGAGAAAAATATTTCAGAACAACATCTCTGTTGGAGGCAAAATTGGATTACAAACCTTCTCTAATATGGAGAAGTGTGTGGAATGCAGTAGATTTATTAAAAGAGGTCTTAAGATGGAGGGTTGGTAATGGAAATAGAATCAAGATCTGGGGCCACAAGTGGTTATCATCTCCAATGTCCTTCAGTGTACAATCACATGTATCAATACTGAACAGAGATGCAAAGGTTAGGGAGCTAATATTATAGCACAATTATGAGTGGAATGAAAAATTGATAAGAAGAATATTTAAAGAAGAGGAGGGCAGACCATATTTGCAACATACCTTTGAGCATAATTGATATTGAAGATAAACTTATCTGGGGACCCTAAAAAACAGGACTATTCTCAGTTAAAAGGGCATACTATGTGGAAGTTGATAGGAAAAAATCCATCCAAGGTGAATCTTAAGGGGTGAGAGCAATGGACAGCATATGGAGGAGTATATGGGACTTGAATATACCTGGAAAAGTAAAGTTCTTTCTATGGAAAGCAAGAAATGAATTGCTAGCTACAAGAAGGAACTTATTTAATAAAAAAATTGTAGACGATCCTTTATGCCCCATTTGTTATCAAGAAGAGGAAACTGTAATGCATGTGTTATGGCAATGTCCTACAGAAAATGATGTATGGTTAGAGGCTATGAATCTAGTTTAGAAGTGGAAAAATGCAAAAGCTAATTTGCTTGATCTTTGGGAGAAGTTTATGGTGAAGTTGAGTAAGTTAGAATTGGAAGAAATAACCACAGTAATGAGGAGTTTATGGACTAGAAGGAATGATTTCATCTTTGAAAGGAAGTTCCATAGTCCCAGCTGAGTGATTAGACTAGCAAGGGAAGGATTACAAGAATTTCAATTGGCTCAATAGTTACTAAAGAACAACAAAAGAAGCAATGCAGATAGGAATGATCAGCAATGGAAAAAACCAAGGGAGAACTTTGTGAAGGCAAATTGGGATGTAGCTCTAACCAAAAAGACAGGAAGATAGGGATAGGGATCATTATCAGATATGAGAAAGGAAAGGTGATGGCTACCATCTGCGGTCAAAGAAGCAATGTACACCAACCAGCCTTAGCAGAGAGTTATGCTTTATGGATAATAATGGAAGTATGCAGGGATCTTAATTTCAATAAGGTGATTTTCGAATGAGATGCTCAAGCCATCATTAATGCAGTCAATGATGAGAATGAAGATCTCTCCTATTATGGAAATGTTATAAAAGACAAAGAAATTCTTAGATGGTAGAAATGGTTGGCACTTGGCAAGTGCAATTTGTATATAGAAATACAAATGAAGTAGCACACACTTTAGCAAAGGCAGCTTTACAGTTAGACTAGAAATAGTTTGGATAGAAGAGGCTCCAGATCTCATAATTAGTTATTTGGAGAAGGACAAGCATTGTAATGAGTGATTTGTTAATATGAATACAAGAGTCTTTCTTACTTAAAAAGAAAAAAAAGCATATGAAAATCTAGATGCTTAACTATCCCAAAAGAAAAATGTGTTAATTATTGTCGTGTTTTCAAGATTGATTACGTAAGGAAAAAAAACATACATGTATTCTCTTAAAATATAAAATAAATAACAAAATCTATCTAACCATTAGTATAATTTTTTTAGATAAGTGATAACTTCACATGGTATCCAAGCAAAGTTCATGAATTCGAATCTAACTCTAAATTTCACAAATTAATTAAATATTTTAAATGTTGTTCTTTTTTATTAAAAAAAGTCTTGCTCAAATGTTCCATCATTCAGTGAGAAACATGCCCTTCGCTAGTCTAAACATGCCCTTATCATTTCTTCTATTTAATTTAATTCATTCTCTGATTGTGAACCTTAGTTTTAGCTATCTTTTTATACAAGTTTACGGAAGAACAAAACAAAAATGGTAAGGAAAAAATGGGATTCTTAATACGAATCAAAAAATATAAGGAAAATTATAAAACAGTTGTTATATATGTTAATACTTTATAAAAAAAACGTATTGGTACTTGAGTTTTGTTAAGGCTCTATTTATTCTAAAAACATATTTTAATAATAAAAAATTACACAAAAATAATATTTAACCGTATAAACTATGACCAACCTAACCTTAGGAGATAGGAATCTTGAGTCTCGTTTGTTTTTACAACCATTCTCATCCTATCTCATCTCATTTAATCTAATCATTATAATTTTTTCAAAATCTCACACAAAATAAAATAAACAATTCAACTTTTTCAAATAAAAAAAAAATTAAAAAAAATATATTCTAATAATATTTTATTCAACTTTTAAATTTGATCTCAATTCATCTCATCTTATCTGCGAAAACAAACATATGCCTCGTTTGGTTACACAAATGAAATGAGATGAGATGAAATTAAAAGTTAAATAAAATATTGTTAGATTATAATTTTTAATTCTTTTTAGATTTAAAGAAATTAAATTATTTATTATATTTTGTGTAAAAATTTAAAAAATTATAATAATTAAATAAAATGAGATGGTTAGTATAACCAAATGAAACCTTAGTTGAATAGGTTAGCTAAATTTTCTTTATATCTAAATGGGCTAATACATCCCATTATGGGCCTAGAATGCTTGTACCAGTCCAAAATTTAAGAAAAAACTCAATAACATATTTAGGGCCAATGATACAACAATCTCCCACTGAGCTGCACAAGACATTTTATCACAATATTCATGTCCAAAAGGAGTTTGAAAGAAGTCAATGATATTAAAAAATCAAGCAATCTTAACCATGTGACTTTCTCATCAGGCACATGTCAAGTAGAGACTCAACAAAAGATTTCATAATATAATATCAATAATGCCATGATTAACAAAATGTGAACAAAATAGCATATGACATTTTTAGAAAGAGGAATGTTACATATAGTCATGGAATGTATAAATATCGTGCAGTCGCTTTAAAAAATAGTAGGGTTCACTATTAAAAAATTAATTTATTTTCATGTAGATCCTATATTTATTCACTTTTTTCAAAGCGACTACAAGACACTTACATACTCACGACTATAAGTATCATTTCTCTTTCAGAAATAGTTTAGAACATGCACATAATCATAGTATATAAAACTTCCACTAACTTAATATAACAAAATGACTCAATAAATCCATAAGAGTCTTATGTTCTTGAAAATGTTTTGGAGCTAAACCATTGGTTAGTGGGTCAATCAACATGTTCGATATTACTGTGCTTAATACAAATATAATTATTAGATCAAAAAGCTTTCTTGCTAACAACTACATACTTCACATCAACATGCTTGAAACATCTATTACTCCCAAGTGTTCTAAGAGAAGGAACTATTGCAAGATTTTTATAACAAATTTCATGGCTTCTAAATGGGATAAAATAAATAAATACCTAATTCTGAGATAAAATTTTGCAATATGACAGATATCTTGACAGCATGTTACATATTTTTCCTACACCGCCAAAAAAGCTATGAGTAGATTTTTTTTCTATTATTGTATATATAATCAAAAGTAGATTTTACATCATTTGGACCACCTATCTCAAAAGTTTAAGTGATTTAATAGTTATAATTTATCTTAATACTGTTTCTCATGTGTGGAGCAAGCTCTCCCTCAATTAATGAATTTCAACAAGTTGAATATTTAATTAAATAAGTTAGAGTATAGAGTCAGGATTCGAATTTAAGACCTTTGCTTTTGATTGATACCATGTAAAATTACCACTAATTCCAAAAATTTAAGCTGATAAAAAGATGTAGATTTAATAAATAATTTATATTTTGTCTTAACATATTTAACTATATCAAGAATGTTAAATTGCTTATATGTTAAGATAAAAATAAAAAAAATAAAATAAAATCGAATGCATCGGAAATGCCTCAATACTTTCTTTGACAATACTACACGCAACATTTGGTTGTAAACATACTTTGAGCATACATAAATCAAACTATTTATAACTGATGCATATGGCCTATGGGACCAACCGACCAACAGCATTTAAGAGCTATGATTATTTTCTTTAGGACACAATGACTTCAAAATTATATCCCCTTTAAACTTTTAACAATAGGTATTTTTATAGGGAAAATGATATTGCATATTAAACTTAAATTAAAACATTATTAAGACAAATGTTCTAAGGCAACCCAAAGATCTCATTTGATCTGATATGAAGAATCTGCAACATGCAAGAGGCCTCATTAACAATATATATATATATATATATAATCCATATATAAAAATCACTAAAAATTGTATTTGTTCCCGCTGACATGACTTAGATGTTTGCTTTATTCAACAATATTTTTATAGAAAATTATAAGAGGTGATGATAATATTCTCAAATTTCAAATATCATTGTTAAGTGACCGTATATAAGAGGACTTTTTTATTTTTTTATTTTATGAAAATAGACTCATTTCATTAATAAACCGAAATTATAACTGTGACTTATCAATAAATAGATAAGAGGACCGTTTCTTGAGTTATCATAAGAACACTGAGATTTGCATTTATGTGATAATTACATCAATGGCAGTAGTTTCACTCAATTATCATTCCTCATATTGAGGATTATAACTTATAAGTAGCCTAAAGGGCATCGAAATTGAGATGGAAAAACTCAAGTATGTACCATTGAAGAAATTTATTTGATAACTCGGTTTTTAGGCCTCAACAACTGTAGGAAATTTCTTGTAATATTTTATAACCATTTAAATTTTTTTTTTAAAGAAAACTCTATGTACAGTACTTATATTTCACTATGATAAGGTGATATTTTTTTTATTAACTTTTATTTAAAAAATAAAAAATGATCTCAAAGTGTTAAAAATAATATATTATAGATAGTAAAATAAGAGTGCACTATGTAATATTATTTTCCTTTTATTAATCAGGCGGGACGTACAATCTTTTTAGGCCCCTTCAATATTTCCAAACTACAACTAGGCCGAGTGAGTCGGTTATAAATGTTGTTGATTTCAATAATTATTATTACTAGAAGCATAATATAAGATAATTAATTGAAAATCATATAGTTGTTTTAATTACAATGCCTGAAATATGTTAAATATTTTTAAGATGAGTAAAAAAAAATTTAGATTAGTTTTATACCATGATCTATCACAAGAGTAATGTTATACTTCATACTCTCATCTTATTTTGATCTCACTATGTAAGATGTTACATATTTATCACTATTAAATAATAAATAATCATCCAATAAAATATCATCCAATGATAATAAATGTATCACATCTTACATAATATGATAAGAATGAGCTGGTAGTATGATATATAGAATTTTCCTTAAGTTAGTCATATCTTTATACTCTTTCTCAGGTTCAATTTTCTCTTTAAAAGAAATGCATTTTGAAAACTAAAAGATAGCTAGTTTTAAAGAAAATTAGTAACCTAATAATATATTATATTTCGGCGGTTTATCTTATGGCATATGTTAGCATAATTTAATAATCTTAACACTGATTTGGTTACATAAAATCAAACTATCTCATCTCTTTTCATATAATCATTATAATTTTTTTAAATTCATACACAAAATATAATAAATAATTTAATTTTTTAAAAATTTTAAAATAAAAATTATATTATAATAACATTTTATATTTATATTAAATTTTTAATAAAATATTTCATCATATCTCATCTAAACTGCATAACTAAACGAGGCATTAGTTTTAAGTAAGCATTATTAGGTTAATTAGCTTTATCATAGTTTGTTTCATAACTTTACCTTAATTTCATATATTAAATATTTTTTTTATTTACTATAAATACATTTGGACGATGATGTGATTTTATAGATATAAGTTTTATTTAATAATATAATAAAAGAGAAATAATATTTATAATAAAAAAATAATTGATGATGATGATGAAAGTTCACGAGGGCAAGGATATAAATTATTATTTTATTAAAAGTGTCATGATTTTCTCTGTAGTTGTCCCCCCTAGACAGGTCACACGTCACAGGGAAGAAAAAGTGCTCACCTTTTCGGTATTTTGGCTAAAATTTGACCGCAGCCCACTTAAGATAAATGTTGGCAAGGAAAATGCTACGTGCCCGCTGGGGCTCCCGGGCTGTAGCATTTTTTTATATATTTTTTTAAATTTATTTTTATATAAATATTTTTAATAATTTTAAATATTTTAAAAAATAAAATAAAAATTATAATATTATTTAAAAATATTTTTTAATTACGAAATAGAATAAAAATTAATATTTTATTATTTATATTTTATTTTTTGATTAAGGAAATATATATTTTTTTTTACTTTTTGATTAAGGAAGTGTTTTTTAATGATTTATTTTTTACTTTCTGATTAAGGAAGTGTTTTTTAATGATTTTTTTTTTACTTTCTGATTAAGGAAATGTTTTTTAATGATTTTTTTTTTACTTTCTGATTAAAGAAGTGTTTTTTAATGATTTTTTTTTTACTTTCTGATTAAAGAAGTGTTTTTTAATGATATTTTAAATTTATTTTATTTTTTAAAAATATTTATAAGTGTAAAAAAAATTTATATAAAAAATAAATTAAAAAATTACACATAAAAAAGTACATGTTAAGCTCAACGAGAGTCCTCAACGGGGGCTATAATATGACTATTTTAAATATTTTTTAAAAAAATCATAATATTATTAAAAAATATTTTCTTAATCATGAAGTAAAATAAAAAATTATAAAATATTTTTTAATATATATTTTTTACTTTTAAATTAAAAAAATATTTTCTTAATAATATTTTAATTTAATTTAATTTTATTTTATTAAAATATTTTAAAATATTAAAAAATCTATATAAAAATTATTTAAATAAAATATATATTAAATAATACTACAGCCCCAGCGGGGGCTGTAGCACTACCCAGTACCCATGTTGGCAATATATAACACACATATACATGTGTGTCCGCCGGCAGACTTGCTAGCAAGTGATTGAATTTTAACTTGATATCATCTCAAATCATTATTTATTTTAAAAAATTAAATTAATAGAAAAATAAAATTTTTATTATTAATATTATATTTATCTCAAAAAATTAAACTAATAGAATGATGTAAATTTTATTATTAATATAATATTCTTAACAGAATGTGACAATTATATAATGAAATTTTATTTTTCTTCAGTCTCAATTTTGCTATCACCAGTCATACAAGTGGTGGTTTTTGTATTTAGATAATTGATATAAGAAATCGCTTAGGTGGTTATGCAATTCAGATAAGATAAGATGTAATATTTTGTTAAAAGTTAAATAAAATATTATTATAATATAATTTTTTAATAATTTTTATTTTAAGTTTTAAAAAAATAAAATTGTTTATTATATTTTATATGAGAGTTTAAAAAAATTATAATGGTTATAAGAGATTTAAAATGAGATGAAATAATTTTAATTTTATATAATCAAATCCTCCCTTAAACTAGGTCAAATTAATTAGAGATGACAAGTTCAAAATGATGAATAACATTATTTTTAATAAACATGAATTAGAGAAAATTCGATTTGGTGCTCGAAATCGTTTGCAAGAAAATTTTTCTTTATAGAAATGATATTTATAATTATAGAATACGTAAGCGTCACACTTATTTTAAAAAAAAAAATAAATATAAAATTTATATAAAAACAATAATTTTAATAATGAAATATACGATATAATTCATTACTAATAAATTTAAGAATCGAATAGTACGTATGCTTCCAACTCCCTTGTAAAAAATCTATCGATTCTTCCGACTCCATTTAGAAAAATCTAGTATATTTTCTTGGTCAAGATTGTATAGATATTTTGAAATTTGTTTCTCAAAATTAAAATTAATAAGATTTTAGAAAGATATTAGAGTCCGAAAATGATCATAAATCCAACACTAGAATACGCAGTTTACATATCAGGATTAACATTTTCTATAATTTATTGTCTCAAATAAATATTAGTAGTTTTTTTTTTTTTTTTACATAATATGTTTAATAAAAAACATTATAGAGAATCTTGTTTTTATCTAATAAAAATATTAGTCAATTTGTGCCAATTATTTCAATAACAAGGGGATGTGATGCCAATTATCGACAACCTCTGGGCAGCGGACAGACAACCTCATCACGAAAATGTGGATACCGTGTTCGACAACTTCAAAGCCACGTATAAAATCCTCCACTACAATCCTTCCACCTGTCCTGATCTTGCGTTAGACAGAAATCACATATCTATTTGTCTAAAAAAGATATTTAAATTTAGGTATAATTTATTTTTAGAAAACATCTCATTTAATTTTATTATTATAATTTTTTTAATTTTTAATATAAAATAAAATAAATAATTTAATTTTTTTAAATCTTAAATAAAAATAATATTAAAAAATATATTTTAACAATATTTTATTTAATTTTTTAATTTTAATCTCATCTTATCTCTAAAAATAAATGAGTCTTAATTTTCTTACTTGAAAAATTAATTATATGATAATATATATTAAGAGAAATTTTAATTAAAATCTTTTATATGATATATCATTCATATTATATAATTTAATTTAAAATCAAATTTAAAAATTTAAATTTTATAAATTAAATTATATCACGTGAATAATATGTTATGAATCTCTAACATCTAATACCATCCACATGAGATTTATAGAGAATTATTCTATAAAATATGCTCTGTTTGTATTTTCCTTAGAAATTATATTATTTTATAAATGTTAAAGAAAAATGAAATAAGTGACTCGCCTACGTTGAATTGTTTACAACCGCACTCCCAAAAAATATCTTTCTGGGTGGGACCCAGATTTTATAACTTTCAAGTGGGACCGACAACCTACTAGTTGTTGGTGGGACCCGTGAAATATCCCCCCAAACCAATGTTGACCTTTTAATATGCGCCACCCAACCACAGCCACACAATCCAATGGCTCTTTTCCTTTTGATCTGGCTCAGATGGCAATTGCCTCTGCTGACGTGTCCAAACCAGATATTTTTGCTGGTGTCAACTTCCGGTTATTATATTATATACCGTTGGATCCGCGTCGGCGAGCTGTACTCCGTGTTTCCACCGTCCGATCCCCTCAAGATATTACATATCCCCATTTTCAGATATTTTCAGATTTCTGAAATTTTAGGAGGGGATGAGATTTTTTTTCTAAATAAGCTTTTGCTTGAAAGTTGAAGCATATACGCCCACGCCTGCAGGTACAGAGAGCGAGAGACGTGATGGGTGAGGTGGTGTTGAGCAGCGAGGAACGGGAAGCTAGAGTAGAGAGTTGGACAGAGAAGGAGGAGGAGGAGGAGATGGAAAAAAGTGTGACAGAGATTGGCATGGAGAAGAGGAAGAAGAATAAGAAGAGGACAAGTGGGAGTTCGAGTGGGGTTGTGCGGTGGGAAAGGTTCTTGCCGAGGATGATGCTGAGGGTGTTGCTGGTTGAGGCTGACGATTCCACAAGGCAGATTATAGCCGCTCTTCTAAGAAAGTGTAGCTACAGAGGTCAGTATTTGCCTCTCTTATTATTTATTTGTGTTAATTGCTGGTTTTCTTGGATTTTTCAGCTTTGTTTGTGGAATCATGAACTGGGTTTCGGCTTTTGTCTGGAAATTTTGAGCGTCTCACTTTGGATAATATATAGACTTGACTATTTGGGGGTCCTAGTTTGTGGGGCTTAGGCAGTGGTAGGAAGTGATCAGTGATGTAATTGTTTCCAAGCTTCTAAGGTTGGTTTGTTTATTGTTATGTTAGCTGGTCTTATTCTCAAAATTAAGAAATGGGTCTCGGTTGAAATGGGTTTTTTCTTCTCTTTTATGTTGAGCTACTTTTAACACTGATGATAGGAATAATTATAGCTGTCATTAGGTGGAATATCGAACCAAAAGTCTCATCAATTGAATTTCTTGATTTACCGGCTAGATCTTTTTTTTTCCTCTCCCGAAGCATCAGTCTTTTGAGTCTACTACTATTATTAGGGTTTGTCTGGATAAATTTTTTCAATCTAGGAGGGGAAAAGAAAATGGAATTAAGACAAAAAATAGAATCAGGGATTAAGTATTTAAGGAAAATAAAAGAGGATGAACCACATATCAGTGATATGACATAAAAACTACGACAGGAAGATATCGAATGCTACCAAATAGATTATAACCATCCATGTCCTCGTCTCAGTCCTTCCTACATGTTATAGCCAGTCATCAATATTTTTTATTCAGTTGATTAGCGTTCCACTTGAATTTAGACTGATACTACCTGAAGACTCCTTGTCTCACCCCAATTGTGAAAGCTTCTAGTGGATTTGATCACAGCATCTCCAGAAAGATAGTCTAACAAGGGATGCATTTACCACGTAAATGGTCATTTATATCACTGTTGTTGCTTGCGTGAAGCTTGAAATTTTGAATATTGAGTTTTGCCCAAAACCTGAGAATTTGTAGACTTGTTGCTCTAGGAACTGAAAGTGTTTTTTTTTGTATAACTGTTTGAGCAGTTGCTGCCGTTCCTGATGGCTTAAAAGCATGGGAGATACTGAAAAGGAGAGCCCATAACATAGACCTCATATTGACAGAAGTGGATTTACCATCAATATCTGGATTTGCTCTTCTTACTCTAATAATGGAGCATGAGATTTGCAAAAACATCCCCGTTATAAGTATGACTTGAAGGTTTTGATCATTAGACATTACTGATTTGGTATGACAGTGATAATTTAAAAAACTAATAGTGCATCTTTTGTCACTTTTCAGTGATGTCTTCACAGGATTCAGTCAGCACTGTTTATAAATGCATGTTGAGAGGTGCTGCTGACTATCTTGTTAAGCCTATTCGGAAAAATGAGCTGAGAAATTTGTGGCAGCATGTTTGGAGACGGCAATCTGTATGCCTATTGCTTACACTTTGGCTTATTTTTTCTTCACTTTCTATTGGTGTTGAAGGTTATGAACCACTATTCTATGTCTTGATCTGTTCCTTTTAATCTGCCAGTCAAATGTTGGCAAAAATGATCCCCAAGATGAAAGTGTTGGAGAAGAAAATGCAGAAGCCACTTCTGAAAACAATGCTGCTAGCAACCGTTCAAGTGGTCATATGGCTTGTGGACAGGGAAATAATGAACTAATCGAAAAAAAGAGTGATTCTCAGGTCAGTGTTTCTAGTTCGGTGTAAATTTCCTTTTGCATTTTTAATTTATAGGTAATTCTCTAATAACTTACTGGGGAAAACAAAAGAAAAGCTGTGGGAGGTCTCTACTTGGTGCTTGGATTAGTGTATAATCTCTATAAAAAATCTTTTCTTTAATGTTTCTTTTTAAAAAGTTTAATTAGGTGGGATGAGTATATAATTGGGTATCTTTGCATATCTACTAGCGGCCTATGTTGCATAGGAAACTAATGATCAGGATTTATTAACTAACTAGGTATTTCTTTTATGGTCATCAAATGGAAATGAATTAACTTATTGGCGATGGAAATTAATAGAGAAACTCATCAGTGTTTCTAGTTACAACACAATTTCAACCTGGCAACCAAACTCTATTAATAAGAAGAAGAAGAAAAGGTAATATTAAAATTTCAAGACAAAGTCAGAAAGGCTTAAACATCTTTTGGTTTAGGCCTGATTTGTGAAGTTTCATATAGAGACTGAGTGTTTGCCATCTCTTGCAGAGCTCTTGTACAAAGCCAGAGTTGGAAACTGAAAGTGGTCCCAAGGACAACATGAAGGAATTTTCTCAACCAAGATGGGGAAAATTGTTTCCAAGTGAAATAATTTCGCAAAATAATGAAGCATGCATCCACTTGGGTCATAATTTTCCAATGCATGAGACTGAAGCTGGGGGTAAATATCTTTCACTTTGGCATCATTTTTATGCCCTGCCCAGTGGGAAGCAACTAACATTCTGAAAATGTCTAGGATCAGCGGTAGACGCCTGCAAGGATGATAACAAAACTACTCTTGGCAAGGATGCAAAACCTGAAAGTCAAAGGAGGGATGATAATATCAGCAATGAGGCCTGTGACAATAACTATGCCACTGTCAACTCTTCTAGAGAAACCACTGACTTGATAGGAACATTTCATAACTATCCAGATTGTACTTATAAAGGCATAGGAGAGTTTGAATCTTCGCCACAATTAGATCTTTCTTTGAAAAGATCTCATCACAGTGGCTTTCGGAATGAACACACTGAAGAAAGGCGTACCCTTGGGCATTCTAATGCCTCAGCCTTTACACGGTGAGTTTTAGTTTCCTTTTTTATTCAGAATTTAGTTGATTTATTAAATTAGGTCTTTGTATGAAATTATATTTATATATTTTAAAATATAATGATCGAAGCTTCAAAATAATCATTTTGTTTTCTCTATTTTTCTTCTGATCACTTTGTATGATCATTAGGTTTTATTTACCAAACGTTTGGTTCCTGTAGGTACACTAACAGGCCATTACGACCCCCACAAACAACAGTGGCTAATGCTTCTAATCATCAGAAAGAGTACGAATCAAATTCTGAGACAAGGTTATCCAATATTGATACTGTTGGCATCACACACAGAAGTATTATCACTCTGGCTACTGGTCAATCTAAAGAATCTGAAGTTGCAACTTCGTGCTCTCAACACAGAGTATTTCCGTTGACTGTTCCAGTGAAAGGTGTACAAAGCAATAATCTTTGTGCGGGCTTTGGCTCTGCATTTTCTCCAATATTTTGTACACAATCTGGTCCATCACCAATGCCGAGTCCAAGTTTATTCTCCCAGCAGAAACCCTCCTTTCGGATGAATATGTTTTATCAGCACAATCCTGAAAATAGAAACTTTGAGCAGCAGTATAACTCACATACTCAAAATAGAAATGATGCTGCGAATCAGACTATGCACAAGCAGGAAAACAAATTGGATTCCTTGGAGGACCAAGGACATATATCTCCACCCACTGATCAGAGTGCAAGTAGCAGTTTCTGTAATGGGGGAGCAAGTCATCATAATAGCATTGGTTATGGAAGTGCTTGTGGGAGTAACAACAATGCTTTTGTCAGGGCTGCTTCAGAGAACAAAAACGAAGAAGGTTTTTTCACTCTAAGTGGAAGTTCTCATCGGTCTCTACAAAGAGAAGCGGCTCTAACCAAGTTTCGATTGAAGCGGAAAGAAAGGTGTTACGAGAAAAAGGTAAGTTATTATCGTCGTCATTTTGACTGCTACAATGTCCAACCGATAGGAATTTTCTCATAAGCTAATGCCAAATATAAATGAACAGGTTCGATATGAGAGCAGAAAAAAACTTGCTGAGCAGCGTCCAAGAGTAAAAGGACAGTTTGTTCGGCAAGTGCACATGGATCCCTCACACTTAGAAACTGATGGTGATTCCTTTGATGGTTAGTAGATAGCTCTATTCAGCTTCTGAGAGTCAAAACCATTTGTATATTTCTGCCTTGGCCTTTATTAAAGACACGGAAGCAAAATTGCATGATAGAATACTACTTACTACTAGTCCAAAGATGCTTTCTAACTCCAATTCCATATTAATATTCACTCCTTTTGGATGCTAGTTCAAATTATCAAATGCATCTGTTGTAATGTAGAGTTGTTGTAATTTCTATACACCTTTGTAGGAGGCTGCCCAGTCTTTCTTTCTTTATTTGTTGACATGTAGATTTGTTCCCCAAAAAGCCTGACAGCGTAATCAGTATAGAAGTAATGGTTAGTCATTTTCTTCTTCATCTCTTGTACTCCTTTTTGGATTGCCAAGGAAGAAGTTAATAGGGAAACCTGAATTCAATCCAAAATTGGATATCTGTTAGGCGCAATCCCTCTTTGAGTCTTTGCAATGCCTTCTTCCCACTAAACAAAGTTGGTACGCACAGGTTCCCTTAAAGAATGGTTGTTTTGCACACACAAGTTCCCACTAAACAAAAGTTAGCACGCTTTTACTTTTCTACGTTTGCGTGTATATGGTGATCTTAAATGATACCTCAATGCAAAAAGTTTCCAACGAGTGTTTTGTGAGTCATCATTCCAAGGTATAAAGAGGTGGATTTGCCAATTATTTTGAAGCAAATAATTAATGTCTTATAAAAAAGATAGAACAATATTTTGTCAGCTAAATCATAATCACTCATCTATTCCTGTTTTCATCTGCTTTTAATGGGGACGATTGAATCTTAGTTGGAAACCATAGTTAAAATGGTAGTCAACTTCAAGGATGAAGGTTCTGCACCTCATGAGTGCAAACAATCATTCGGGGTTACATTCTTTAGTAAAAAGTTAATGATTTAACCAATTTCGTATAGGAAAATTTTTTAAGGTACGGTGCACAGGATTGGAGTTTATTTTGCAGGAGTGGGTTCTAAGTATCCTGCCTTGGAGAAGTTCTCTGATATTAAAAAAAAAAAATAGTAGTAACTTTGTAGGATTTCTGAAGCATTATCTTTGCTTTCATCAAGCAATTTCTACAATTTCATGATTATCTTAATTTTTTTTGCTATTTTATTGGTTCCTTAATTTTATTATTTCTCTGAATTATTGTACTAATCTTTCCACTTCACCCATTATGATAAATCACTTATCCATATCTTGCACTCTCCTACTATTTAAATAATTATTTGTTTCATAAAAATAGCCCTTCAATTTTTAATTCTGAAATCTTTCGATTGCCATTTCCTAAAAGACACATTGAACTCCATTTCAATTACGAAAATGGAATAATGCTTGGGGTCAGAGATAACTTTGGTCCTAATCCTGAAACCATCTTTTTTCCCTCTGCAACATTGATCCTTATTCCCCAGAATTAGGCAACCTGAATTTGCTGACAGGGCAGATGGATCCAATATCCCCATATCCTCTCTCCTTTAAGGTGTCCGTTTGATAGTGAGTTGAGATGATATAAGATAAGATTGTTTTAGATGAGTTGAATAAAATATTGTTAGAATATTATTTTTTAATATTATTATTAAAATTGAATTGTTTATTATATTTTGTGTGAGAATTTAGAAAAAGTGTAATAATGAGATGAGATGAACTGAGATCACTTCTTAATCTAAACGAGGCCTAAGTCATTTTCTCCACAACATTGATCACAATTCCCTAGAATTAGGCTACTTGAGTTTGCTGGCGGGACAGAGAGACCCAAAAAACTCTTTTCCTTTTAACACTTTGGTGTGGCTTTTTAATCTCTATTTCTCTTAAGATTATATTATATTCTTACAGCTTTTGGGTAATGAAATTCTGTCTGAGTGAGACAATCATGTTGTTACCATATCTTATTTTAACCAACCTATGCCATGAATCTTGAGAGATACCATTCATGTGCCAAGCATACCCACATAGATTAGGGATCCTATAAAAGATAGATTAGTGTTGAAAGGAAAAAAGATATAGAACATTTGACTTATACGGCATAATTTGCTTAAGAAGTGGAATAATAAAAGTCACTTTTGCATTTGCATTTGCACTTTGGACCCTAACACTAGAAATGTAAGCAATCTGATTTTGTTTTTTTCCCCCTACTTTTAAGAACCAAAAAGAGAGGTGATTTACATTTGCTACACATCCTCTCAACATAAACTTGCACTTGTTCTATTATGCTCTGATTGGTTGCTAAGGTTTGATATTTGAGCACAATATATAATAATCTTAGCCCTATTTGACAGTGAAACAAACTAAAACCACTGATTTGCTGAATGTGATTTATGTGGGACCAAGGGGCTTCTTTCATCAAGCTCTTTAACGTACACATGCTTGTCAAAAAAAAATCAATGAAACCAAAAGCCCAAGTGATTTTTCTCCCCGTTACGATCGAAGATACAGTGAGCTTTTCTGGGTCCCAGAGCAAAGAAATAAGTAACTTAATTTCAGCAACTAGCAAGGAAAGAGAGTTTAGATGAGAAATCACTAAAGTATTGGGGTCCTCTTTATAACTTTCTCCTGATTGAAGGGTTCAATATATAATAACAACATATCACGACAAAGTTGTCAAAAGCAATAAACACCGTCCTTGATTTCAAATTAAGCTATGCACTCCATAGAGCTCTTTAAGAGACTCTTGAATCTGGGTCTCTCTATTTATATAGTCGAATTGAATGATTTAACACAAAGAGAGCATTAAATATTACATTAAATATTGCATAATCCTCGTAACATGTTTATTTATTTTTTAAACTGGACTATGCAATTTGGCATTCATGAGATGCGATCATACTAATACTAATGCACTGAATTTCATCAGAACTCTACAGTTAAGCGTGTTTGGACGAGAGTAATAATCATGAGAAAAAGGTGCATGGATGTGATCTAATATTGGAGATTGGTCCACTAACAATGGCTAAAAGTTTCTAACAAATCATATCAAACGCTCTAGATTGAGGGACACACAACTAACATTCTTCTTCCCACATATATATATTTGCCCATTTCTTAACCTAAAAGTAACGGCTGCATATGACACTTTAATTTAAGCACAGGAAATTATTAGAAAAGCTCCCAGGGGTACTTCCTAAAAGCCAATGCAGAGATTCTCCACGTCTTTCTCCTTTTGAAGTCTTTTTGCGTACAGCTCAATTATTATTTATTCATGCATTAATGCACCGCTAATACGTGATGCCACTTGCAGCTACGCGCGCTGGTGCATCGCTTCTCACAGCTTGTTTCCAATCAATAGAGATATTCAAAGGCTATTGGCTAAAGCACCCCATCTTCAACGGCCCTTTTGCAAGCTTTTATGTTCAATTATTCTCAAAGTATTCACCCTGTCCTCTATCATACTCATGTGTACGTAAGTAGTCTAAAATCAATTAAAGATATCCCCTATCCTCTGATCTGCTTGAGCTACTGTCAAATTATCAAAGAATTATCAGTTTTTCATATTTCCAAAGCAATCGGCCGGCCTTGTCCAGTGCATTAATTTTCACTTAAATGAATCTTATTACCTTTAATTTTGTTACTTGGTCGGAGTAAATAATAATATTTCTGACTTATGATTTAGGATTTTACACTATATATAACATATTTGTCCATGACACAAACCGTGTATGGAAAAATAAAATAAATAAATAAATAAATAAAATCGATCTTTTGCGACGAGATCACGTCCGACGAGCAAAATTTTATCGGTAAATACGACTGTTATAATTGGGTTTTCTTTATTTTGTGTTAATTAACAAGGTCGATGCATGTAATAGGAGAATATTTAGGACGGAAGTACGTACTAGACTTGTAATGGGTTAATGATTACATCTTAATTCGATTTGGCCCCTAACGAGAGATTAATCTAGTAATTCCTTCCTAATTGCTTGAATATCATTTGATAAGTAAATATAAATATTAGAAGAGCTTGTAATATTTGTTGGAATCATATATAATTATATAGTATGTAGTGTAAAAATAATGAGTATATATAATTTTTCTTTTATTTTTGTTGCCGAGAATTTCTGGTTCAGTTGTAAAAGAACTCGGTAAAGTTTTCTAATTTCTGGAGTGGATTGCACTCTTATGTTTCGAGAAATGCTACAAAGAAAGTTTTATACTATGCATATATATTTAATTAATATATAATTTTTTATTTATATTAATTAAATAAAAATATATAATATATATAAAACTTCCAGGTAGAATAACTTATTCGCGGGTTCCTGAAATGCACGGTACTGAAATTGGATGTATGGTGTATTTGGTCCGACATGCATGCAGTTTCTAGAAGCTAGCTGGGTATGAATTATTAGACACCACATGAATATATGATGGTGTTTGCTGTGTAAATTGGAGATCGTAAAGCCTAAAGCATGGCTTTTCTTTCTTTATTGTAGTGCGTGCATATTCATGATGTGAGAAGATGTACTGCCATTAATTAATTTGGAACTTAATTCGGATCTCAAAGTATTTCTATTATTCTCATATATATCTGTGACGTGGACAAATTCTGTGATTTTGTTAAAGGATAATTTAAATTGAGTAAATATAAATAAAAAAATTAATTTTTTTAATATTAAATTTTATATTTAAAAAAAATATAAAATATTTATATATTTTATTACTATATATAACGTTACTCTTTTATATTATTTAATTAGGATTTTTGTTACAAAGTGGATGTAACTTTCTTTTAAAAGGGCTTAGAAATATGTACGAAACTTTTCTTAATCTTTTAAAAAACAAATTTAAGATATATGTCTGCCACGTGGACTACTTCTGGGTAATAGCTGTGGGTACTCATATATACATATATATATATATATATATTATGTTTAAAGTATATCATAAATTAAATTTTTATTTTTAAGATTTAATTTTTATTTTATAAACTATAATAACATTATCTTATATATAATTATATTAGTAACATATGATTAAACAAATTACAAATGTTCATATTTAAGATTAACATTTTATGTTATAATTTATAAATTATAATATGAAATTATTTAATATATGATATATAAACAAATTACAAATGTTCATATTTAAGATTAACATTTTATGTTATAATTTATAAATTATAATATGAAATTATTTAATATATGATATATAATTATATATAAAATTTAAGTATATAAATATTTTGTATAATATATAAAATTAATTTTTATATATATATTTTTTCAATTGGTCCGATCTGGTTCCGAAAATTACGAAACTGAAACCGGATCGATTCCGGCCGGTTTTCATAATATAGGAACCAATTTTGGACCAGACCAACCGATCCAGTCCGGTTTCTCGATTTTCCAATTTAAATTTACATTCTTAATTTGTAGTATTATTTTTCTTGAAGAAATTATTTTTATGTATATCCTTGAATTTTAAAGTTGATATGATGGCTTCTAGTTGTATGGATTTGAGGTAAAATTGGAAGGAAGGTTAAAAACAAAGCATGAATATGGGTCTGATGCAGATGCAACAACCCGGCCGGCTCTTCCATTAGACGAATTAGGCAATTACCTAAGGACCCTATTGGAAGAAGGGCCCCACAAAAAAAAAAAAAATAGTCTAAAAGAATAATTTTTTTTAAAAGAAAAAATATATCTAATTAAAAAAATTAATTAACCCAATAACATAACCTCAAAAGTATTTTTTTTAAAGTTGATACGCATACACCCGATCAATCTTTTCATTTCCTGCTTTTCCCCCTCCCCATCCTCTGTTTCATTTCTTGTGTCTTCTCCCATGGGATATGTTAAAGCAACACCCACGATGAGAAGAAAATACATGTTGGCGTCGTTGAGATGTTTTCGCTCTGTATCGTTGACGAGAAGAAAATACTTTCTCTGTATTGTTGAGACGTTTTCGCTCCACTTCATACTCTAGGCCATTACTGTATAGGTAAAAATGTTTCTTTTCATATGGATTTTCTAGATATAGGACTTCAAATTTGGTGGTGTGAATTATATAAACTTTTCTTTAATTGAGTTTGCTTATTTATATAGTTAAGGCTGGTATTATGCAAGATAGTAAGTAGCAAATCATGTGAAAGTGTGTTTATAATTCCATCAGCCAAAAAGAATGATAAATATACTATCATGATCTCACGGAGTTGATACGAAACAGGCAAAATTTTCATTATTCACTGCACTATTCTCGTTGAAACCCTCCCAGTGGCTCTATCACCACTCAAAGAGTAATACTTTTATAGTGAATATCCTTAGGATTGGGTGTGAGATGGAGAGAAAGAGGGTGGGGAGAAGATGCAGGAAATGAAACAGAGGATGGGGAGGGGGAGAGGGAGGGAGAAAGCAGGAAAGGAAAAGATTGATTGGGTGTATGCAGATTTAAAATTAGTCCTCCTGGAGTGTCTACGTGGCACCCTATCATTGGTTGGTGTGAAAATACCTTTAACACCCGTCCGGCCCCAAGCTTTTCTCTTGATAAAATCCTCTAAATCGACAATTTTCTAATAAAGATTAAGTTGGTTATTGGTTGAAAATGTAATATAAAATCTTAATTAGTAATTTTACTTGACAAACGATTGGAATTATTTTTAAATAAAAATAGAATGTAAAAATTAAAATTAAAATAATTTTATTTAATTTTACTTTTTTTTTTTTTTTTTTAAATCTTAATAAAACTCTCAGCCTTATCCCCGAACCTATTGAGCGGCCATGACAGCAGCAATGGCCGAGAAGGGTGTGATGGCGCTCATGGGTGAGAAATGCTGCTGATGTTCGTGGGAGAGGATGGTCTGAAACACATGAAGTTGTGTTTCAAAGGAGGATAAATTAGACATTTTATATGTCCTGACGTGGAAGGTGTCCCATTTCGTGTTTTATAAGTGTGTTCTAGCATTTTTCATCAATTATTGCCACAGCTATCTTCAACTGGAGCATTTCAAAATATACATATATCATAAAATTAAGCTGTGAAAGTAACGTCAAAGATCTCTAATAACGACAATGGAATTGTTGTCACTCTTTTGATCTCTCAACGATTTATCTTATATGGACGTTTGTAATTATTACAAGCCACTTATGAACATGCATATATATATATATATATATATATATGCATGTATGTATGATAAAAAAATATAATAAAATAGAAAAGGAGATGGAGAAGAGAGGAGGGAGAGAGAATTTCAGGGTTACATTTTTACTATTCTCCAATATTTTTAAATTCATAACATCTGTCGTTATAAATAGGTGAATGAGGTCAGATAAAGAATTAAAATACAATAAATCAACAATACTAATTGATTTATACAATAAACTAAATATGATAGATAACAAGTCATATTACCATACATATGTTATTATGAATATATTCTATCATAAGTAGGTAATATTATTCCAACAAGGGTAATGATATCCTTACACTTCATTTGCTATTGCTTTACTATCTAGTTATTTTTTTTCGTTTGTTATTTGAATATGGATTAAGAATTCCAAAATATGACATTCTCTCATAATCTAGAAGAAAATAATTTCAATCAATCAATTTAATCATGTAATTTAATTAAAAATAAATTCAATTTTATAAAAATTTACCTTCATTTGATCTTTGAGTTTATCTTTTTAAAATTAAAATTTATTTTTAATTAAACTATATGATTACGCTAGTTGATTGAATTTATTTTCTTTTAGATTATGCAAGTATGTCATATTTTAAGATTTTTAATCCAGATTCAAATAGCAAAATAAAAATAAAAATAGCTGAGTAGTAAAATAGTAATGTTAACGTCGTGTTTCATACACTTGAGCCTCTTTCCTTCAACCAGGGACAAGGTCCTATAATCCGCATACAAGGGAAAACAAAGGGGTTGGGGCTCGGTGGGGGCTGGGGGCTTTCCAATGCCAAAGTCAGTCGATTGTCTTAGTAAGCCGTGTCTTTTTTTGCTTAGAGTTAGAGTTTAGAGAGAGACATTTGTACCAGAAGAACAGCTTTTATACTAGGTTCCGAGGCCCGAGGGAGTATCCGGTTCTCAGTGTCAGTGGGTTCATGTCACCCTCCCACTATAGCCCAATCAGGATCTTTTTATGCGGCGTAGAACCTGGGGTGGCGCCATCAATGCGGCGTAGAACCTGGGGTGGCGCCATCAATGCGGCGTGTAGTCCGAGAGTGGCGCCATTAATGCAGCGTGGCTCTCTAAGTGGCATTTTGCCAGTAGATGATCAGCGTTGTTATTCTTCATATCCTTTGTCAGAGAATGTAGGGCTGCTAGCATTTTCCGCCTGCTTGTCGATGCAAATCTTTTATTGCTAGGTGTTGCAGGGGATGTCAGGGGCGGCGAGTCCCATCTGTCCCTGTCAACTGGTTTTCCCGTGCTATGTCCCCCCTCTCTAGTTGGCATAATTTGGGGGCTGAGCTCCTTAAGCGACATCAGGGCCATTTGGGGGATGAGGCTTGGGCCAGGATGGGCCTTAGATGTCCTACCTATGCCTTATCCATGGGCCGGTAGGAAAATTTCTCTAACAAGTAGTAAAGAAGGTGTAAGGGTTACTCTTCTAACAATATGTATGTGTCTTTGAAAAATATAAACATTGTATACTATATGCCCCGTCTTACTTCTATCCCATGTGAGGTCTGATATTATTTACTAAATCTTGAATTTATCATTTGAAAAAAAAGAATTGATTAATTTAATAATTGATAGATATACCATCACATAATCAATACAATGATAAAAAGTGGAATGAGAGTATATAATCTTTTACTTGTCCCACACAAGCTTGGATCTTTTACCATTTGTGGCTTGTGTGACTTTTATTTGTGCAGGGTATCCACGGCAAGTGGTTTATGCAACGTTGTTAAGAGGCAAGCGACAGCAATCTATTAATTTAATGGTTTGGATGCATAATTAATCTTATAAATCTACTTTAAAGCCATGAGTTTAAAAGTCTACATACAACTATACAAGAACTTACACGCAAGTATCTATGGTAATGGGAGTAGCTGCCAGTCAAAAGCAACACTGTGCAAAATAGTTGCTGCTTTCTGCTGCTTACCTTCTTTATAACCCCATCCTCTCCTCTTCCTTAACCTCGCCAACTTCCTCTCTCTCTCTCTCTCTCTCTCTCTGCTTGCTTCCTGCAAATGTCTCAAGTCCTCATAAAGTCTCCTAAACACTGCGCCAAGCAAGGACTGAACATCGACCAGCATCACAAGAAGCTATTCTTCTTCTTCTCCTCGTTATTCACCTCGATTCTCTCACTTATATTAGTCATCTGGCTCATCTTACGCCCCTCAAAGCCTGACTTTTCCCTAAGAGAAGCTGACATCTACCAGCTCAACCTCTCAGGCTCTCACCTTCTCAACTCCTCCCTCCAACTCACCCTCCTTTCCAAGAACCCTAACCAGAAAGTTGGCATTCACTACGATGAGCTTCAAGTTTATGCCGATTACAAGGGACAACGGATAACAACCTATACCTCTCTTCCTCCTTTCTACCAAGGACATCAAGACAGTAATCTGTTAACAGCTTCTTTGATAGGAACATGGCTTCCTGTGGCTCCATCTTTTGGCTATGAAGTTGGACGTGATCAAACCGCCGGAAAACTAGTTCTGAGCCTGAAGGTGAACGGCCGGCTTCGGTGGAAAGTGGGGACTTGGGTTTCCGGCAAGTACCGGTTCAATGTGAATTGTGTTGCAGTTATGGCTTTTGGACCAGCCATCCCAACAGGTCCCTTAACTTCAAAGCAGGGTTCTCACTGTGCTACCACGGTTTGAATCTGCAAAAATGATTCGACTACAGTGAGTTGTGCTGCCTCTGTTTTTGGGTTTGTATTGGGCTTGCTTTTAACCTAGTTGGCTGCTTAATTCTAAGCTTTGTACATTGATTATGATGGACAGGATTGAAAGTTATATGATTATAAGGATTATTGAAAGAATGAAGATTTATTATAATCTTGTTTGGGTATGTTAATTATCATTGTAAGGATGATTGAAAGAATGAAAATTAAGCTTGTTTGGGATGTTAATTGTTGGTCCATCTTCTTTCTCTATCATACTTACTTTGTTTCCGGTTTCCATGTGATGAGCAAAAGAGTAGGAGAAAAGGAGTTTCTTCTCTCTCTTTTTTTTTTTTTTTCCCTCGCAGTTTCATTCTTAGGTGGGTTTAGCAGAAAGGAAGGATGATGGTGGATTGTTTCAACTTTGATTCTTTAGTCGTTTATGGGCAGAAGAAAGAGAGGTCGATAGATAGAATTAGGGATAGGGGAGATTCCAAAGGAGAAAAAAGAGAAAAAAGAGGGGGAAAATTGAGAGCTTTCTTGGCTAAGGAATCTCCAATTTACATGTCAATCCCTCACTTTCGTTATTAGACTTGGTGGAAGTGCTGGCCCCCCATCCATGCATATTATATAGCCGCAACTAATGAATCCGAATGTACCATTTACGAATTCTTGAATCTTTTTATGATACTCTTGATAAGGATAGGATTAAGTAGTGTATGAGATATCATATTATTTGAAAAAAAAAAAATTTTTACTCTTTATAAAATTTTAATGAGATTCTAATTATATCATTGATTAATCCTTTTAAAATATAGATCATATAATTTAGATCTTTAATTAGAAAGTTACGCTTTTTTTCTTTTTCATTGCCTGCATTTGAACCATACGACATGCATGCAAAAAATAAGACATATATACTATATAGTACTTGTGATTCTCTTCCATTATAAAATTAATGGAGTGTTTGTTTTTACAATTTATATACCACTTTTCTTGACAAAAAATCCCTTCACGGTTTTTTCATTAAGCTCAAGCAAAATGGCATGATGAAAAAAAATTAAAAAAAAAACGAACGTTTTTGGCAACCCATGTATCGCTCCAGCTTGAGAAGCTGTCGTCTTTTAGATATGTCTTTTTGGTGCCCCCGTGCGTGCTTGGCAAATCTATGTTGATTGTGATTGGAGTGCGCCAACAAGCGTACAAGTTAAGCAGCTTTTTTTTTTTTTTGGCAACCAATAAATAGAAGGAACATCAGATATGGACAGCAAGCTGTTATGATTAGCATCGCTTTTCAGAAAATCAAAAAGAAAATAAAAGAAGGGAGAAAATGTTAGGCCACAAATCTAAGAAACGAATGAAAGAGTGATCAGGAATAAACTGGTATTAAATATGGGAAGGAAAGGTTGCTTTCAGGAGCTAGCTAGTGATGATCTAGAGAACTCGGTAAAGGTTGTAACTCAAATAATCACAACGCCGATGAGCTGGTTTAGGTGTGGTTTGTATGATCATATGAGATGATTTTAAATTAAAATTAAAAGTTAAATAAATTAATATTATTAAAATATAATTTTTTAATATTATTATTATTTTGAAGATTGAAAAAGTTAAATTATTTATTTTATTTTGTTTAAAAATTTAAAAAAATTATAATAATGAATAAGCCAATTTGAAATAAATCCGGGCCAAAACCTGATTGCATAAACCCGATACTTTTTTTTTTTTTTCTTTCAATTTAAATGTTTTGATCTGAAAATTATTGTCCATCTCTCATTTATCTTTGTTTGAATTTTAAGCACATGAATTCTTATCATTTTCATTTATAACATGGGTCCATACTAAATATAGTGCAGACATATAGCAGGTACTTTGCAAGCTATACTTTCACTTTTGACGTGCATACTAGCTAGTTATTGCTTCATTTTTACCAATTTTTTTGAAAGTTTTTACCATCTTTTTTTGGAAGCTTTATATCTTCTGCATTCTTGATAAGTAGAAGTTTTCTAGTACATTTGCATTTAAAGAATTTCTAGAAAAAAAAAAAAAAAAAATTAAAAGGAATAATAAAACAAAAAACTTCAAAACATTCAAATTGAAAAAAAACCGGGTACCAGGACGTTGTAAATCCGGACTCCAACTGAAGTCTGACCCGGCCTAACCCAATTCGGGTTTCGCCCTGGGTTTGAAACTCAGGTTCTGGTCTGTGTATACTCGGATTCTTGAGCCGAAATCTGAATGAACAGTCTTAATAATGAGATGAAATGAAACATTTTCATTATTCAAACATAATCTTAGTTGTCGTTTAGATGGAGAGTTGGGATGAGATGAATTAAGATAAAAGATTAAAATTGAATAAAATATTATTAGAATATTATTTTTTAATATTATTATTATTTTAAAATTAAAAAAAATTAAATTATTTATTATATTTTATATGAAAATCTAAAAAAATTCTAATGAGAATGTGAGATGAAACACTTTTAGTATCCAAATAGAGAATGCAATGTCTGAGCTAGTTAACATGGACGATGTACGTTTATGAACATCCCTTTTGATCTCCCAGCTTGCTACAACTAGCAGAAATTCATCCTTTTCATGGAAAGGAATCCTTAAAACCAAAATGATTTTAAAGCAGGGTAGGCAATGACAAGTTGAAATGGATCCGTACTGCTGGGATCGCTTTCAGGAAGTGGATCGAGTTCTCTCATGGGCAGCATGACTTTCGGCCTGTTCGTCTGGAAATAACTTGGTTGCCAAGGATCCGAAAATTTGGGATAATAGCTGAAGGATCAAGAGTCTGAGAATCACTTTCTCTAATTCAAACGACCGTTGTGCTTAAGATGCAATTCATGACTACTCACAAAGAGTTGGAAAATAAAATGTTGATTCTTTAATTATTACAGCTCCTATGGACTGTTCCAGCCGTTGCTTGCCAATATGTGTCACGTGGACAATTATTACTAATCACAAAGGCAAGACAATGATGCATGTGAAGGGATGATGTTGTTCATTTGATAGACTAATCTAATATTAATTTGTAACATTCCTTGCAAGGGTCCAAGCCATATAAGAGATCATAATATAATATAAAAGGACTAATCGATAATATAATTGAAATTTCATTAAAAATTATTATAAAATGCAAGAATTTCTCCTTCTGAGATAATAGAGGATTCCATATATACTACATATACATTCACCACTCAATATGGAATGTTGTATCACACACTCGTATGGAAGGTTGGAAACTAGAGAATATTTGTAGGTATTAGAGCAGCATGCACAAGATGACATCCCTATCACAAAGTCACAAGATCATCAAGGCTCAGCTGCTCTCGACAATGTCAATGGACCTGATCTGCATCCTCAGTCAACACCAAATGCACCTACTACTTGTGTAAATGTTGCTGTCAGATTACTAGAAAGTCTCTCTTTTAGTTGAAATGTAATGTACTTTTATGTATTTTCAAAGTTAGTTACACAGCTGTACAGATTCCTTTATTCTTTAGTTAGTTAGAGCTATTTTCCTTTTTCTGTACAAAAAGACAGCTGCACCTTGTATATACGGAATGAATTAATGAAGTAAAGCAACACTTTCAGAAGATTCTCTCCTCTGCTTCTTCTTCTTCCATTTCTTTTGTTATTCTTAGATGGTATCAAGAGCCTCAGGTTGAGAATTTTTTTTTTCCTTCCATGGTTGATGAAAACCCCAAATCACCCACCAAATCCCCCTTTCTCGACTTCAACAATATTCTCAACCCCTACAGATTGGACCATGGGGATAACCTTTCACTTCCCTTGGTCCCTGACCTTCTCATTGCAAAAAACTATATTACTTGGTCCAGAGCCATGTGCAGGGCTCTTCGTGCCAAGAACAAGCTTGGGTTTATCAATGGCACCTTGCTTAAACCCAAAGCTATCACTGACCCTCTCCATGATGCTTGAGAACGCTGCAATGACCTAGTAGTTTCCTGGCTTTACAACTCAATCAACCAAACCCTCAAATCCAGCATTGCCTTAGTGGATAATGCACAACAGATATGGAATGAACTAAAAGATCGCTTCACCCAACAGAATGGTCACCGAATCTTTCAGCTCAAAATGGCTTTGGCAGGTTTGCAGCAAGAGAATGACTCTGTTCATGTCTACTTTGGTAAGTTTAAAACCTTATGGGATGAACTTACCATGTATGACCTTTTGCCTGACTGTACATGTGGTAAACTTACTGTTTTACTTAACAGATATCAAAGGGATTGTGTTATACAATTCCTCACGGGTCTCAATGACTCATACAATGCTACTCGTGACCAAATAATGCTCTTGGATCCCCTGCCCCCCATTAATAAAATTTTCTCCATGATCCAGCAGCAAGAAATGCAGCATCTCATGCTGTCTGGACTCACTTCTCCTGACTCAATGGCCTTTGTTGTCAAATAACCATATACCTCACACAAACCCTTCTCCAAACCACCTCAATCATCAAGGCGTGATAGACCATTTTGCATTCACTGCAAAATTCAAGGCCATGTTCTACACAACTGCTTTAAAGCAGGAAATGCCCAACCCCCAACTTGCTCACACTGTCATATGACAGGACACATAGCAGATAAATGCTATAAATTACATGGCTACCCACCAGGGTACAAGTTGCATGGAAAGGGTAAGCCACTTGGTTTCTCTTCTGCCAATATGACTTCACTCGAGCAAGAGGATTCCTCAAATGCCAACTTGACTTTTACTAAGGACCAATATTTGCAGCTTCTATCTCTATTGCAGTCAAAGGAAGTTTCCATTGCTAATCACTCAGTCAACAATGTCCAGGAAGATTGTAATCATCCTCCCACCATGAATGGTACCTTTCTGTGTCTTACTTCTTTCACTCCAACACTTCACTCTTCCATACAATCATCTTGGATCATTGACACTGGTGCTACATATCACATGGTCTGTAGCACCTCATTTTTTTCAACCATTATTTCTCAAGTTTCCTGTGTAGTGAGACTTCCTAATGGTCAGACAGCACCTGTCACTCATGTTGGAACTGTTCAACTCACTAACACATTAATTTTACACAATGTTTTATGTGTTCCTTCTTTCAATTTTAATCTCATCTCAGCAAAACAACTAACCAATTCACTTTCATGTTCTTTCATTTTCTTTTCACAACTTTCTTTTATTCAGGACCTTTTGTTATGGACCACGATTGGCATGGGTGAGATAAATGATGGCCTCTACCAGTTGCTTGTTGAACCAGTGTCTCCCACAACTCTACTTGATCATTTTTCAAATTCCTTACACAAAACAATTTATGTTTCTACTATTTCCACAAGTGTTAATCACATTTATGATGTTTGGCATTGTAGAATGGGTCATACACCCATTTCAAAGTTAAATCTAATCAATGACTCTTCAATCAGAAACCACATTTTTAGTATTTCTGATACAAACCCTTGTCATGTTTGTCCTCTTGCAAAGCATCATAGGCTTCCATTTCCAACTAGCACACATAAAAGCAACCATGCTTCTGAACTTATTCACTGTGATATATGGGGACCTAATTCAGTTGAAGCTTATGATGGTTCCAAATATTTTTTAACCATTGTGGATGAATTTTCTAGATGTACTTGGATATATCTCCTTAAAGCCAAATCTAATACCAGATCATGCATTGAAGCTTTCTCTAATTTAGTAGAAACATGGTTTCATACCAAAATCCAATTCCTTAGAAGTGACAATGGCCTTGAATTTCAAATGAGGGAATTTTTCAATAAAAAAGGTATCATCCATCACAGAACATGTGTGGAAACTCCCCAACAAAATGGGGTTGTCGAGACAAAGCATCAACATCTCTTAAACATAGCTCGAGCCCTTAAGATTCAATCTAACCTTCCCAATCAATATTGGACTAACTGCATTCTTACTGCAGTTTATATTATCAATCGGGTTCCAAGCCCCCTTCTCTCAAATAAAACTCCCTTTGAACTACTTTTTAATTCACCACCAACATATTCTCACATGAAAATATTAGGATGCTTGTGTTTTGCCTCTACTCTCTCTCAAAACAGAACAAAATTTGATCCTCGAGGCAGGCAGTGTGTTTTTCTTGGTTACCCTTTTGGGGTAAAAGGCTACAAATTACTTGATCTTAATACCAAAACAGTTTTCCTTTCTAGAGACATTACCTTTTATGGATATATTTTCCCTTTCCATAATTCATCTCATTCCTCAGCTGACCATCATCAGCTAGTTCCTCCCTCTTCTCCTTCCATTTTACATACCACTCCATTCTCAAATCCATCATCTTCAAACATTCCCACCATGCCATTATCTCCAGCACCTTCCTCTCCATCATCTTTGTCTCCTGAACCAATAGTTTCTACACCCTTCTCTCCCTTACAATCACCTTCACCCTCTGTACCTCCTCCTCCTCTTAGGAAGTCAACTAGAACAAGGAAAGCACCTGAATACCTTAAAGACTTTCATTGCCAACAGGCCACTTCCATCTCACATGCTCAATCTGTGGAAATGACATCCTCTTCACCAGGTATACCATTTCCCTTATTAGCTTCTATCTCATATGCTCATTTATCACCCATTTTCTCTTCATTTTCTTCTACCATCTTATCCACCCATGATCCACATTCATATAAACAAGCTGCCAAAAACCCTGACTGGTGCAAAGCAATGGAAACTGAACTTGAGGCATTAGAGCTCAATAACACATGGATCCTTACTGATCTGCCCCTGGAAAAGTCCCTATTGATTGCAAATATGTCTACAAAACCAAGTTTCATTCTAATGGTACAATCGAGAGAAAGAAGGCAAGATTAGTTGCCAAAGGATTCACCCAACAAGAAGGGGTGGACTTCCATGAGACCTTTTCACCAGTGGTCAATATTGTCACTGTCAGAACCATTCTTGCCTTAGCTGCATTCAAAGGTTGGGACCTTCAACAATTCGATGTCAACAATGCATTCCTCCATGGTGAACTTAAGGAGAAAATTTACATGAAAAGGCGACCTGGATATCAAAAGGGCAAGCCTGGCCAAGTATGCAAATTGCTTAAAAGTCTCTATGGACTTAAGCAAGCCTCATGGCAATGGTATGATAAATTCTCCACATCCTTAGTTCAGTTTGGTTTTAAACAGTCAAAGGCTGACTATAGCCTTTTCACTTGCATCAATGGTGCCACTTTCACAGCCCTGCTTGTTTATGTAGATGACATAATAGTTGCAAGCAATTCTCTTGATTTCATTTATGTTCTCAAAAGTTTTCTGAACCACCAATTCAAAATTAAAGACCTTGGATCCTTAAGATATTTTCTTGGCATTGAGGTTGCTAGATCTCCAACTGGCATTCATAAAGAAAATATACTCTGGATATACTTGCTGATTATGGTCACTTAGCTTCTAAGCCCTTGAAAATTCCAATGGAACAAAATCACAAGCTAAGCAAGACCACTGGCACTCCCTTAGGTGATCCCACCTCCTATAGGCAGCTTATAGGTCGACTTTTATACCTTACCCTTACTAGACCAGATATAAGCTACCCCATTCAAGTCCTCAGCTAATTTATGGACAAACCCACCACCACCCACCTCACTGCAGCTAATAAAGTCCTGAGATATCTTTAAAATGCTCTTGGTCAAGGTATCCTTCTGTCATCTACTTCATCAATACACTTACAAGGTTACTGTGACTCAGATTGGGCTTCTTGCCCTGATACACGAAAATCAGTAACTGGTTATTGTATCTTTTTGGAAAATTCTCTCATTTCTTGGCTTTAAAAAAAAAAATAAAATGTTGTGTCACGATCATCTGCTGAAGCAGAATATCGTGCTATGGCATCCCTATCTACTAAATTCACATGGCTCAGACATCTGCTCTCTGATCTTCTTATTCCTCATCCTCAAGCTGCTGAGATGTTTTGTGATAATCAAGCTGCTCTTCACATAGCAGCCAGCCCAGTTTTTTATGAAAGGACAAAACACATTGAAGTGGATTGTCACTTAATAAGAGATAAAATCCTAGAAGGCAGCATCAAAACTGCACATGTCTCCACTCACTCACAGTTAGCTGACATATTCACAAAATCTCTCCCATCCTACACCCTTTATTCTCATTTATCCAAGATGTGAATAGTGAATATCTATTCTCCATCTTGCGGGGAGTATTAAAGCAGCATGCACAAGATGGCATCCCTATCACAAAGTTACAAGATCATCAAGGCTCAGCTGCTCTCGACAATGTCAATAGACCTGATCTGCATCCTCAGTCAGCACCAAATGCACTTACTACTTGTGTAAATATTACTTTCAGATTACTAGAAAGTCCCTCTTTTAGTTGAAATGTAATGTACTTTTATGTATTTTCAAAGTTAGTTATACAGCTATACAGATTCTTTTATTCTTTAGTTAGTTAGAGCTATTTTCCTTTTTCTGTACAAAAAGGTAGCTGCACCTTGTATATACGGAATGAATTAATGACGTAAAGCAACACTTTCAGAAGATTCTCTCATCTGCTTCTTCTTCTTCCATTTCTTTTGTTATTCTTACAGTAGGACCAAATTCAATGATGGTAGAGAGAGAGAGAGAGATTCTCCCCTTTCTAATACAATCCAAGGAGTTACAGTTTGTAGGCACCAAATTGGGCCTAGGTTGAGTCCAAATTATAGTTTATCAATCTGTTGGAGTAGCTTCATATAAGAGGGGAATGTATTGAAATTTTATAGTTTATTTTTATAGATAAGATAAGATGAGTTGAGATAAAAGTTAAAAATTGAATAAAATATTATTAGAATATATATTTTTAATATTATTTTTATTTTAAAATTTGAAAAATGTTAAATTATTATTTATTTTATTTTGTGTAAAAATTTAAAAAAGTTATAATTATTAGATAATATGATAATGTGCAATAAGATTAGAATGAATGTGAAAATAAATTAATAGAACTTTTCAAATATTTGAACAATAAATTAATATTGTCTACAGAGCCAGAAAACAGCTGCCATGCATACGGATGAAATTTGACAGGCCAGCTGGTACAATCATGCAGCATGTAACCAAGCATATTAATTTGTTTTAGTGACACCGAACGTGAATTAAAGTATCTTATATTATATTTTGGGCCAGTGAGAGTTTAGATAATTAATTTGCGAGCTGGTTTATTTAAGCGCAAAACACATATACCACACATGATCATATCATCCGTTACTATACAAAAATATTTATATTATAATTTTGAAAAAGTCTACTATGCCGTCTCAAATATACCGCTCGGTTTGACCGTTCAATGATTTTTTTTTACCGACTGATAAAAAAAATAATTTTAAATGTATTGATATATTTTTTTTAATTTTTAAAAAATATTTAAATATATTAAAAAATATAAATAAAAAAAATTATTTGTACAACTAACGGTAATACCAAACAGTGCTACTTGGAAGGCAGAATACCACCGCTATGTAATTTTACTATAATTAACGTGGTCCTATAGTAAATCTACAACATAAGTGACGTGTTTACAAGGTACTGACAACTTACAAGTAGCAGAGCAATAAAAAAAAATATTATGTATTAATTATTAATTATTTTTATATTTTATATTTATAATTTTTTTTATAAAGTGTGAGGATATTTTTTATAAAATGTTAAGTGTTTTTTTATAAAACATTTTCATAAAAAAACCACACCAAATCTTTTGGATATATTTTGCCGCTCACGGTCACTACATTGACTGCACGTCTTTCGCTACATCTATATGCATCGATCTGATAACAATTAGGTCGTTTTGGATTTAAAAAATATTTTTCATCTCATTTTATATTATTATTATAATTTTTTAAATTTTTATATAAAATATAATAAATAATTTAAAATTTTTAAATTATAATTTTATTTTTTAAAATTTTAAAATAATAATAATATTAAAAAATAATATTTTAATATTATATTTTTTTCAAATTTTCATCTATTATTTAAAACTATCACATTTCTAAATCCGCATCAACCCTTAAAAGCTATATATGGTAGAGAGCAACGACTTGCTAGCTAGCTGTTGATCTGTACAATTCTTCCACTTTCGTCAGGAGGTTTTGACAAAATATATGATAGTGTTGGGTGGCCCTAATTTTCAATTCGAAATGACAGCTTAACTACGACAGTACATATATATATATATATATATATATAATAAATAATAGAAGTAATATTATTAATTAAAATCAGAAACTATATTTTCTAAACAATAATTGACATAACTCATGTTTCAAAAGTACTATACAAGCTGCTGCATTCAAATCAGCTAGAAAATATTCTATGAATGTTAAGCCCAAAATCGTTGCTAGTAGAAAAATGTTTTTTATTGAATGCTAATTAAGTTCCCAATATAACAGTATTATTGAATATTAATCATAATCTATAATATTAATTGCGATCTAGCTTGATTATCTTTTCTGTACAAGTACTGATATCAAACAGCTTGTAATATCAAATCGATGGAGTGAAGTCCGCCAAAACAAGCTTCTAAGAGCATTGGCAATGAACTAGTCAAATGTCAATACAAGTTCAAATTTTAACTAGATGTGAGAAAAAATTTTCACATTGGACTAGCCAATGATCCAAAACTTAAGACTTGATAAATAATAAATTTTAAGTCATCTCCAAATATAGCTAGCTACTATTCACAATAGAAAGTAATATTTAATTATTTAATCAATTTTCTCTCTTTAAATGATAAAATATGCATGTCATGTATATTATTTCTACAAAATATGAAGATTTAAAAAATATATAAATTATATTTGTAAAAAAAAATTATATATATATAAAATTATATTATTATTTTAACTTTATAATGATTAATTCAATATGAACTCACTAATTAAAAATTGATATTATAACTAAAAATTAAAATTTAGTCAAAATTTTAGACTAGCTAATGCTCTGAGGAAACAAACCAAGCCGCTTGTCCTTATCTATATGTTTCCAGCTGGCCTTGATCTTTTCCCAACTGCCACGACTTTGATCCCATGCATTAGACGTACAGAACAGGTCTTTTCATTACTTGGACCAGAAATCCAAGCATCCAAGCTAATTCATGGATTAGAGATCATGTATGTGGATGCCACTTGCTGTAATCTGTGGCCTTATCTATTTTCAAGTACTATATATTTCTGTAAGAAATTCAGAGAAATAGGAAAAACTGCAAAAACTTGGTAGTACATAAGAAACTATGTTCTAAACCTAATTTTGATTTTCTTTATCATGAGGAATGTGTGGAATCTCGGTGAAATAACAAATTCATCGTTTCCTGCCAAGAAAGAAAGAACAGTCTCCCCAACAAGAAGTACTTGCAGGAAGGTGCCATTGACACTACTCTTCTAAAACAGGAAGGTAGATTGCTTAACCTATATTTGAAAAATATGGCATCGTTTGGTAATTAGACATGATTATCAAGGAGTATCCATAAAATAATCCTCACCAAACAAGTAAATCATTCTCTCCATTCTCCATGGATCATCTCCCAATATTCTAAGCTCTTCTCTTTGGATTAATGGAAATAGCTTGGATCTGCACAAAGGACATGTTGCCTGCCCCTGACCAATCCAAGTATCAAGGCACTCCTTGTGGAACAAATGACAGCAGTTGCATAGCTCTCTAACCCCATCGCTGGCCTCTATGGAACTCATGCACACAACGCACACGCAGTCCTCGAGTGTAGAAACTCCTCTTCTGCCGAGAATATCGTCATATTGAACACAAGGAAGTCGATTCTTGATGGATTCGCCTATGAGATGGAAAGGGACGGGTACCAATGAAGGAGATGGCCGAATATCCTCGGTCGGTCGATGATGATCATGTCGAAAGGAGAAGAGTTGCCTAAGAAGAGACAGGTATGAGAGTAGCAAGAGGAGAACTTCTTTCACAAGCATTGAACCCAAAAATGAAGGAGAGCCAGTACTTAACAATTGGGAGGAGCAGATCAGATGATCTTAAATGGAATTTGCTTAAAAGTCAACCCATTGCCAGTTGAGTTGGCATAGAAGATTGGCGCTCACTATTAATCTGATTGTACTGCATGTTAAAAAAAAAGGTATAAATATATATATATATATATATCCATATCATGGAAGACTCAAATAAACAAATAAATGGGTGTGCCATGAGTAAATAATTTATTTGTTGGTAAAGTAATGACTAATACAATTATGAGTTGTGTAAGTGCCGCGCATTCATTTATTAAAAAAAGTGAAATTAATTATTAAAAAATTAATTTTTTTTCATATAGATCTCATATTTATTTACTTTTTTAAAAAAGAATGTGCGACACTTACGCACTCCATGATTTCAAATATCATTTCTCATATTTAAAATATATATAATGCTATAAAGTGCCATGGTTGAGTATCTAATCTAACATAAACAAACGGTATATATGTATATCTTTATCATTATCTAGATCTGTATATAATTGATGTTAATTAATTCAATTCTGCTATAGGTACCCGCAGTTGGTTACCAGTTGTGGAATCGGCTGACCCACGTCACCTTAATATTAAAAAAAAAAAAAAAAAAAAGCTATTTGCACTCGGGAGGGGTACCCTCAGCGTACACGTCTAACCACATGTAAAAATAAAACGGTGCATTTCGTTCAAATTCATCTACCTCTTATTTCCTTCTTTGCATCTTCTTCGCATTTTCTTCTCATGGGATGCAGCACTTGGCTTCGGGAGCAAGCTTCCCCACAGAAGACCATGAAGACGGAACAAAAAAACAGAGCATACGTTGATTCGAATAGGGTAAATGTATGTACTTTAGCTCGAAAAGCAGCTTTGAGCTCGGAGGCAGAACAGTCAGGCTCAACGCTGAGGACGATGTAAGCCAAAGTACTGGAAAGAGGAGCGTCCACTCTGATTCTCTCTCTGCAATTTGTATAGTTCAGACTTGAAAGAGAAGAGGAAAACAATTTTGGGTTTCTAAAATTGGGTGAAAAATGGTGACCGTTGGGAAATGTTACGGCTTTTCGAAACAGTGACTGAAGGCTAAAAAACAATTTTGTTGCTTTCACTGTTTTTTTAGCCTTTAGTCCCTCGTCCAAATTGCAGAGAGAGAATCAGAGTGGAAGAGAGTTGTACCTATGAGCCTCGACCATGGAGGAGGGTTTTTCTTGTTTGTGCGTATCTTGCCTAAGACCTTAAAGGGGGAAGAGAATGATATAGAGTTCTTCATTCAAAGTGACACTTTTTTTTTCAATTCTGCTATAGGTACCCACAGTTAATTTGTTACCAACTGCAGAATCGAATTTAGTAGTAAGTCCCATATTACTTAAGAATGACTATTGTATTGCCTTGGCCTCCTATATAAATGTTGGTTTAGGAGGCCAAATCAATTCAAGATCTAACTCTAATGAATTTAAGTTTTTTTTTTATATTTATAAATTTTAATTTATTATTTAAATTATATTATAATTTGAGTTTAAAAAAATATTTTTAGATCAATTTTTTTTTTAAAATACAATGTGGTGCCTAGGCGGGGGCCGGGACGGATTGAATTTTTTCCACCGCCTCCCGGGGGAGGGGGGAAAACCCCCAACCCCCGCATGGTGCGGGGCGGGGTGCAGGGGAGGGCACCCCCCGCCCCGCACTATGTGGGTATCACCCTTAGTGGTGTGTGAAGGTTGAGAGATTGTGTAGTATTGCAATAGATATAATATTTGCCAATTCTTGAGAGATTGAGATATATATATATATATATATATATTTACATATCTATCTTTATTAGAGGAGCAGAAAATTAAATTAAAGGATGATCCAAGTACTAAAAAAACAATTATATTATTTATCTTTATTTGAATTTTAAAAGATATTTCGAATATAAAATTCAAGGAGTTGGCCTGATCTAAGTCCTGGGATAAAAAAGCAAGTTCATCTTTCAATTTTTCTCTAAAATATTTTAATTTCACAATTCAAAGAAAGAAATATAGTATGCATATATCGTTTTGTGACAACATTTAATATTATAAGATCCAAATATCACACCCATCTTATCTAAGTCTAAGTTTGGATTGAGAAATACTCTTAATCCATCTCATCTCATTTTATCATTGCAACTTTCATAAGTCTTCATATAAAATATAATAAACAATTCAATTTTTTCAAATCTCAAAACAATAATAATATAAAAAAATAATATTCTAACAATATTTTATTCAACTTTCAATTTTCATCTCAATTCATCTTATCTCAATTACTCACTATCTAAACCTAACCTAAATTGAAAAAAAAGTGTTAGGAGCGTATCATTTTAAGGAATTTCGTCTTTAAAAAATAGCGAGCAAGCCTGTTTCAAAAGTGGTACGTCCAAGTGTATATATATGAATGCAATAGCCCAGAAAATTCAGAGGTATTAATTCAACGTAGCTGCATGAGGTTTGTTGGGTCCATTCTATATATCAAAACTTTTGGAATAGATCACTTTCACTTGACCGACCAAATTAAGTTGTACAATTTTGAATTGGCTTTTCAAGGAGACTGAGTGGATTTGGATGTTGAAGTGAGTTGAATTGAGTTGAGTTGAGATGATAAAATATTGTTAGAATATTATTTTTTAATATTATTATTATTTTGAGATTTGAAAAAGTTGAATTGTTTATTATATTTTATGTTGGAATTTGAAAAAATTGTAATGATGAGTTGAGATGAGTTGAGAGTGTTTTATGATCCAAACGCAGCAAGCTGGCCCTTCGATCATCCAATTAATAGATCGATCGATAAAAAGATATAACTATTTTACTCAAACGAGCTCACCAACTTAATTAATCCTTAAATACTCAACACTCATCTTAATTAATTACATGCGGCTCGATCAAAAAATTAAAACATATTTTGACACATGAATTAATTGTCAACACAAAATTACCCAAGTTGGCATATTAACCTGAAATTAATTAATACTATTCTACAAATTTAGGCTAATGAATAAAAGTAGATTTAATTTTTTATTTTTTATTTAACTCTCTCTCACGTATGTATTAGTCAGTCTCTCTCTGAATAAGTGAGTCCAATATTAAAATTTTGACTCAAAACATCTATTCTAACACTATTTGAAATGAACACTTATTTAAAAGATTAAGGTGATGTGTGAAAGTAAATTTAATTATTTATATTTATTTTAACAATTAACACATCAAATATGATGCAGAATTGACAACTTTTAACATTAACTAGAATAAAAAGCTTAATTGATGGGGTCCTAATAATAAACCCATATAATAAACAATGTTTTTATTTTAGAAGTAACATGATGGCTACAGAACCAACGACCAAGGCTTTTTGGTGGAAGAACAGCAAAATAAATAAAGCAACCGTGTCTTTTATGCTCGTTTCGTTACGTAATTTAAACGAGATGAAATGAAATATTTTTTAAAAAGTTAAATAAAATATTAGTAAAATATATTTTAATATTATTTTTATTTTAAAATTTAAAAAAAATAAATTATTTATTATATTTTATATAAAAATTAAAAAAAATTATAATAATAAAATGAGATAAAATAAATTAATTTTGTATAACTGAATCAGCTGATGCATGAATACATATTAATATAAGAGTAATGTTAGATACAAGTATTAAATAGACAAGTCTCATACAAATTTTTTATAAAACAATGGATCTCATTAATAAAGAATAGTTTTTTTTATACTTTTTTAAAATGAGGTATACTTTTTTATAAAAACTTGTATGAAATTTATTTATTTAGAATTTTTACAAATTATTTCTCTTAATATAATGCATCGATGACCGAAAGGTACGTGCACGTACTCACGCTACATTTTTTTTTTTGCATCACGCTGTGTTGAAAATTTGAAATGGCGGGAAGTCAAACTCATTCATTCCGTTAATATTAAATCCAGCTCCACCATTTTAGGACTTCTAAAAGAAGTAATATTTGTTGAAATCTAAAGAAAACTATTTGTGTATTTTCGAGACGTGCAAGTTACGTAAGATTTTTTTATAGCAAGTTTCGGCCTTAAACTTTGTCTTATTATTGGAAACTATTGCAATCATTTTACCCGCCATGGCCACGCGAGTTTCTGATCTAAAAGTCAAAGATGTAGATGTCTCGATCGGTGCGGTTTGAATTAAAAATCAAGCAAGCAGCGTGGCTATCTTCTCCTCCTCCGACTCATGAACTGGGTAGACTTTCTGCATATAAAACCCCATTCAAGATCCATCTGCTCATTCAGTACTGCTCGTCCTGTCATTTTTGCCTTCTTTACTTGCTTCATGGGTTTACCTTGCGTTAGCAGTAAGTTTCCAAAGCTCACTCATTTTATGACCTTTCAAAACCTTTTTCCGGGCAACCTCGTAAAAGAATTCATCCTCTTTTTGCAATTCTCGTACCTGTCCCTTCTCAGGCAACTCTTCTTCTTCAGAGATGGCGAGGATATTCGGCCATCTCCATCATTGGTGCCCGTCCCCTTCCACCTCATAGGCGAATCCATCAAGAGGCATCTTCCTTCAGTTCAATATGGAGATATTCTCAAAAGAAGAGGAATTTGTATAGCCAAGGAATATATCTGCGTTGTGTGCATGAATTCCATAGAGGCCAACGACGGCGTTAGAGAGCTCTGCAATTGCTGCCACGTTTTCCACAAGGAGTGCCTTGATGTTTGGATTGGTCAGGGCCAGGCAACATGTCCTTTGTGCAGAGCCAAGCTATTTCCATTAATCCAAGGAGAAGAGCTTGGAACATTGGGAGGTGATCCATGGAGAATGGAGAGAATGGTTTACTTGTTTGGTGAGGATTATGTAATGGGTACTTCTTGATTTTGATATCTTAGATGAGCGTTAATGACACCATCCCAACTTCTTGTTGTTCTTCCTTTCTAGGCAGGAAATGATGATTACTCCGTTGTTTCTCTGATATATTCTAGACATAGTAAAAGCTTTTTGTCAAATATGTCAATTTTTATTGTTATGAACATATACATATAGTTTCTAATTTAATGCTTCCATTTCTCCATATATATGTACGTGTTCTATATAGTACTCCATGATAGATGCTTGGATTTCTGGGCCAGGTAGTGAAAAGAGTACTTGTTCTGTCAATTTGGCCAATCTTTAATCGCCGGCCGGTAAATATCGGGGCGGTGAGGAAGAAACAATATCAAAACTTTCAGATTCACACAAGCAGTTAAACAAATGACTGCGTTATTTTAATTAATTGATCATGTCAACTAATTTTGAATGACTGTATTCTAATATATATGTATATATATATATATATATGTATGTATTGTAGTTGCATGTCATTTTTAATTGAAACTTGGACTCGCTTGGATGTTGAGAAATCTTGTGTCATCTCAACATTTAAATCTCATTCAAAAATAAATATTTTTTAAATTTAAATCTTCAATTTTTTATCTAATTACTATCTAATTATTACAATTTTCTTAAACTTTCAAACCTTAAACAAAAATTATATTAGAATAATATTTTAAATTTATAATATTTTTATTTAAATTCTTTTTTTTCTCTTTTTTCAAAATTTTATAAAAAATCTTAACTCAAATTATTTTACTATTATTTACAAATTATTTATCTCATCTCAACATCCTATATAACAAGAAGTTAGCGACGTTACATTATGTTAACACGTTACATTATGTCAAAAGCTATTGACGGAAGTACAACGGAAGTACAAGAATCAACTAATTTGAAAAACTAAAAGCAATTAAGCTATCATAAACAAGTCAAATTTAGTCTCCGTTTTAATTGTAAAAATATTTTATCTTATCTTATCTCATCTCATTTCATCATTACAATATTTTTAAATCTCAAAATAAAAATAATATTAAAAAATAATATTTTAATAATATTTTATTCAATTTTTAACTTTAATCTAAACTCATCTCATTTCAACTCATTATCCAAACGGTATAATTAATAGTAGAAGATGGAATATTCGTTTAATTATTCTATAATAATTTTGATATTTCTCAAGGGAATAAAATCATCTGCATCTCTGTAGACATAGACACGTTGTCGAATTACGTAAATTTTCTATCGTTTGTGATTGATTTCTATTTTACTTTACTTTCTTATTATCGTTTTTCACAACAACTGATATCAAACCTGCAACGGCAACTTTGCAGATTCCATTACAACAGGAAAGACTTTTTGCAAGAAACATTTGTTGTGCCACATTCTGGGAAATACTGCGCTGGTGAAGGACTATGTGGTTAACATGCACGATATGAATTATATCATATTGACAGGATAAAGAGTGAACAAAATGCTTATACTTCTTGCATTACATAATTTAATATGTAAAAGATGTAAATTAATTAATTTCTCTTACAAATCATTTACCCCATGGTACCAAAGTGAATGATATATTCTTTGCATCAACATGTAAATAATTTATATTTTAAATCTATATAAACAAATGGAAAAAATAAACTTATAAGCTTTTTTATTTGTATAATTTTATATTTGTGTCGAATGGTAATTAATCATCGTAGGTGCGTGTTTTTAAGTTTTTGTAATTGAAATTAATTAGTGCAGGCTTCATCAATATGATCACCGTCATTTTATTGTTCTCCACAAATTTTGTGAATAAGATGCTTCTTTTTGTTTTTTTCTAAACAATGTCGAGAATATCATGTCCTAATAATCAATGAACAATAAAGAAAAACTTATTTTCCGACTGTCCCAACCTGTTCCCAACAGCTCCTGTGCACGACTTTATAAAATCTGCCCAACCTAATTGAAAGTCAAGGATAAAAGCTGCCCAACCTACTTGGAAGTCAAGGATAACTAATATATAAATATATATATATATATGCATACACGTGTATATAAATAATATTAAATTTATTGTTTAACTGAAATATATAAGAGTTCTGCTACAGCTGGGAGCTTATAGAATTTTATTTTATTTTTCCTTTTTTATACATGCATTTTTTAATATTTTTAAATATTTAAAAAAAATAAAAAAATCATACTATTATTAAAAAATAATTTTTTAAACATTAAATAAAAAAAATTAAAAAGTCAAAGCGATAAATTTGAACGGTAAAATAGAGAGAAGAATAGTATTATCCAATATATAAACCTCCAAATAATCTCTTGACTAGTAAGACGTACTAACGTGAGGTCGTTCTCACATTTTGATCAGGACCTTAATGATATTGACTGAGTGAAATTAAGTGGCCAGCATTTTTTAATTAATACTTTCTGTGTTAAACTTATATATATAAGTACACGTGGAACCAAAATATTATATGTTTTTTTTTTAATTATGAAAAAAATTGGAGCCTAAGCTTACAAGGAATCTGGAATTGGATGATCAATATATATATATATATATATATATATATATATATATTAAGTTCGTCATTCGAAATATTTCTTAATTTCAAAAAGACTGAAAGTAATTAATTAGTTGGATGATTTATTGGATAAGTACTAGAGACCTTTAGATTATTAAATTGATGAAGTACACAATCTATAAGGGTAAGGAAATAATAGAGCGGGTGTGTGTGTATCTATATATATACACACACTAGCAGTGCTTCAACGTGCTATGCACGTTTGTCCTATTGCAAGAAAAAAAAAAATTATCTTGTAAAATATAAACATGTTTTGTCTTAAAAAAAAAAAAAAACATAATCATAAGTAAAATATTTTTTTATCTAGAGATTGAGGAAATATTTTTTTAATAATGTTGTAAATTTTTTATTTTTTTAAAAATGTTTATGATGATTAAAAAAATACATGAAAAAAAAAGAACAGAAAAAAAAAATGAAATACACATTCAGGACATATTTTTGAACTATTTTTTCGTTAGTTGTAGCAGTTCTCTTTAGTTAATTAAGAATATTATCATATTTAAACTATGTTAAAACTCTAATTATTTATATAGTTATACTTTTTTAAAAATATTTAACAAAATTTCATCATTTATTTAATGATGAAATATTAGTATTTTATAAATTAAATTTGATAATTTATTTATGATATGATATTTATATGTTAATTATCTATTTTAAAATAATTTAAATCAATATTTAAATTTTTACCATTTAATCAAATTTGGAGAGTTATGATGAAGGGTTAGATTTAAATCCTAAAAAATTTCTTTTTTGTCTCGCTTTCTCTTTCTCCCTTTCTCACCTTTTTTTTTTACCTAGTGATTAAGGAATTGTTTTTTAATGATGTTGTGAATTTTTTATTTTTTTAAAAAATGTTTATGATGATTAAAAAAATACATGAAAAAAAAAGGTGAAATACACATTCAGGACATATTTTCGGACAACTTTTTAGGTAGCAGTTCTCTTGTAATAATTTTTGTAATATTTTGTGGTGATTTTGTAAAGAGAATTGATGTGAGGATGTAGAGATGAACGAAGAAGGGAAGCGTAAAATAAGAATATTGTTTATCATTGTTCATTACTGTTTATCTTACTATTAATCAGACGATACACACATTTAAATATAAAGAGATATATATACGCACACATATATAAAATGTTAATTGGCATCCTAGTATAGTAAGGTCGGCAATGACAGAAGCGTCAGATCTGCCAGACGACAGTAATTAATTAGTTCATATTTTTTTTATTTTTACTATACAGATCGGCCGCATCTGTCAAATTGAAGAAAAAAATAAAGTGTAATTTCAAATATTAAAATAGTCTAATGTATAAGAATAAAATTATTATTTATATATGTTCATAATTTATTATGAAATTTAAATTATATTAAAAATTTAAATTAATTAGATAGTTTTTTTCTCTTAAAAATGTACAGTAAAATTTCATCATTTATTTAATGATGAAAAATTAGTATTTTATAAATTAAAGTTGATTTTTAGTGTATGATATAATAAACAGTAATAGGATATGCGAAAAGAACATGTGAAGAAAAAAAAAACAACTTCTTTATTGTTCATTTAAAACTCAAAAATCAATATTTTTTTTCCACTTTACCTTTCTTCCTCTCTCATTTCCTACACACGATTGCAGTATTACGTTACACATTGGCATTCACATGGACAAACAAAAAAAAAAAAAGGAGGAAAAAAAATATACTGTTCATACTGTTCATCATACTGTTGATGAACAATAATAGAATATGTGAAAAAACATGCGAATAAAAAAAAAGTTATAGAGAATTTTTATGAACTCAATTTTTGCACCTAACAAGTGAAAAGAGATGCGAAAAATTTATGTAATGATGATAGTACTTCACTGCATAAATTCACTGCATAAATCGAAGCAATCCAACCGAAGAAAAAAAAAAAAAGAAGTGATAAAATGAAGGGTTGATTTAAATCTTAAAAATTTTAATATTTTATAAATTAAATTTGATAATTTATTTATGATATGATATTTATATGTTAATTAATTAATTTAAATCAATATTTAAATTTTTATTATTAGATCAAATTTAGAAATTTATAATGAAGAATTAGATTTAAATCTAAGAAATTTTAATATTTTATAAATTAAATTTAATAATTTATTTATGATATAATATTTATATATTATTTATTTATTTTAAATTAATTTAATCAGTGTTTAAATTTTTACCATTAGATCAAATTTAGAGATTATGATAAACGGTTGGATTTAAATCCAAAAATCTTTCTTTTTCTCCTCACTTTCTATTTCTCCCTCTCTCTCTCTCTCTCCTTCCGCTCAGGCGCGTCCCGCGTCCTCCCTCTCTCACGCGATCTGCTCCTTCAAGCCACCATGCGCCATCGTGCGCCACCATGCGGTGTCACCGACCGCATCACCGGCTTCCCCTCACGCCGACGATCAAAACCCACCGTCAAAGTCCCTTGGCATTTCCTCCTATCCCCGCGCGTCTTCCCTCTCTCTCACCCGATCTCCTCCCTCAAGCAGCCTAAAGCCGCCGTGCGCCACCATTCGACGTAATCGACTACGTCACCAGCTTCTCCTCACGCCGGCGAGGAAACCCTACCGTCGAAGTCCCCTTCGCTCCTCCCTCAGCCGCACGCGACCAACCCGAAATGGGTCTCGACGCACGGGTTTCTCCCCGTAGCGCCGCTGTTGGCCACTCCTACGCCACCGCACCACCAGCAGCAGCCTCGTCCTTCGCCGACGACCCCTCCTCTTCCTCATTTCCTCCAGCCGAAGCCCCAGCTCTTGCCTTCTCTCTTCACGGATCTGTTGGTTTGTAATTTGTGTGTTGATTTTGTGATTTGAATAGAAACTTGTTCGGTAATTTTGTGATTTTGTGGTGAATTGTGAATTGTTTGGAAATTTATTTGGTAATTTTGTGATTTGTGAGGTTATTTTGTGGTGAATTTGCAAAGAGGGACGAAGGGAAAATTGTGAATTTGCTGTGAGGTAGAGAGGGACGTTATTTGTGTGGTTATTTTATGGTGAATTTGTAGAGATGGACGTTATCTGTTAGTTTGTAATTTGTGTGTTGAATTGTGAGGTAGAGAGCGCCGCGAGCGGGAGAGAAATCATAAATTAAGTTACTGTTCATTACTGTTGATGTCACTGTTCACAGAGCGATAGGCTCTTTTAAGTATAAGGAGATATATATATATATATATATATATATTTCTGTCACTTGAGGTCCAAAAGTCTTCATTTAAATCGCCGACCAAGATATATTTTATATAAATATGGTTCTTGTCGTTAGTTTGTACAAAGGGTGGCACCGCGCAAATACAAAAAGGTTGACTAGAGAGTACATCCTTGGAATGGCTGGAATCAGAGCTACATCTTGTTATGAAAAGTAACTTGGCTTACCTTCATTGGTAGAGTGAGTTATAAGTAGAGTGAATAATTGGAAGACAAAATTGCTCTCACAAGTTAGGAAAGAGATTCTACTAAACCCTGTTATTCAAGCTCTCCCTACCTATTGCATGAGAGTTTTCAAGTTGCCTAGGACACTTCTAAGAGAGCTTTTTATTATTATTATTATTTTTTTTAATCAAGCATTTTATAGATATATAAAGAAATACAAAAGTTCAAAGTGGATCCTTTCCACTATCAATATACAAAAAATAACTAGAAATATTATCTATAGGTAGGCTTCCAAAAACATGATTGGTAGCTGCTCATTGCGCCATTGAGTGCGTACATCGATTTTGAGATCGATGAATTTTAGTAAATCTCCAGTCTTGATGATGTCGAGAGTTTTGCAGTATACCCCCAATGATGGTTGAGATGTTCTAAAAAGGAGTGGAATCTGGATTCTCTATAGATGTGAATACCGATTGAGCATCCCCTTCTATAATTGCTAGATTCTGGGTAGAAGCCATTTTGGATGCTAGCAGTGCTGCCAATGCTTCTGCCACTAGAGGGATAGTTGTTTGTACCTTGTCTGTTATTATCCCCAAAATCTCTCCACTATGATTTTTTTGTATTACTGAGACAACTGAGTACTGGTCTCGTACTGCTGCATCAAATGAGAAGCTTATATATTTAGAGGAGGAGGCTTCCATTCTTCTTCTTTGCTTTGTTGACTCTATTTTTCTTTCCATGCATCTTTATAGTCTTCATAGATGTGTTTCAACTGGATATTTGCTTCTTCCAGTGACAAAGAGGTGTGATTGTGGACTATGTCATTTCTTTTCCTCCAAATAAAATCTAGCATTATAACCGCAAATAACTGAAAATGATGCTTTTCTTCTATTCGGAGTCCCAACTCTTTTTCTGGGTAGATGATCATTCTGATCCAGTCTGCAATAGAGTTAATAGGCAAGCTTGCAAGATTTAGAGGCCAACTGCTTTGTTGCCACAAAATTCTGATGACAGGACAATCTATGAAAATATGCTTTAGAGTCTCTTTGTCTTGATTGCAGAGTGGACGTTCTTCTGATTCTTGATGAGGAACGAAATCACCTATTCGTGATTTATTAGGAAGAATATTCCAAATTAGTTTCCAGATCTGTAATTTATGTCGATCATGAATTTTTAGGCTCCACATTGGCTTAAAGAGTGATATTAAGTTGTCATGTTGATCCGAAACATGACTACTTAATGTTGCCTAATAAGCTGTCTTAACAGAGCATTTTCCATTGTGGTTTAGTATCCAAACAATTTTATCTTGTTCCATTGATCTAGCTGAGAGAGGTATTTTTTGTATTTCTGAGATGCTTTCTTGATCAAAGAGAGTTTGCATTTTTTGAACATTCCAACTCCTAGGATTATTGATAATAAGATCTGAAACAGTAATAGTTGGGTAATCTAGGGCCATACCTTGTATTTGCTGTGGTTTGAAGTTATTCAGTGAAGGAACCCATGGATCTGACCAAATGTTTACTGATTCTCCACTTTGGATTTGAAAACAACGACCTTTATTTAGGAAATTCTTTGTTCTGAGTATTCCCTTCCACATGCATGAATTAGTTGACTTATGCTCTGTCTCCCAAAAAGTAGTATTCTTTAGGTATTTGACAGTTAGAATTGAGTGCCACAAACCATTTCTTGGCTCACCTAGATCCCATCCTGTTTTTTCTAACATTGCTTGATTCATCTTCTCCATTAATCTGATACCTAGACCACCTTCTTTTTTCGGTAAGCAGATAGACTTCTAGGATTTTAATGTCATATTATGAATTTTGTCTTTTGAGAATCCCCACCAGAAGTTTTTGAAAGCTGTATCAAGTGATCTGCAAACTGATTTTGGCAGTTGAAATGAGTTCATATGATAAGATGAAATTGAGCTTACTACAGATTTGATTAGCATAGTTCTTCCTGCTTGGGCCAGTAGCTTTGATTTCCAGCCTTCCAATTTTTTCCTCACATTGGTCAACATGTCACTGTAATTTTCTTTTTTCCTTTTGTTGAATGAGGTTGGCAAGCCCAGATATTTCATTCTTGCCGATGCAGTTTTATAAGGTAGCCAATGAGAAATAGAAGCTTTTGCTATTTGGCTTGTATTCCTTGTTATAAACATTGAAGATTTGCTCAGGGTTATCCTCTGTCCAGACCAACTTTGATATTTTACAAAACACTCTGAAATGCTTTGTGCATTTTTCTTCTGTTGCTTTTGAAAAGATTATTGTATCGTCAGCAAATAGTAAATGTGATATTGTTGAACTATTTCTGCTGATTTGTACCCCTTCCAGTTTCTGTTGAGCTTCTACCTTTAATAAAATTCTAGATAGTGCTTCATTGACTAATATAAAGAGAAATGGAGAAATTGGATCACCTTGCCTTATACCTATTTGAGATTTGAAGAAACCTCTTGGCGAGCCATTCCAACAAAGTTTTGGGGAGATGCCATCTTGACAGCAACTTACCTCATAAATACAACTCCCACTCCTCTCTTAAACAACAAATCTCCCTATGAGAATTTTTTTCCTCACTGCCTTCTTATAACTATTTGAGAGTCTTTGGGTGCCTTTGCTTTATGTCAACCCTTAAACACAACACAACCAAATTTGACCCTAGAGCTATGAGGTGCATTTTTATAGATTACCCTGCTGGTGTCAAAGGGTATAAAGTCTATAGTTTGGATAACCATACCATGTTTATTTCACGTGACATTACCTTTATTGAGTCCACCTTTCCTTTTCTTTCCTCTGATCCTATTCAATCTTCCTCTCAATTTGATTTTTTTATTCCACCAGCATTGTCAAACTTTCATTCTCCTCTCATCACAACTGATTCCTCTACCAATTTTTCAGATCAATCTGTACAACCTCCAGCTCCCTCTGATCTTCCTTCTAATCCTCCTTTAATTGATTCAAACCTCACAGCACTAGAATCTGATTCTCCCACACCTGCTCCAACTTTAGAGCAAAACTCAGCCATTATTCCAAGGAGATCAAATCAACTGAGAAATACACTATCCCATTTACAAAATTATCATTGTAATCTTGTTTCTCAGGCCCCTATTTATACATCATCTAACTTTTCCACTCCATATTCTCTTACCAATCACATCACATATGATCATTTATCACCATCTCATCGAGCATATGCATTATCCCTCTCACTCACCCATGAACCCAAGTCATATGAAGAGGTTGTGGCCTCTGATCATTGGAAAGCTGCCATGAGGTCTGAAATTGATGCCCTTGAAGACAATAATACTTGGTCCATCGCTACTTTACCTTTTGGAAAGAAAATAGTTGGCTGTAAATATGTATATAAGGTAAAGTTAAAATTTGATGGGACCATTGACAAGATTGGTAGCAAAGTGGTACACTCAAAGAGAGGGTTTTGATTACCAAGAGACATTCAATCCAATGGCAAAACTGACCAGAATTAGACTCTTTCTTGCATTGGCAGCTGTTAGTAACTGGCACTTGGCCTAACTTGATGTGCACAATGCCTTTTTGAATGGGAATCTTGATGAAGAAATTTATATGGATTTGCCACCAGGTTATGTGGTTCACGGGGAGTCTCAATAACAAAAAAAGCTAGTCTACAAGTTACATAAGTTACTCTACGGCTTGAAGCAAGCCTCTAGGCAGTGGAACTCAAAGTTCACTACTGCTTTGCTCTCCATTGGTTTTCACCGATCAAAATCTGATTACTCACTATTCATTAAGAATGATCAGCATGGTTTTATCACTGTTTTCAATTTTGTACCGTATCGGCCAGTACAGGTACCATATATATTTCGTACCGGCCTCAATTTCGGTCTGTACCGGCCTATATTTCGACCTTCCATTTTTTATTTATTTATTTTTTATTTTTTCAAACTACAAGCTTATTTTTTGACCCCTAATTAAGACTAGGCTATTTATAATTTATGTATATATATATATCTATTTATATATAATTTATTCATATATAGACTATTATTTTAGAATATAATTTATATATATATATATTTATATATATATTTATATACATAATTTATTCATATATTGACTATCCCGAAACGGTACCGGTATCGAAATATTTTATTCTAGTGCCTTGACCGGTACGGCTTCTGGTATGGTATTCAAAACATTGGTTTTATAGCTCGTTTAGTTTATGTTGACGACATAATTGTGGGGAGCAACAATTTTGTCACCATAAAAAATGTCATAGAATTCATGCACAGTCAGTTCAAGATTAAGGATCTCGGGGTCTTGAAGTTTTTCTTGGGGATAGAAGTTGCAAGAACAGCAGCTGAGATCCACATATGTTAGTAAAAGTATACATTGGACATCTTAGAAGATGCTGGACTACTTAGTTGTAAACCAACTTGTACTCCAATTGAATCAAACCATAAACTTGCACACTCCTCTACTGATATGTTGACAGATGTTACAAGCTATCGAAGGCTGATTGGTAGGCTTATCTACTTAACAATTAGTAGACCAGATATCACTTATGCCGTGAGTGTTCTCAGCCAATTCATGGACAAACCAGCTCAGATTCATTTGCACCATGCTCACCGAATTTTGAGGTATCTAAAAGGTTCAATTGGTCAGGGCCTCTTCTTTTCAGCTAGTTCTTCTTTACAGCTCAAAGCATACAGTGATTCAGATTGGGCAACATGCCCTAAAACTCAAAGGTCAGTTATTGGTTTTTGTGTCTTTCTTGGAGACTCTTTAGTGAGCTGGCAATTCAAGAAACAGGCAACGATATCTCGATCTTCTGCTGAGGCTGAGTATCAAGCACTTGCTTACACTTGTTGTGAAATTGTTTGGTTAATTACACTTTTGAAGGACTTCAATATACAGCACAAATAGCCAGCACTTCTATATTGTGATAATCAAGCTGCTATTCATCTTACCAAGAGCCCCATCTTTCACGAAAGAACAAAGCACATAGAGATAGATTGTCATTTTATTCGAGAAAGGGTAGTTGCTGGTGTGATTGTTCCAATTCATGTTAGCTCTAAGTTTCAGTTGGCGAATATCTTCACAAAGACTTTGTCCACAACATAGTTTCATTTTTTATTGTCCAAGATGGGCATTTTGAACATATATGCCCATCTTGAGGGGGAGTCTCAACAAAGAAGGAATCAAGCCTCCACCAATTAAAAACTGCTCTACACGTACTTTGAGAAAACAGAAGAATATCCATCCAGCTCAGCATAGTTTGTTAGGATAATTTCTTTTGTCTTTTTGTATAGATAACTTTTATTCTAGAACAATGTAGAATAGGTGTAGGTTGGTTATTGTTTCTATTTTTTGATTGGTTGAAATGGTATTGCTCGAAGGATATATGTACTGAGGCTGTGTACAGGTTCCACTACTGAATGAGAATCATAATTTTTCTCCCCAATCCTTCTTCATTTCCTTGCATTCTTTATCTTCAACATACACTTCCAAATCTGTATTTTTTGACAGCGTGTTTTATAGTGATCTGTGAGCATGTGGGAAAGGATCATTAGTGGTGCTCATCTTTGAACAAATATGTTGTGGATATAAGTACATGCAATTCTTTTGCTAGATCCGCTCTCTTTGTTTTTAAACGTGGGTTTTTATTTATTTATTTTTATTTTATTTTATTTATTTGGGTTTGTTTTGCTTTGTGTCGCCTACTGATTTTGTAAAAGCAGCATAACATATATTTGATCTGTGTTCATTTGCAGGTTTAGCTGAGCGATGACTAGTTTCACTGTCAGCCTATATATCTTCTTTCGACGACTCCAAGATGGTTCGTTTTCCACTTGCTCTATGTTCTTTGTATTTGATTTGTGAGGTTTTTTTTTTTTTTTTTTATTATTTATTTATTTATTTTATGTAATTGCTCGATTGCACGGTGTCAAATATGGGTTGTTATTTTTTTCGTAGTCTATTTTATATGAACCTATTCAAGTTTAGAATCTTCAGATCTGCTATCTATTTTATACGCTTCAAATTAGTGTGGAAGGTCATGATTTTTAGTGCTCATTTATATATGAGGGCCATAACTCAAATTTGAAGTGATGGGGGTGAGAATAATTTAAAGCTCTGTTTTATACGCCTCAAATTGGTGCGAAAGGTAATGAGTTTTAGTGCTCATCTATATACGAGAGCCATAACTCAAATTTAAAGTGATGGGTGTGAGGATACTTTAAAGTTGTCTGTATTAGTGTACTCTGGTTAATTTTAATTTCGTAGTGATCCATTAATTGGTAACGTGATAATGTACAGTAATGCGGGGCATTGGTGTCCCTGTAACTACTGTCAGGCAGGCAGTGGTACTGGTTTTCAAAACCTTTTATTTGTTCAACGCTTCATATTCTTGTTGGGTTCTTAGTTGTTGTAGTGGGGTTTGTTTTGTTTCTTGAAGTTGCTAGCTATTTTTTGGATTCTTCTGGTGCTCTCAAGGCATGTAATGAGATCTACACTTTCTTCAAGCACGTTCTTGCACATAATAAATCATCAAAACAAAGTGTGCATATCTTTGTTTAAGGTCACAAAGGCTATCCAATCATAAGTTTGGAAATTCAAAGAAATTAGCTCCATTACACTACTAATTTAGAAGTGACTGGAATCTTAAGAATTTTCATTGGCTATCTGTGATGATTTGAAATTTTGAATAGAATTAGAAAATTGTGTTGATCTGTAATAATTTCCTGTTTCTAATATAGCATTTCACAGGTGATGATCTATTACCTGCATTTGTCATGGACCAAGTTTTAATGTGGAGAATGTGTGAAATCACCACTTATATCAAAAGCTTAAACTAATGAGAAGAGGTAGATTTTATTATTTATTTTATATCTTAACACTTCCCCTCACGTGTAGGCTAGATTTCCTCTCAACGGGTGGCCCAACACGTGAAATATTTAATTAAATGGGATAGAGTATAGAGTTATATATGTACTTAGGACTTCTGCTCTAATGCCATGTGAAATCACCACTTAACTCAAAAGTTTAAGCTGATGAAAATATGTAAATTTTATTATTTATTTTATATCTTAACAGATTGTGGAGTACAAAAATATTAGCTTCACTGTCTGGGATGTAGGAGGACAAGATAAGGTACCAGCTTGACCTCTTTCCACTTGGTTTACATGCATAAGCTCATGTGCATTCGTTGAGATGGATATAAGCATTTTGCTCTTGTAATTAACACACACGTTACTTTTCGGAAGAAATATTGATTCAAGCCTAAAACGTTCGCTTTTTAAGGTTTTAAAGGCAATAAAGTTTGCTTCCTTTTTTCTTTAGATGTTTCAAACGAAAAGGTGTCAGCTTTTGATGTTTGTTTTGGAAAACCAAACTGTTATTTACAAGCTGTCTAGTTTCTATTGTACTATGTATCTATTTTTGTGAGTTTTGAAGTGGGTTTCTCGTTTCTTCACATATACAGAGGGAGATAGTGAATCGCACGCCCTTGAAACATCCAAATATATTATCTTAAGCAGGTAAATTATATATTATTGTTTTACACAGCTTTATGATTTGCCATTTCTTCATATACGTACGATATCTGCAATTTTATTGACATTCTTCATGGAATACCATATATTTGCTCCCTTCCCTTTTGACTAGTTTGGGTTTTAATAAATCTTTCCTGCATTTTCCTTTCATATTCACAATTGCTTTGAAGCATTGCAGAACATGGTGGCAACAAAATTATTGGGTAGTGGCTGTTGGAGTTTTGGCTACCCTGGTTCTTGAACTAATTTCTGGGGCATGGTTCATTTGGAGATCTAGATAAGGGAATATTTCATATGAACCTATTGGTAATGGTGCTGTTGTTGTAACTCAAGGTTTTGTAATCTAATGTATAAATACCAAATAATGTAATATGTAGTGGATTGCTTGTATGCATTTTACATGATGAATATTTCGTTTTATTTTTTTATTTACATGCATTTAAAGTTACTTAGTTGTTTCTACCTTTAGTTATTTGTTACATAAATTTTGTTTCCCAGTTTGATATATTTTTATTATTATGGACAATGTTCAATGCATTAGTATTATACTTCTTAAAAATTTAATACAATAGAGGTATATATAAAAAATTATACAATAAAGCTTGACTCGATTACCACCTTAGTGGCAAGTAGAAAGTCTAGATTTGATTGTGATCATCACGATTTAAGAGATGGAGATTCCTATAAAGTTTGACATAACTCTCGATTTAATCTACTAATTGTTTGAAATTCTAACCATTTTTTCTAAATTAAACTATTCAAATCTTATATCTTCATCACATATCATAAAACTTAATTTGTAAGAGAAGTTTAAATTAATTTTTTTATATAAATTAAATTATATCATATCAATAATACGAATAATATTTTTATATATATATATATATATATTTTTTATGGAAACAGATTTCATATCATTCAATGAATCGAAGTTACAACTGTGACTTATTAATACAGGAAAAATTCAAACTATAAGCCAAACTACGTATCTGCTCTAGGGTATCCCCGCACACATTGTAGCGGACATTGGCTTAATTTCTCAATAACTTTCTTCTAATAGAGAAAGTGTTCTGTAAAAATAGAACTGAAAAGCCCCCTCCGTCCTCCCAGGGATGATGAGTATGGGACACTGCTGCTATGGATACCAAATCCAATAGCCTATTTCTTCTTTATTAATAACTAAATAACAAAAGACTACAATACAAAATACAACAAATACAACAGAATTACAAGCACCGGCATGAGTCTAGACGGCAAGCACGCCTACTGCAAGCATCGACTTCACGGGCTCAGACGGTACGAGCACCTAGCTCTCGCACGGATCACACAGTCCAGCTGTACAACCATTGACTGTAGCATCACCCGCCACACTTGACCAACTCTTACCCACGATTGCGTCCGATCTAGTGGCTCAACACCTCACTCGGGTCAACAATTAAGGAAAAAAAAACAAAAAAACTACTAAAAATGGAGGTACAGAACTCAAAACACACATACTCTAAATAAACAAACACACGGACTGAAGAAACACATGACCAACCTAAACAAAATTCAAACTGTTTGCAAATAGTGGAATGGCAGCCCAAGTATTTTTTTTATTTTTATATCAATTTGTATGTACGTACAAGTATTCATAAATCTATAAAAAAAAAAAAATGGTATTTTCAAATTAGTGCGGAGGATACACCCTCTACACAACCGACATAGACAAGCCGCTATAAGGACATGATTTTATGTTTTTATACTTTGAATTAATCACTTGGCCATTAACGTCATTACGTTCTTGTACATAAATTTTGTGGATAAGGTGTCCCCCCAATAAATGTGTCCATACGTACAATGAACAATTAAAAAGAAAATTGTTCCCAACTACCACGACTTTAACAATAGAATGCCCGTTAGTGTCCCTATATATGTATACTTTCCTTCCACGCCATCGCCGACATGTTCCTAACTCCATGCAACGACTTCAACAAAAAAAGGCTAAATTTGTCGTTTTGACATTTCTAGTAAGTGGTGTTAATATTGACACCGTCCTGACTTAAATGATTTTTTGCCTCAACTTTTTTTTTTTTATTTATTTTTTATTTGGAGAATAACAAAGATATCCATTCGTAATAAACAAACAATACATAGTCAATAATACATCCAGCACCCAAACATAGAACATCACACGACGAAGAAAATAACAAATCGCTCAGTTTACAAAGAAGACATGTTGGTCTAGACCCAATAAAGGAAATCATGAAATTAACCACCAGAAAAGGCAACAGAGTCAACAACAACTCTACTAGCCAGTAATGATGGAGGTTCCTGCCACCATTTTAACGTGTTTTCCACCATTTTAGCACGAGGAGCTAAAATAACCATAGAATCACCTTCTAATATCATCTCAGACATACCCAATGGTAGAAGCATTTGAAGTCCCCGTAAAGCAGCAAGGGCTTCCATTTCATCCATCTCATATACACCATCCTCTTTTCAACACATGGCCATGAGCATTTCACCCTTCTCATTTCGAAGGATAGCACCCACACCTGACTTATTTAAGGAATAAAAAACAATACCATCAGAGTTCAATTTACATTTACCAAGTGGAGGAGAATGCCAAAAGAAAAATAGAATCTGCTTTAGAATCTGTTGTGAAGCCTTAACATGCTGAAAATTCTCCACATATTTGAGAGAAGGGATAATGATATCATGTATACTGTCAGCCTTGTCAAGATGTACAAATTTCTATATTTCCAAATACTCCAAGCAGTAGTTAGGAATTGAAAAAATGTTGAGTGATCAGCATTTTGCACGATATCCCAAACCAAAGTGTCAAAATGCAAATAGTTATTGAAATCAAAACACCTCACATCAAAGAATTGCTTCCAAACTACTTAAGGCATGAAGGGTATTATCCACCCCGACCACACATAAATCACAAATAGAACCACTAAGAACTTGCCTGGATAATAAATTTTGCTTTGTTGGTAGACTATTCCCACAAGCACGCCAAGTGAAAATTTTCACCTTGTTTGGAAGTTTCAAATTCCAAATGTTCTTTCAAAATAATGGGTTAGCATGACTATTTGAGTTATCCCCCTGATCTGCCATTGAGAGAATATTCTTTTTTTTTTTACAAAAAGATAATTATATTAATGAAATAGACATTACATACAACGATCAAGCCAAATTTCTTGAGAGATAAAGTCTGGAAAGCAGCCCACCACACCTCTATAGATTCAACAGACCAAGCATGTTGGGCTAGTCCATGAGCAGCCTCATTTCCTAACTTACTAACATGTTGAATTTGATATTCATAAAAAGAGAAGACAATAGATTCTTTGTTTCTCGCAGCAGGATCCCCAATATGGAAGAGGAATCAACTGTAGGTTGAAACTTTTTAATCATCAAGAGGCAATCACTTTCAATGATCAACTTCTTGATACCATATGAGCACATAATTGAAGACCTAAGAAAATAGCAAGAAGCTCTATATCCTTGGGATCAGCAACCTCATGTTCAGCTTTACTAGCAGCCATAAAAGTTTCACCTTTAGCATATCTAAGAATAGCTCCAATCCCTACATTGTGTTGATTTCTAAACATAGCCTCATCCACATTAAGCTTCAGAAAATTTGCTGGAGGTGGTTTCCAACCACAGTAATTCTTAACCTCTAAAAAGGCTTAGATTATAGGTTTGTGTGCATCCTCTGAAAAGCTAAAAGCATGTTGAACAACATGTCTTGGTTCAAAGATCACTTGTTCATGCAGCATCTTGTTCCTCCTAAACCATAATCCCCAAGCTATTAAGAAAAAAGTTGTCAAAGCCTCTGTTTTACCATAATCTTTAACTCGCAGAGCAACCTCCATAATTGGGATATCTCTTTCCACTTCTTGTGTAACAGGCATAAAGCACTTCTATTCCTTCTTTTATTGCTCAACATGTTTAGTTGGGCAACTCTCAGATGTAATTCAGAGTTATATGAATGAATGAATGAAGTTTTATGAAAAAAAAAACAAAAAAAACAGGCATAAAGCTACCCCACGAATCTTTTATGTAAGGACAATTAAGTAAAGCATGAGGCAAGTCTTAATTATCAGCATTACAGAAATAACAAACTTTCTCTGTGATGATCTTCTTCCTTCTCAGATTGTGTTGTATTGGTAAACCATCCTTACAAGCTCTCCATGCAAAGACCTTAACTTTGTTTGAAACTTGCATCTGTCAAATAGCTTTCCACAGGGCCTGTTGTCTACTAGCATTCGAGCATTCTCCTGAGTTGCTTTCTGATCTCTGCCTTATCAACCTATAAGCACTTCTAACATTGAACTGACAATTCTTCTCTTGAGTCCAAGTCCACTTATCTGGCTGAGTCCCTGGGCAGATTATTATTTTCAATATCTCTGAGGTGACATTTGGATTGACTAGAGCTCTTACTTTTGCCATATTCCACCAATTTGTGTTAATGTCCAATAAAGTATGCACTGTGTCATCCACATTTCTTTCACTTGCACCAGGATTTTCCATATCAACATTACAAAGACCAGGAATCCAAGGTTCAGTCCAAACCTTAGCAGTTTTCCCATCACCAATTCTCCATCCCCCCCCCCCCCCCCCCAACAAAATTGTAATAAAAAAGGATATCCTTTGGAAAGTTACTAGCTTTGTAAATTTTGTGAAACAAAGAGTTTTCAGCATTTAGAATTCTCCGCCATAAAGAGAATATTCAGAGTAACATAGTACACGACTTATCTTTCAATTTTGCCTCATTGTTAGAAAATGGGATTGAGTGAATGGGGCCAAGATTGAGAGAATATATATATATATATATATATATATATATAAAACACATGGAACCAAAATATTACACGTATTTATATTTTACTCATAAGAATATTTAGAACATAAAATTATAAGAACTTGGTTTGAGTGAAAAGTAGATAGTGATGTCGTCTTACAAATATTTGTAATAATTTGAAGATATAAATATTTTTTCTATTTTATTTATGCTGACATAAGATGCTGATTGTGCATTTTTAAAAGATTTAATAAGCTCTCTTAAGATTAGCCATGACGACGAAACAACTACGTGCTACATTAGCATTTTCCATCTCTAAACTAAGATAGTTCTAACTATCATGTATCATGTTGTACAGGAGTGACTCCATTTTCAATGCAGGATCTAAGGGATCATCTTTTTGCGACTTTCGACTTAGCGCATTTACTACCATGTTAGCCTTGCCAGGGTGATACTTGATTTCACACTGGTAGTCGCTAATCATTTCCAACCACCTCACCTCTTCTACCTCATATTTAAATTTTGTTGACTAATTAAGTACTTAAGGTTTCTGTGGTCAGTATAGATTTCACAAGTTGCACCATACAAGTAGTGTCTCTAAATCTTCAAAGCGAAAACTACAACGGCTAATGCTAAGTACTGAGTGGGGTAGTTTTGTTCATGGTTCTTCAGTTGTTGTGAAGCGTAGCCGATAACCTGCTCTCCTTGCATGAGTACACATCCAAGTCCTGATTTGGATGCATCGTTGAATACCACGTAAGGCTTATGGGGTTTAGGCATGGCTAGTACTGGTGCGATTGTGAGCCCTTCCTTGAGTTCCACGAAACTTCGCTCACACTTTTCCGTCCAAATATACTTAGTATTTTTCTTGGTAGGGTAGTAGGGGTCCTGATAGTTTGGAGAATCCTTCCATGAATCATCGATAGTAACCAGCTAATCCCAGGAAACTCTGAATCTCATGCACACTAGTTGGATGCTTCTAATTTACCACAGCTTCGATCTTGCAGGGATCAACTATTATTTCTTAGCTTGAGATCACATGCCATACGAATTTTACCCCCTTGATCCAAAATTCACATTTGTTGAATTTGACGTACAACCTCTGTTCTTTTAGCCTTACCAAACCCAAATGGAGATGTTATTGGTGCTCTTCCTCGCTCCTAGAGTAAATCAAGATGTCTTCAATAAATACGACAACAAAGTTATCCAAGTAGGGCCCGAATACTCTGTTCATCATATCTATGAATGCGTAAGTGGCATTGGTTAGAACAAAGGGCATTACTAAGAATTCGTAGTGTCTGTATTTGGTTCAAAACGCCATTTTAGGGATATCCTGATCCCTAACCCTGAGTTGATGATAACTAGACCTTGAGTCTATCTTCAAGAATATTGGTGCTCTTTGCAATTGATCTTATAGGTCATTGATACGCGATAACGGATACTTGTTCTTAATCATTACTTTGTTCAATTTTTTATGATCAATGCACATCCTTCTTGACTCTTATTTCCTCTTTACAAACAGAACTGGCGCACCCCAAGGTGATGAACTAGGCCGAATGGATCCCTTTTCTACTAGTTCTTCTATTTGCTCATTCAATTCCTTCAGTTCTAATAGGGTCATACAATAAGGTGCCTTCTGGACAGGGGTTGTAGCAAGTTCTAGCTCTATAATGAATTATGTTTCTTTATCGAGAGTAATACAAGTAGATCGTCAATGAAAACATTAGGATATTCTTCAACTATAGGTATCACGTGAATCTCCTTACTACTACCATAATCTTCCACTATGAATGCTAAGTAGGACGTAGCACCACTAGCGATACACTTCATTGTTTGGAAAGTCGAAATAAGAAAGGGGATAGCCTTCACAGTGCCTCTCGTATAATGGATTTGTCCATCTTTGGGTGTTTCGAAGATAATCTCCTTGTTCCGACAATCAAGGTTTGGATAGCCAGTTCATCCCTAGGCTTAGTGGGTAGTTTTTCAATACGCGGGTACAGGTGATCATGCTCCCTTCAGGAATTGACACTACTATAGCTCGAGGTAACATCTGGGTTAGCAGGTTACATGTGCGTGCAAATGCTGCGGACAAAAATACCTCGTAGCGCCAGAGTCAAACAAAGCGCAAGCTGTATATTTGTATAGCGCGATTTGACCTAAGGTGTAATCAACTACCAAATACATAGCAGCTAGTTCATAAAAGCTAATTTCTAAAGAGGGGTACCTAAATAAAAATACCGGTGATGACTCTCGTTTCTTCATCTTTAGAAATCTTCTTGTTTATCTCTCTAGGGGTGATAACGTAGATACGAGCTTGGGCAGGCGGCCTCTGATTGGGCCGATTGTTAGGAGCGTTCCTTCTACCTTGTGTATTTTGAGGGCACTCCCGAATCTGTCTTGGCCGACTGCATCGAAAACATACTCCTAAATCCACTTGACATTCTCCGTCGTGATTCTTTTTGCACTTCTTACAGGTAGTAGGTGGGGCTAACATAATGTCTTTGCCCCTATTGGCTACCTGTATAATCCTCATTTTGGCATTATTCCCTCCTGCAGAGAAAAAAGAAGCCAGTTTTTGCTCTAGGTTAATCTTGGCTGCCATACTTCGTTGTTCCGCTTCTATTATGTTAACTAAATCCTGGAAATTGTTTATGCAAAACCCAGCTACGTAACTATGAATCCAAGATTGCAATCCTTCTTGGAATTTTTGTGCTCGCATCTTTTCAGTGGTGATCAGATGTGGAGCAAACCTTTTCAGCGTCATGAATTTCGCACCATATTGTTCGACTATGAGATTGCCTTGTAGCAAAGTAGCAAACTCTTGAACCTTCTGGGTCTTCTTTGATTCAGGGAATAATCGATTGTCGAACTCCTCTTTAAACCTATCCTAGGTCAAAGCAGGGATATTGCCGAATTCCCTTATCAGTAGTTGCCTTTTGATATTCCACCAGATACCGACTTCTCCTTGTAGCAGATGTCCTGTGTACTATACTTTCTACTCTTTCATACAACTGCTAATCTCGAAGGTTCTATTGAGATCAAGTAGCCACTTGTTGACTTTCATGAGTCCTTCGATTCCCATGAAACTAGGGTATTTATATATTAGAAATTTCTCATACGAGCAACCTTGGTTCTTCTAGCTTTCAACTTATGGGTGTAGCTGCTATTGGTTTTGCCTCAGAATTATTTGTTGCTGTTGCTTCATGATTTTCATCATCTGGGGAATTGAGTTCACCAAATTGCATCCTCCATCCAAATAGTTGTTCTGTTCCAAATAGTTGTTCTGTTCCTGATGAGCATGAGACCCTTTAGGATTTATTTCCCTTCTTTTACGTGTCATTCTGCTTCAGTCTTTAAATCCTATGAGGCACGAGTATCAGATCTAGTTCCTGCTTCAAGATTGAAGCCTATTCAATCTAAAGGTTAAAACTTATACTCTAACATATCATTCCTAAGGACATGTGGGTTTACCCAGAGATATAATCGCTCTTATACCACCTTGTGAAGCCCCAACCTCTGCTTAGGATAGAACAGAGACTTAGAGCATTGGGACTTACATACCACCGTTCATGAAAGTTAATATGCAATGCATCTAGCAGTATGTAATAACCATAGTGGAATAAGGGTGACTAAATAAAACTTATGCCAAAATAAACTAAAACATCCCAATGTCATTCATAACCATCCTAAGGTAGTATGATCTTAGTACAATTATTCTAGTTAATAAGTCTTCATGGTTATATCAATTGTTTTATGTGTTCTAATGCACAAAGACTTAGGGCTATAAACATCAAAATGATGTCTAATCTTTTGTCGAGATCAAGCTCATCTTCAATCAATTGGATCCACTAATCCATCTTGTTCATCATCGTTGAGTCCTAACACAATTTCTTTCATTCTGAGCGCAATGATAGTGGGTCCACAAGGGATAAGATTTACTTAAAATTTTAGTAAGTTAGATAACCAATGTGCACAAAGATAAATTATGCATGATAAAAAATAAATACGAAATGCGTGAGATGCAGAAAAATCAGTATATATCTCCCATCCAAATTCTTCAACAGTTTTTGACAACTGACACATTTTAGAACATTTTTTACTTTAACTGTCAAAAACATATATTTCATCATACGTTTCATCATTATTAACAATTCACTTTTAATCATAACATTAACATCATAACGTATAGTATCGTCACAATTCTCTATATGCATTATGAGTACCTGCTGATGACCGTAGTACAATTAATGTTGAAACTATGTTATCTGCAAACTCGATCCAAATGCATTGGTAACATAACATAACATCATAACATATATACCCACCAACCTTAAGTGTAATAACATTTGACTTCGCTATGGCGTTCTTTAAAAAAAGAACCCATTCGAGACTTGTTGACTCTTATTCGTCAACGCAGGGGTTATCACACCATTTTTACACACTCTAGAGTGGATAGAGGAGTTTCACTAAAATACTTTGGGGTCGCGATAAAAATTATTTTCATGTTATGCTTGAAAAATGTAGTTCATGACATGTGCATATGTAGCAAGCTTTCATGTGAAAATGACATTTATATACAATATGCTAAAATAGTGAAAATTTCACATGTCATGTAGGCAAGTGATCATGTACTCAATGTATCATATAACATGATGTTTCATGCTCAAAATGACAATTATAACATGAATGTAGCATTTATCAATAAATCTTAAATAACTTATTAAGGTGTAAATTAGAAGCCAACTTACAAACTGCCTAAGTTTGAAAAAATCGTAGCGGTTGTAATCAAAGTTATACTAAGTTAGGATTTGGACTACTACGGAAGATGTTCATAATCAAAAGGTTTCAAAAATAAATATTTATAAAAATATCCCTAAACTTTCAAAAATTACCACTAAAGCCCTAATTTTTTACTATTTGCAAATAAGCCCCAAACTTAACCAAACTTTAGAAACCTCATATTTTCTATATTCTAAAACCATCTATGCCCTTAGAATTCCAAAAATCAAAATGGAACTAGTCCAAATACACTTAACCTTTGGCATGCACTCTAGTTGATGTCTGGTGTAATTTTAACTATTGACCCATATGAATGCATGCATATTCAATTTCTTTAACTGAAAATAATTACTATAATCGTTAATGACGTGTTAAAGCTTAATCTTGGGTGAACAAGTTCTTCCCAATACTTAAGCATGGCTAAAAATCTTCATCTTTATTAAAGTAGTCCGTAAGCATGCATGATATTTCTTAGTCTTTTTCATTAAGAAAAACTTCAAAAACTGGAATTAAATCATTCATTTTGCTTATTATCCCAATTAGAAGGTTTTATAAATGCTCATATTTCAAGCCTAAGTAAAATAAGTCAAAACTTCATAAATTAAGCATAAATTAATCAAAACCAGGCATGCTTGGAAGATCAACATAAAATATAATTAAAACTTATCATGGTATGTTTTCAACCTCAAATTTAAACCTGCAAAAGTCATTCTAAGACATTAATAAATCACAAAAAATCATACCAAATCATGTCATGGCTAAAAAGTCATTGCAACATAATTAATTCCAACAAAACTTCAAATTTGACCCAGTTTTGAACTTAGCATGCTAAACCTTATTTAACTCAATCAAAATTCATTCTTATGGCATAAATTAAAACCTAACATGTTCTAATACTTAGCAAGAGATTAAGCAAGAATACTTACAAAAATCATGGCCTTAAAAGCTCTCAAACTCACTCACTTCATGAACACTAAAGATCTCGCTCGGTTTCTCTATATGGCATATTAAGGGAGGAGAAGCTCTCAAGAGGGGGGTTTTATTGTCTTCAAGAGGGGAGGGGGATGGCGGCCTTGGCTGGAGAAGAGGCTTGTGATTGGTGGAGTGGTGGCGGAGTGAGGTGGTGAAGTTTCCAGCTTTGTGTCATCACTTGTGCAGGTGAATAATGCCCTATCCCTCATGATTTTGTCCCAACCAGGTGCTGCAACAAGGCTGTGGGTGCAGCCACAGGGGCGGAATTGCTTTAGTATTTCACAATAAAATGCAATGGATTGTCAGGTGATGTCATGTTGGATGTCGTCAGGTAGGGGTCTTCAAGGCTGGGTAGATTTCGTCACTAATTTGTCTCATTTTCTTGGACTTGATTTGTAGGTCTAATGGCCACAATTTTCTGGCTTTTCTAGTGAGGGAGTGAAGCTTGGTTGGTTGCCAAGTGATCATACATGAGCAAGAAAACGAAACAGAAGAAAAGTGGTGGTGGTTCAGCAGTGACATGCGCTGTCCTCATCCCTTGCCAATCGGTTTGAGTTCTCATTGGGGTTTAAGGTGACAAGCCAGCTCATGAGTGCTTTGAGGGTTCACTAGGGATTGGTGGGAAAGGGAGGTGGCGTGTAGTGGTGGCTCAGCCATGTGCAGAAGTGCAACCAAACACAAGCCATTCGGTTTGGCTTCAACTAGGCCTCTAATGGAATCAGTTGGCTTCTTTGGTTTAGTTTCCTTGGAGCAAAAACAACCCATACTTAACTAAACTAAGGGGGATAATGTGAGGTGTTAAAAGACAAAAATACCCATGAGGAAAGAATGAAATTGGCATAGACTATGGATTGAATTGGTATGATGCACCAAGTGATATATCAAGGGGCCGATTGTGATGTTTTGGGCATTGACATGCCTTTGCCTCTAATAACATGTGTTGGATCTAGACTAATCTTCTAATTTAGTCTAATAATGATGAAAAACAATAATATAAATAATATAAAGTCCAGATAAAAAAGGTGAGAAATAATTAAAAATGAAATTAAGTTTAAAACGTGGTTTTAGATATCACTAATGATGTAGAAGTTGATTAATGCTCTTAATCCAAGTTCAAAACTTAAATTTGGGTCCAAGGAAAGCCTTAGGGGCGTGGGGTACAATATGGGCTTAAGGAAACCAATGATATGGTGTATGTAGGCTTCAAATAGAAGTGTGAAAATGCAAGACAAGGCCTTGGGCCTTGTTGGGCTTAAAAGGCTAGGAGTGGGTGTTGCATGGCTTGTGGGCTTTGGGTGTGAGTTGATGGGAGGCCTTGGTTCTAGATTTTAAGAGGTCATGAGAGGCCTCAAGATCCACAAAGATGGGGTTTGAAATGCTTGTCCTATCATAAATGGGCCATAGGTCAAAGCTAAAACCAAGTTAGGCCCAAATGGCCTTATGCCTTCCTCACACTTGGGCCAAAATTTGTCTAGGACTATCCCACAAATACTTGAGCTCTTATAAGGATTTGTTCAAGGCTTCTAAGTCTTAGCCCATAACATTCTAAAGGTTTAAGGGCCTTAAGTGTAGTACTAATGGGCTTGCTTACTAAACCACCCATACTTAACTCTTAAGCTTGACCACTAATGACACTAAGTGTCATGGTTTAATGGGTAAAACAAGTCTAACTAACTCCCTTGATAAAAAAAAAAAAAATACTAAATCTTATGCTAAAAAAATATAAAATCCAAAAATATAATATAGTATTATAAGCTTATTTTAAGGGAGATTAAGGGTTAATCCTAATGGGTAATTAGGCAGGGTGTCACACTTTGAGTGCAATGTTTAAGTGCTATATCTGAAACATTGAATGCAATGTTTGAAAACATCGAATGCAATGTTTGAGTGCTATAGCTGTGGGAAAGCATACATGAAAATTCAGCAAACTTTGAGTGCTATGGGAAAGCATATTTGAAACTGATGGTCTATACTTTTAGGAGTCGTTTGATTTATGTCTCATTTTTACATACTTGATCTCTGAAGTTAATTGGTTACGTTTAAATTGGTGATTTCTTTAGTTAGGACAATTAAGTTGATGAAATTTAGTCCAAAACTATTCTCGATGGTTATCAAGTGTTTGACAAGATGCCAGCTTCAAGAATTTCAAAGGACTAACAATTTCAAGAGTTTTTTTGAGCCATTCGGGCAGTGTCCATAAGAATTTCAAGGTCCATTGTGTATCGCCGAAGCTGGTTATGTTTAAATCATCTTGTACATTTTTTTGGGTAAATTTGTTCAGACATCCTCTTTGTTTTTGCTCACCTAGGTTTAGGTCCTCGTTCATTTTTTAACAAATAACACCATGTGATCCTTAGGCCTGCGGATGAGGTCCATTATTAAGAATTCCATCTAACCCACAACGGAAAAGTTGACATGTCTTGTTACCATTTGACAGATGTGTACCAAGTGGCATGTCCCTAATATATGCTAAAAAGCTCATCTCCCTTTTTAAGTCCCTCATTCCTGAAATCCCAAATTTGAATTTTCTCCCCTCAATCGTTCTCGACAGATGTGTCTGATTGTCGTGTTTGCGTCCTTATCATCTTGATATATCTTGCTTTCATCGTGGTTAGGCCAGCTCATCAAACGTGGTCGCACTACAAGAATCATGGGCTTTTGCCATGAATTCTTTTCCCAAGACATACAGTGGTGGCAAATAATGGCCAAATCACATGAAATCCGTTCGTGGAAAATAAAAGTATGTTTTTCTAACAACATCTAGCCGGCAATTAAAATTTTGCCGGGGAAAGACGTTATCACGGCGAGACAGGGTTTATTGTGGCGAATTTTTTCCGCCGCAAATAGTTTGATATTAGATAGAAACTGTCGGTGGGTAATAATTTTGTTGCAACGAATTTATTGGCTTTTTGCGGTGACATATTGTGGCCACAAAAAGACGAGTATGGGATGTTTGTTTTTTGCGGCAATATTGTTGTATGTTGCGACGATTAAAAGTCGCCGCAACAGATGATAACATTAATACACCCGCGTTTTCCCCTTTTCACTTTATTCCCCCAATCCCCCCACCCTGCGTCGTTCTCGTCTCTCTTTCTCTCTGCGATTGCGACCCGCAACCTCACGGCCTATCTCTCACTACGACCACGACCCTCTCCCACCCACCATGAGACCTCACCCAGTCACTTGACTCAGTCCCCCCACCCATTGCACTCAATTTGCCGCCAATCCCCCCACCCATTGCGACCTGACCCAGCTTGAGTACTCACCTTCCCCAACCACCTCCGCCTGCCGCAGTCCAGTGGACGCACTACGTTGACACGGTGAGCCTCTCTCTCTTCTCCCTTCCTCTTCTCTCTGTGTAATTTGTAGATTTTCGTAATTGTGTAAATTGTGAATATGTGTAATGTTCATCTGTGTAATTTGTGTTGATTCTATGGTATAATGTGTAATCTATGTAATTTTTGAATCTATGTAATGTGAATCCAATGTATATGATTGTGTAACGTATTGTGTAATTTGCCATCATATGGTTGTGTAAAATCTGTCTATGAAGAGGATGATATATAGTTGTGTAAAACATATTTCCATAAATTTCGAAGACTTAAATGATGTCTTTGTTCTGATTGAAAGGTTATATACTAGGGAAGGACTGAATCTCATATTATTTTCTATTGGTGGTCTACTCTGTTTTTACACGTTTCTCCTAAAGACATATCCTTAAACCATTTTGCATCATTATTACTTCCTTTAGTTTAGTAGCTTTTGACATCTGCTCCAGCATATCTGCTTCTACTGAACTACTCTTTCAATTCTGACCTATTTACTCCATTGTCCTCTTGCAAGTCTTCACCAACTCAGTGAAGCATCCTGCCCTAAAAACTGAACACAATATTTTGCACCTCCCTTGCCTTAGACCCCTACAATCCTATATATATATATAAGTTTTTTTTATTGAAGAATTCAACATAATTTTGTATGGTATCTTCTGAATGTTCTTGTGCCAGATTTTTTCTTTTTTGTTGCATGTGAATTAATTAGCCTATGCGAAGCCCAAATATTTGGGTCTTTATTTCTATGTCTGTGTGGAGTAGACTATATTTTAGCTACCATATAGGTAATATAATCAATTGCATCACACTTTCTTGGATAAAAGAAAGTAATAGAGCTGGATTTGACCACACCTTGGTTGAATTTGTCTGCTTGTTAGCGATGAGCAACATATAATTTTAGAGTTTTTCATAAGACTGTTCCTTGATATTTTCTAAATTTAGTACTCAACTATAATGCCATGAGCCATAAGATTTGTTTATATAGACTTTATTAAGAGTGTAATTTGTTATACTTTGATAACACAAGTCTAGTACGAAGTTTGCTGTGGTCTGGTCTGTGTGCCTGATGAAAAATTTTGCCATGATGGGTATGTTTTCATAGTGTCTGACGAAGTAGGTTATGGATGGAGAAGGGATTTGTATTCTCTCTGCACCATCTTGGTTTTAATTAAGGAAAATGCTACTTTGACTCTTTTAATTTGACACCTCCTTTATTTTAATTTTCCTTTTAAATTTTTTTTTTTTTTTACTTAATGGTTAAGGAAGTAACTATTAGCGTATTGAGGTGTTTTTTTTTTAAATTTTTTAAAATGATAGAAAAAAAATGTATGAATAAAGAAATTGGAACAAGTTTAAAAAGACCAATATGGCCTAGTGTCAATGTGCTGCTTAGTTTTGGTACCAATGAATATTATTGCCCTGAATTTCATATTCTGCTGCATGGATTTGTATATTCTTATTTCCATCTATTTTACTTATAGTTTTGATTTCCTGCCGTTGTGTTTTTCGCCCTTTCTTGATTGATATAATTGAATTCTGGGTACATGGATTCTGTTTATAGTTCTAGTAGTTGGATTTCAGTTGTAAGTTATTTTGTATTCAATCAAAATTGAACACAATAGAGCATACATAACAACGGTCGAGCTAGAGGTTTATTAATCTATATGGTTAATAATAGTTTGGTTGACTTGCCACTACCTCTCATGGAAGTGTCTCTCTCTAAAGTCCCTTTTACTCCCACCTCATGCTTGCCCGCAAGCCCCATGATGCTAGAAACCTTGCTAGCTAATATGATGTTGTGAATAAAATGAAGTGTGTTTAATCGCATTAAACATTGTGTCCAGGGCTTGATTATAATATGTTCTTAAACTTTCTTGATGTTGAAGTACTAATAACACAACTTTTGGATAATGGAATTACATATCAAATACCTCTATTCAAAATGGAAGTCTCATTTACCTGGACGTGTCTATCGCTGGTTATTCAAATAAAATACTTGCTTCACCAGCTATTAATTTGGATAGGTGCCTCAAATTATACTTGGTGCACATGGACTGAAATATGGGAAAGGCCAAAACACGGTTTGTCATGGTCCAAATTAACATTGCATCACACAAGAAGAGTAATCCAACTTGGCATACGTGCCAATTTCATGACTTTCCCGTTTACCTCTATCTAACCACACCCCACAACTGTCTTTATACACCTATTCTGTGTCTTACTATTTTTGAATCGTTGACTTATCTACATATATGTGGGTTATGTAAGCAAATAACTCGATTGTTGCAAATACCGTTTAATTCCTTCAAATAAGCTGTTAGCCACCAAATCTATCATAGCTATGGGCTTGAAAATGATATACAAAACAGTTTGATATTTCCTTCCTAGTTATTGAGATACAAAACTGGTCTCCGGGGTATGGAAAGACTAATATTATTAATTTTCAGATAGAAGGTCATTGCACAGTGTGCCAAACCTGTCCTACTTAGCATTGAACAGTAACTGGGCAGTTTTGCATGATGGATAAGTCTTGGATGCTTATTGAAGATAGATTGCATTCCCCTGAGTATGATGAAGGTGTTAGACAATTCTTAGCCATGGCACAAGCTCATGCAGCGACAGCTGATCAGATTAGGTGTCCATGTAGGAGATGCCGGAATAGAGCTTTTCACTCTATTCGTATCGTGGAAGATCATTTGTTTTTAAGAGGGATTGATCCAACGTATACAGAATGGATTTTCCATGGAGAAGAGGATCCGATACTGAATTCTACATTCTCCGATGAAGAAGATGATGTAGCATCCTCTTACAATCACTATATTGATGATGTCGACGAGATGTTAGACGACATTCGTCATGGGTCGTTTATGGATGAGGAAGGTAGCAATGGAAGAAATGCAAATGATAATTATCAACCCTCCACCTTTAATGCTCCAACCGACTATAACTTCGACGAGTTGGTTGCTGACGCACGACAACCACTTTATCCCGGATGTGCTAAGTTCTCGAAGCTATCATTCATCGTCAAGCTACTTCACATCAAGAGCATAGGTGGTTGGACAGTGAAGTCCTTTGACATGGTGATCAAGCTTTTGCACGATGCATTTCCCGACGCTCTATTTCCAAATTCATATCACGATGCTCGTCGCTTAGAGCGTGGCTTGGGATTTAATTATGAAAAGATAGATTTGTGCCCAAATGACTGTGCGTTGTTTTGGAAGGAAAATGCATCATACAATGAATGCCCTAAATGTAAAGCATCTAGGTGGATTGCAAGCACAAGTGACCAGCAGATGATACCACAAAAGGTTCTTCGATACTTCCCCTTGAAGCCGCGCTTGCAGAGACTGTTTATGTCAACGAAGACAGCCCAAGCCATGAGATGGCATAAAGATGCACATGTTGACGATCCAACATCCATGCGACATCCAGCAGATTCAAGGGTATGGAAAGACTTCGATAACAAATATGTTGCCTTTTCCCATGATCCTCGCAATGTTAGGCTTGGGTTGGCGAGTGATGGGTTTAACCCCTTCAATAACATGAGTAGGCCGTACAGTATTTGGCCGGTACTACTTGTGCCCTACAACTTGCCCCCTTGGTCATGCATGAAAGATCCATACACCATGTTGTCGTTGCTAATCCCTGGCCCTAAGTCACCAGGGAATGATATTGATGTGTTCTTGCGTCCTCTTGTCGATGAGTTGAAGGAATTATGGGAAGAGGGTATTCGGACGTTTGATGCGTACAGTGGACAAATGTTTACCTTGCATGCAGCACTACTTTGGACTATCAATGACTTTCCTGCATACGCCAATCTTTCTGGCTGGAGCACGAAAGGCAAGTTGGCTTGTCCTTCATGTAGAGAAGATACAAATTCACAATGGCTGGTATATGGGCGAAAGCATTGCTATATGGGGCATCGACGGTGGTTGCCACCAGATCACAGTTTGAGACGCAAAAAGAACTCTTTTAATGGGTGCGAAGAGCATGGACTCCAACCATCAAGGGTCGAGGGAGAGGTTTTGCTAGAACAATTACGTGAAGTTACACATTTCCAGTTTGGCAAATTTGGTTTGAAGAGGAAACGAACGCCGAATCAACTAAATTGGACCAAAAAATCTATCTTCTTTGAGCTTCCCTACTGGTTAGATTTGGGCTTGAGACATAACCTTGATGTCATGCATATTGAGAAAAACATATGCAATAGCGTGTTGGGAACATTGCTGAATATTGAAGGAAAAACTAAGGACTCCGCAAATGCCCGTCGTGATTTGGCAAACCTTGGAATAAGGAAAGAATTGCATTTACAGCATGATGGGGACCATATTACTATGAGTCTTGGTTGCTACACGTTAAACTTAAATGAGCGAAGGATTTTTTGTGATTGGTTATCAAAAGTGAAATTTCCTGATGGTTTTGCATCGAACATTGCCCGTTGTGTGAATGCTAGTGACGGGAAGATTAGTGGAATGAAAAGCCATGACTGTCATGTCTTCTTGCAAGCACTGTTGCCGGTTGTGATTGGTGGGTTCTTACGGCCTGATGTGCGTCAAGCCTTAATAGATTTAAGCTCGTTCTTCAAAGAATTATGTTCTCGCACTTTGAACTTATCAGTGTTGACATATCTTCAAGCTAACATTCCCATCATTCTTTGCAAACTAGAAATGATATTCCCTCCAGCTTTTTTTGATATCATGGTGCACCTTGCCATTCACTTGCCAGAGGAGGCATTCCTGGCAGGACCCGTGCAATACAGGTGGATGTACCCTTTTGAAAGGTATCTAGGGAAGTTCAAGAGGTATGTCCGCAACAGAGCTCGGCCAGAGGGCTCAATTGCTGAGGCATATGTGCATCTCGAGTGTCTTACATTTTGCTCTATGTACCTCCATGATATTGAGACTAGATATAATCGCGAGGAACGCAACAATGATGTTCGTATTGGGACAACTGAGTCGGGAAATGAGCCAAGTTTATCTGTTTTCTCACAAAAGGTTAGACCATTGGGAACAGGAAGTTCTCACAAATTAGCCGACACACTATTGGTCAAGGCTCGATGGTATATACTTAATAATTGCACGGAGATTGAGCAATACATTGAGTAAGTGGACCATGATAATTATTCGTTCTTATGCACTTGTTGAATCGTGATTGCTAAAACTTTTTTCCCTCCTACTAATTGTTTGGGTCACATATATTGACAGGGAGCACTATAAGAAGATCCAAGAAGATGACCCTCAGAACATCGACCGTAGGCACCAGAGTCAATTTCCATCGTGGTTCAGATCACGCGTAAGATACGAACATCGTCTATCATTATAACTACATTCCCCTCAAATTACACATATAACTAATTCATCTTAAATCTTCTCTGTCTGGTAGATTCGAGAGGTGCGTTCAGTTAGGCCTACTGCGGTAACCGATGAGATATATGCCCTAGCATGTGGTCCAGATCCATGGGTTGCATCCTATGCTGGATGCATAATGAATGGTATTCGCTTTCATACGAAAGAGCGTGAAAGGCATCGCCGTACTCAAAACAGCGGGGTGGTTGTGCATGGCGAGCAACAAGGATCCCATGTTGACTTCTACGGTGTGTTGCATGATATTATAGAGTTACGCTACATGGGTTGGCGTAAGGTATATCTCTTTCAATGCGCATGGTATGACATTGGCGACCCGAGAAGGGGGATACGTGTCAGGGACAAATTGACGGTAGTCAATACTGCTAGGCAATGGTATAAAGATGAGCCTTTTGTCCTTGCCTCCCAAGCAAGTCAAGTCTTTTATCTCAATGATCCAATACTGGGGGGAAGTTGGCAGGTCGTCCATAAAATTACAAGTAGGAATGTTTACAACATTCACGCAAGTAGAGCTGTTGAGGATGGGATGGACGATGACGAAACATCAGATGGTGACTCAGATGATGAGGTTGACAATAACACGAACAATTACCCCCCTATACTCGAGAGTGGACCAACCATGCCTGAGCCATTGAATCGAGAGGATTCAGAGCATTTGTTTGTTGATCCAGCTTCCATATCGGGTCCAGAACCGATGCAATCAGTTGACCGTGAGTTCGATATTGATGATGTACTATCTGATGATGACTTGAGCCTGAAGGACGTATGTGCCGACGATAACTCTGGTAGCGAGGCCGAGAATCAGCTGAATGAGGAAGCTGATGATGATTTTTAGTATTAAGTGCGTATTTGACACTTTTGCTTTTGGGTTTGCCTTTTTCCGATCAAAAACCAATATAAGATATTGATAATGTTGTTTGGGAAAGTATGATTGACTTATAATGGTACTTGTAAAAGGCAATATGTGCTTAAGAAGATTGCATGATTTATTAATCATGCAAGAATATTATGTAAGAAATGAAGCTTGGTCATGCATTGTCCATTCTGATGTGTAATTTTTAGTTGTGATCAAGAACTTTATCTACTAGAATTGAGGTGGTTTCCTTATCATTCAGTTGGAATAAATGTTCTTAAATATTAAATTCTAAAGTGCAGAAAATTGGTTATTCAAGGATTTTATTATGGTTATATATTATTATTATTCTGTTTGTTTAATTACGGTTCTAGTCATTAGACATTGGTAAATAAGTAGGAGATAGAGTAGAAATGGAGAGAGTGTGGTTGATGTTGTATCGGGTCCAGTGTAGTGTAACATTTGGTACTATACACTACATCATGATTAGGTGATCTCCCTTTCATAATATATATGTACAAAACCAGCGGAGTCACAAGTTGGATAAAGCCTTTAGAGATGAAAAAACATATCAGCCCCATGATGTTATTCATCGCAATATATATATATTATATAAAGAGTTCATTATCTACTGGAAACATGTTGAATGTATTTCTATTAAGGTAGCAACCTGTCTGGTGCTGATTGGAACAAACAGTTTGAGCCTGATCTGTTTGTGTTTTTTTCTAAGTAATACAAGTTTGCAAAATAACTATAATTTTGCCAAATAACTATAAGTTTGCAAAATAACTATAATTTTGCAAAAAAACTCTAAGTTCAAGTACTTATATAGATCCAAATCTACTGCACAATACAGAACAGATCATCTTTGTAGTTTATATAAAAGTAGAAGAACATTGCAGATAAGTACCTCTTTATATGATGATCATGTTATTGTTGCTTTCGTTATTGTTGCTTTGAAAGGATTGGACTAAATGCAAGATATTTTGTGTTTTACATTTAAGGACTGGAATTTTTTAGTTGGATTATGTTGACATGTCCAAAACTTAAGAAGATGTTGATAGCTGCCTCAAATTGGGCAAAAGGTTACTCACAGGTGGTTTTTATGTTGTATGCAGATTTTTTTTTTAGTCTTTAAAGGCAACGTGCCACAATCCTCTGTGTTAAGCACTTCTATGATGTCAAGTGGCTGGAAGGTCATGGCAGGGGGATTATGCCAATGCTTATTTCCAAATTCCCACAGCATAAGCATCTAGATAAACAAGCGCATCCAAAACTATTAGCATTCAACTATTGGAGGTATATGCATGGGGAGGATCACAAACTCCCCATGAGGGTTGCAAAGGGATCATCAAGTGGCATTACCTCTCGGGTTGCACCCTAGTTGGGGAATGATGGCTGTGGCACATAACCCATGTGGGAGTATTGTCCAGTTCATGCAAAGCACTAAAGAATATATATACAACACCAAATAATGCTGCAAATCAGGAAATACAAACAAACCCACATCTAAAAGTACAATCTATATGCACACACCCATTTACATGGTCATAAATTTGAGTTCAAGGTTGTACAAAAAAACACTCAGCTTTTGAGGTGTTGCTGGAAACATGGGATTTAATTACACATCATACCGTGAGCAGTAATGATGGCTGAGTATTTTAAAAAGGGGCATAAAAACTATCAGCCCTACCAACTAAACATGTTTGATATTGTTGATATGTTCCAACTCCTGTCCAGGTGTGTAGACATAATTTCTGATTATGGGATTCAGAAATAGACGTCCACAACTCCAAGATATTGTTGACTTATTTAAAATGGAATAAATAACATATGCATTCAACTAAATGGATACCATTTTTTATGGTATTCTCACAACTCCATACATCTGCTGTTGTTTAATTGTGGATCATGGTATTTAAAAAAATGGTCCATTTAATTTCTGGAACACTGTTGACGAGCAAAATGGTAATTTTTCTGATGATAATATACAACAAGACTGGCCTATATATGTAAGGGGAGGGAGATGTGGTAAAGGGCGGGAGGGTAATTTTTTTGAGATGGGAAATGGCGCCATGATGTCAAATCGTAGTGGCTGGTTGGTATTTCCCATGGACAGATGTCCCTCAATCCTCTGTGTTAGACAAACCTTTATTTTGTTCTGGAAAGTGCAATACATCTGATACAGAATGGAAAATCACGAGACACTCTGAAGTGCATCAATATCCAAGGTCTGCCAGAGCTGCTGTTGTTGTTCCAGCATCTACACTATGCTTCCAGCAGTGGCATCAGGTTTGGCAGTAGTTTGGTTTGCATTTTCCAGATTCTTTTCTTCCACTTTGGATCTTTAAACTATCTTCTTCACAAGGAGCTTTTCACTTCGATATTATCTCATTTACAACTATCTTCCTATGCATGTAGCTGCTTCTTTTCTTCCATTTGAGCATTTGCAAAAGTTTAAAACATATTACATAAACTACACATAATAGCTCCTCTCATTCACCTACTGCCACGACAGCCAGACTCTGAAGTCCAGGTACCAACAACTCTTTTGTCTCTCTTGGCTTATTCTGTGTCTGCGTTTGTTCTACTAAGATGTTAGATTAGGTTTACACTTTTACACCTACAACCATTTCATCATACTTTTGAATTTTTTTTTTATCTTCACAAGTTGTTTGTAAATTTAGGTTCCCTAATATTATTTTTGTTATCTATCGCTTGATCTTTAGTTAATAACAATGTGCTGCAAATGTTTTGCATGTCAATGCATGTAAAAAACATGCATCTGCCCTCTTATTTCCTACATGCTAGAATGCATCTTAGTAGGTTTAAACACATACGAGATGTGGCTTTAGTATGCTTACAAGTAGAGTATATTGACATGGTCCCAACAGAATAGTAAAAGGCTGAAATATTACTTTACATGATATTTAGTAGGTTAAATGGCATCTTACTCTATTCTCTCACAAATTGGTTGCATGTTAGAACTGAGTTGGGTTTGAAATTCCAGGAAAGCCACGTATGGTGAAATCTATAAAGTTTCGGGGGGGCCGAGTACGACATGGCAGCACTCTCATTGGTAGTGTCCAAGAAGCAGATGCGTTGCCACGGAGAACCACATTGCGGGATGAGCCAGAGTCAAATGAGAGTACGCAGGATGTAGGAGGTGCGGGCACACAAGAGGCAATGGGTGGAGCACTTGTTGGAGAGAGTCACACTAATACAGGTATGGGTTCCAACTGGTTCCTAAGGAGTCAGTTTATACTATGTGGTGTGGTCAATTCATATCAATCTTTACAAGTCTATAAATTCATGACATGGTTCATGAATGCAAAAAGGTGACTGGGTTACACGATATTGATGTCTTAATGTAGATCCACCTACTAAGAAACGAGGTCGAGGGCAGGCGAAAGGCACGCTATTTGAACGACTTAGGAAGATGGGTAAGATCCCTCTGGTTATACAAGATGGTCATCGAGGGCCTTCGTGCGAAAATGCCTCCATATTCACTGGTCGGCTGACGGGGATTATTAAGGTACATGCCGACATGAGGCATGCTAGTTGGAGTTATGTACCTAACGAGGAAAAGCAAGAGCTCGTTGACCGTGTGCGGGTAGGACCTTACTTTTGTACTAAAAAAATGGATGAAGTTGGTGGCTTACTCATTTCGCCTAATCAGGCATGTTTGATGACAAACCATTCTAATGAAGTGCATATTTGATATTACAGGCAGATTTTGTTCTGGATTGGACAAGGGACAACCATCGTGAGATGGTTGAAAGACATTTGGGCGATAAGTATAATGCATATCATTACGCACTACACAAGGTGTATTTAAAATATGCATCACATGAAGAGGCCCTACGTGGTGGGACGGACATGGTGGAGAAAGCTGTATGGGAAAAGCTATGTGAACGGTGGGCAAGTTTGACATTTAAGGTATATGGTAATTTACTATCATATTAGTATTAAGTGGCATAAATAGTCAAGGTTGATTTTGTTATTGCCTCAAATAGGAGTATATGATGAAGTAAGGGTATTTTCCAATTATGTTAAGCTCGAGAAACACAATATTTGTCAATGAGATTTAATTTTTTAGAAACAAGTGCAGGAGAAGTCCAGAAGAAACACTTCAAATAGACAAAAATTGAAAGTCAAACATACCGGTGGACGAAAATCCTTTATACGGATATTAGAGGAGAAGGTTTGTGATAGGGTATATATAAGTCCTCACCAATATGTTCAATTAGTATAATGTATTTACTGTTACTTGTGTGTTTCAGAGGGAGACGGCGCCAAACATGGTTGAATTTTATAAGGAAACACATTGGTCAACAAGAAAGGGTAAATTCATTAATGCAGCAAGTGAACACAACTATGTAAGATCTAACTTAATTTAATTTAAGTTAGACTATAGTAATGATAGGTGTTTAACATGGGATGTTGATTTTCCTTTCATCTACATTTTTCAGAATCTAATGGTGGAGAGGTTAGGTGAAAAAGAATCTGAAGAGGATGTTGAAGAAGCAGCTGACACTATATTCAAAGAAGTGTTGGGAAAAAAATCTGGGTACGCAGTAGGGATGGGGCACATGGTTATTCCCGACCCCTCTCCTTCAACGAAGAAGAGTAGAGCATTTATTCGTCTATCGGAGGAGAATGACCGCAACAAGAGTGATGCGGAAATGTACAAGAGCAAACTAGACAAGATGATGGGTGATATTGAAGCGTTGAAGAAGAATTTTTCTAAGCATGAGAAATTCTTATTGAACTATCGGATGACTGAGATTGAGGGAGGTACTGAGTCTCATAGAGAGACTCATCAAGATGCTTAGGCATCTCACTTTCTTGAGTATTTTGTGGAGGGATGTTTTTTGTGGGTCAAGGAAGTGAAATTTTTTGTGGATTGTTCATTGGATATGTAACAATCCAATGGCCATGGACTTTTGTCCCTTGATACAGATTTTGGTAGTTGCATATTATTGTTTGGGTGTATAAGTTTAAACCAGTAGTGAAAAAATCAGATAGTGAGTTGACTTTTGAGTTGTTAGTAGTCATTCACAATGGTTGGGAGAAAAGAGTTGCAATCTTTGGTTGAGTAGCTAGACAGGGACAGATTAGGTTCACATGAAAGGGTAAGTTCTCTTACAATTACATATACTAGTTTAATGTCTGGATTTGAGATTTGCATTTGTCTAAAAACTGAACAAGTAATTCCATTTCACCAGTATTCTCCTCTTACAGGTTGGAGCAAGTATTTTGATTAGTTTTTTGATATCATGGAATGCAAAGCAGGATGTTGGTGGAGATGCAGAGCAGGTTCAGATAAACAAACATATTCACTGGGGCTGTATTTATTCTGTTGCATGTAAGAATTAATACTTGCAGCTGTTTTTTTCCAAGTCATGTATGCATAATTCCAGTTCTAACTATATATCACACACACCCCCAATTGGAGCTCAATAAGCTTCAGGTTTTAAATTCCAATTCTAGCATTTTGGTTAGTTTATATGGTAAGATAACCTCCTAACTAAGTAGCACAAATATGTTAAACTGGACTAAAATAGTTAGGATATATGGAAATCAGAAAACTCCTCATGGTGGCTGGTTTGGGACAATTGTGATTTTATTAATACTTATATACATAAACTTAGAGTTGGTTGCAAATAATGAACACAGTTTATTCTCTGACAACATCGTCCCATTGCTATGATAGATGGGATTAGACAAGTAGAGTATCAACAATTAATTTTCTCTGCACCATGTTTGGTTTCATGAATTCAGATGGGATCTTGGTTTTTAGGGATATATTAGTCCTCATTCTGCAAAATAGCATGGATGAGGCTATTGCAAACTCTATTATGAATAAATATGCAACTGTTGTACTTGAGATGGTATAAAATTAATTCATGTAGGTATTTCATTCTAATTCCACAGGGATATCACTCCCATTGATATAATGTCATTTTCGGAATTCATCTTTAGAGTTAGGATTTTTACTCAAACAATCCTAATATGGTATTATGGGCAAGAAGACATTAATAAAAATTAATGTACAAGGTATGGATGCACAATTCCTATAGCAGCTTACTCTATATATACTGTCATGTAATGCTCCAATTAAGTATCTTAGTTTGACACAGTGCTTGTTGAAAATTTCAGGAACCATGTTAGCACCGATTGTAATTTGTGGAGCAAGATTGGTAAATCTAAATGTCTGGAGAACAAGATGGGGGGGGGGGGGCATCTATGCCCTTAGTACTCTGTCTATATATCAAAAGCACTTCTCATAGATGCTGTTGGAGGAAGAATTTATAATTCCCTAGCTTATGTACTGCCATACACAGTTGCAACTCTTATGTTTGTAAATGGCCTTGAACTATTTGGTTTCAATGAATATTAGCATATTTGTCTATATGATGGTGTAACAACAATGTTGGCAGGTTTGTATATAGCTATGATGGTGATTATATATGTACATTGACAGGTTATTATTCAATTGCTATTTCGTTTGTTTGCTGCATGTTGAGTTGAGGTCTAATGGAAGTTCCTATTTGTTGGATTGTTTGGCTGACTGATGATGTAGTTTAAAAGCTTGAATTCCTGCTAGTTGTCATTGGTCATAAAGACACCTGTGAATCTGTGTCCAGATGGTTGAGGAAATAGATTTGGACATTAATTTATAAATTACTATCTAGTAATTTATCTAGTGGTTTCGTGGGAAAACAACAACTACCCATGTACTAAGGATTAGTGGGGAAATGCAGTTTTGGACGGAATGAGCTGCATGGACTCCAAAAAAACTATAGCCGATGGCAACTTGTAATGGGAAAAAATGTGTTCCCACAAAAGGTTGTCGTGGGTATATATTTTTTTGCTTGTGGGAGTTTTTTTTTCTTTTTTCCCCCACGGACACCAATGATGTTAAATGCAATGGTTGCAATGATCTAAGTTCATTGAGAATAATAGTTTCCCACCAATAAACATCATGGGACTGACTAATTTCCACCACCATTTACATCAAAATAAAGTCTACTTGCATTTAGGCAATTACTTTTTTCACGAACATATGACATGGATAACAAATTTTTGCTAGTAGCTCGTGTCACGGGAAATACATATACTCCAAAATATGTCGTCATGGGTAGTAAGTAGTCCTTTCCGGATGTGTACGTTAGTATTGTACAATTGTGTCCCAAAAGTGTCGTCCAAAAATCAACTATAGTGACAGACTAGTGGATGGGAAGAAACTTCATGCCACTACTCTTTCCACATAAACAATCATGGATAAAGAGTTTTTCCAAGCAGGGCTTCCATGGATAGGTGAATATTTGTCACCAAAGTAGTCTGGTGGGCAACCCAATTTCCCACGGGCAAAACATGGATTTGCCGCAATTTCTGGTCGTGGGAAAAAAATCACCTTTTGCCATGATTTCAGCTGTTGGTGGGTAATGTATTTTTCTCCATGAATTATATTCCACGAGCCAGCCACCAGAACTATTAGTGAGAAAAGTTTTTTCCTGACTGATCCATAACTTATTCCCACCGCTGTCCTCCTTGGCAAAAACTGATGTTTGTTGTAGTGTCGGCTCCGAGTGCAGCTGGTAATACAATGTTTTATATAGGTTGTTAGAGCTGAGTTTAGGTTTTATGTGATTCATTTTAGAAATCGTTTGATTTATGTCTCATTTTTAGATGCTTGATCTCATCAAAAGTTTGTTATGTTTGCATTGCTGATTACTTTGTACATAACTGATAGGTTGATTTTGTTTATTTCAAAACTATTCTGGATACTCATCAAGTGTTTGACAAGATGTCCCTACCACAAGTTCATGTAGCCTATTGTTAATTAATGTATTTTATCTCACCGTTATGTCATCTCTCATTTTAACATGCTCAATTAATATTTGGTTATGCTTAAATTGATGATTACTTCGGACATAACTAATAAATTCATGTTATTTAGTTCAAAACTATCATTGATGCTCGTCAAGTGTTTGGCAAATGTCCCGCCCACAACTATTTCAAATGATTAACAATTTCAAGAGATATGTTGAGCCATTCCCACAGTGTCCATAAGAATTTCAAGATCAATTGTTTATGTGGCAAACAATTTAAAAAGCCAGCTAATTTAACCACACACCACAAAAACTGCCAAACATAAATAAGTCTCATGTCTTTATCCGTCCTTTATTTTTATTTGATTTTTTTGTTTTCTTAGTTTTTTTCTTTATCGTGTTTTTAGACACCTAAATAGCGTTAATCATATGCTTGTATCTTCCGAGAGACATGTGACCAAGGTTAATAAATCACTTGTACTTACAGAAAAATAAATTATCTAGTTTTGAGTCTTTTGACTGCATGAAAATACCTTATGGTATTATTCAATAATGACATTCAAGAATTTGAATACTTTATGATATTGCATCTGATATTCAAGAATGATATTGCGTTACTTGTCCAGCCATATCTGTCCAGCCACTATCCTCAGCATATACATAAGAAAACTACATATCTGTGCAGCCACTATGCTTAGCATATACATAGAAAAAGACTACACATCTGTCTAGCCACTGTGCTCAAACTATGCCTCAAAAGATCAGCATATGCATCTGTCCAGCCACTATGCTTAACATATAAATAAAAAGGCCAAGTTACCGTACATCAAAAGTTGAAGATACCCCAACCACATCAATGTACAAAAACAAACACCAAATATATTAAGAGTCAGATGGAGATCTATTCTATTGCTTCACAACGATTCCCATTTGAAGAATATTGAAGTATTATCGCTGCACCGCATTCATATTATCAATATTCAAACTCATGATTTCCATCTCCATCTTCTTCTTCTTAAGGTGTATCAATTCAGACCTGTCTCTATCAGCTCGATTTACCACTTGTCGTCTCTCAGTCATTAATATCTTTCTATCACTTTCTATGTGACTTTACACATTAGTAAAATTAGTAGGGAAGATTCTTTGCATTTCCTTTTTTTTTTTTCAACTTTCCTGCTCGGTGGTCTCTCAGCATTGATAGACACGATCTAGCAAATACTGGCATCCCCTATTTGTACAGACTTTGGAATGATAGAACAACCTCTATTTCACCTTGTTGACAAGTGATCCATATAAACTTGCCATTCTGGATGGTTACTCAATAGGTTCCAACAATGGTCTAAATAAAAGGTAGTTTTTGTGACAATCGGTACATTATCTTTGCCTTTTCAATCTAAATAGCAATCATAAAAATGTAAATGCATAGTTTATTGTCAATTTATAATAATTAGAACCATACATTATCTTGTTCAATGGTACTGCCTTGATGCATTCATTCAACTTGAGCCAAGCAAGCATAAAACTTGTTCGTGCATTTTTGAATGGTTGACCCTTGATTAGTCAACAAGAGTATAGGATGTTAAGCCTAGTTAGGCTTTTTAAAGCTATTGAAGTAATCATAGATTCTTGTCCATAATTGTGTGGATTTCTGGTCAGTCTCTTGGATAGCGTTTATGCTAATGTTGAGTTAAGCCGATAAAAGGAGGTTATCCTCCTTCACGGTGAAGGATACACCCCCATTAGGATGTCTTAGTTGGTGCCCTTACTTCCCCTTCGGGTTGTCACTTCAACCTCAGCCTCAGCATTTAGCCATATGGGGGTTGCTAATACCTTCTCCACCGCTTTACAAGAAAGTGGTAAAAAATGGATCTTCATTAATTTGTGAGTCCATCTTTCAACAAAATAACATTATTAATTTGTGGTGCCCATGCAATGCCTAGTTTGGGTATTGAGGGGTATTCTCAGAATACCTCACTACTATTCATTATTTTATTATTTCTTCTCACCTACTTTTTATTACTATTCATTACTATTCAATATTCTATCATTATTTTTTCAGTACTTTTTCACTACTATTTACAAAATACCTGAAAGTACCTCACTATCCAAACGCAACACAGAAAACCTAAACTCAACTCTGACAACCTACAACAAAGGTATTGCATGGGCACCACATGTATTACTTGCTGCACACGAAGCCAACCACATCCAATGAGCTGGCCTAACCATGAAGAAAGCAAAACCGAGATGATGAGCACAGAAACACAACAATCAGACACCTGTGTTAGGGATTCAAATGGGAGGTGAGCTTTTTAGTAATTACGAGGGACATGCCACATGTTACAACCACGTAGTACACGTCTGTCAAGTGGTAATTGCACATGTCATCTTTCCGTTGTGGGTTGGACAAAATTCTTAGTAGAATGACCTCATCCGCAATGGGCCAAAGTATTAGGTGTTATTTCTTAAAAAGTGAACAAGGACTTAAACCAGTGAACAAAAGCAAGGGCGATGTCTGAAAAAGTAGACCAAAAAAATATACAAAATCTTAGAGCCCTCTTAGATTCCATACAAACACAATTAGTACTCTTAGATGGCAAAAAGGAATAGAATATAAAACATAATAAGAAGAGAAAAAAAGAAAAGAATATATATACATATATATATATATATATATATAGGATATAAAGTATTAAGACAAAAAATTTTCAAGAGGTCGTTGCAGCAGCTGAGGAAAATTCTCATGAAAAGGTCACGGTAGCAGAGTCTTCACATAAAGTAGGAGCAGTGCACAAAACCACTAACAAACTTGAAGCTTTCAAAACCTTCCAAAATATTCACGAAAATATGTCCAACTCAACGAGACCATCTACAGACTTGTTGCTCACGTCCCCTTCTCCCTCTTCGATTTTTCCTATGCCTTCATATATTTTATCCTCACCTGGGCCTCTCTCAATATCGCAACCCACCCCTTTAACTCATCCCAGCCCATTGACCCAATCACGCCAACCCGTCCCTCACACCTCTTCAAACCTCTAGGTCGTCTTCCCCACAAACACCTTCCACTGCGTCGCAACCTCCCCCTACTTCAAACCAAAAATCTGCTCCACATCCATCCTTTCCACTACAACCTACCTCGACACAATGGTAACTCATTCCTGAAACCACATCCATCGCCCTCTTCACCTATCTGATAGCACCATCCCATGGCCAACCCCAAAACCATCCATCCATCTCATGTCCTCAACCTCCTCCCTCGTCCTAGAAGAACCCAAATCCTTCACCGAGCCTCCAAGTACCCCGAATGGCGTGTAGCCATGACTTTCGAATTTGAAGCACTTCTCCTGAATCGGACATGGGATTTCATCCCTTACTCTTCCTCCCTTAATATTCTCGGCTCCAAGTGGGTCCTCAAATCCAAACGGCTTGAGTTATGCAAGGCTCGCCTTGTAGCGAAAGTTTCATCAGCAAGCCGGGGTTGATTTTATCGAGACCTACAACCCTGTTGTCAAACCCGTGACCGTTCGTCTTCCCCTCTCTATTGCAGTTTCCTCTTCATGGCCATTACATCAGTTGGATATTCAAAATGCTTTCCTGCATGGTGACTTGGAGGAGGATGTTTACATGCATCAGACCCCTGGGTTTGCAAATCCAGATTACCTTACTCATATATGTAAGTTGTGTAAGTCTCTCTACAAACTTAAACAATAAATTGTTGTCTATTGGTTTTCATGCTTCTAAATCTAATTCATCCTTATTTATTTTCTGCAATGCTACTAATTCGGTTTCTGTGTTAATCTATGTGGATGACATTATTGTTACCGATTCTAGTCATGTTCTTATTTTTTATTTTCTTACTGCATTGCGTGCTTCATTTCCAGTTAAAGACATAGGGTCCTTGCACTATTTTTTAAAAATCGAGGTTCATAGAAATTCTCATGGCCTGTTTATGTCTCAAACCAAATATGTCACTGACTTGCTTACAAACATGCATAACTCTAAGCTAGTGTCAACTCCTATGTCCATACCTACCAAACACACTGCCTTGGAGGGTTCCTCATTTGAGGACCCTCAACTCTACTGTAGCATTGTTAGGAGTCTTCAGTATCTTGTTTTTACACTACCCGACATCTCCTTTGTCGTTAATAAAGTTTGTTAATTTATACACTCTCCTAGAGTATCTCACTAGCAAGTTGTTAAACACATTCTTCAATACTTGCGTCTCACCTCTCACTTTGGTTTGCATTTTTCCATTTCCTCTTCTTTTACCTTATATGCCTTCTCTGATGTTGACTAGGGCGGGTGCCCTGATGATCACAAATCCACTAATGGGTTTTGTGTGTATTTTGGTTCACATATGATATCTTGGGAATCTAAGAAGCAGCCTACCATCGCACGATCTTCCACTAAAGCTGAGTACAAAGATGTTGCCAACACCACTTGTGAATTACTTTAGCTACAATCATTACCTGGTGAACTTGGTATATTTTTGTCTAATCCGCCTAACCTTTGGTGTGATAATCTGGGTGCAACATATTTATTTATTAATCTTGTTTTACATTACAAAACCTGTTGATCTTGACTATCACTTTGTGCGAGAGCATGTGGCTGCCAAAGCACTCAAAGTCTCATTCATCTCCAGCAAAGACCAACTTGCGAATATATTCACCAAGTCACTATCTACTGCTCGAATTAACTTTCTTCGATCAAGTCTCACCATCTCTCCAGTTCTATTTGACTTGCAGGGGATATTAAGACATAAAATTCTCAAGGGGTCGTTGCGGTAGCTGAAGAAATTTCTCATGAGAAGGTCATGGTAGAAGAGTCCTTACATAAAGCAGGAGTAGCACACAAAACCACTAACAGACTCGAAGTTTACAGAACCATGCAAATAACATATTCACTGTAGAAGATTCTCTCATAACAAACGGCATGATTGTGAACCGTAGGATCTGAGTTTGTATGATCTGATTTATCTTTGTATTGCCTATATAAATAGAGCTTAGGAAATGTATGTAAAGGGTGTGAGAATATATGAAAGGAATATATGAATCAAAGTGTACTCTTTCAGCGGCATTTCCTTGAGTACCTTTTGTGCATCATTAATTTTCTTCCTCAAATGGCATATTTTCATTATAAAGAAATGTACCTGCACAGTGTAATTATCATGTATGGGGTTCTTGAAAGTACTATTGCACTATTCTAAATTTGTTCAGTGGAATATCATTTATGAATAATGAATAATAATAGGGTTACTACCCTATTAGTACTCATCTACTACTCTTTTTGTATTTAATATTTTTTTAAGTTTTTATTATACTTAATGATTAAGAAAGTGAGTATCAATAAAGTTATATATATTTTTTAATTTTTTTTAGTGATTAAGAATGTTAAAAAAATACTTAAAAGAAAATGATAAAAAAATAAACTTGAAATACACTTAGGTAGTAGATGGGTAGTATAGGGTAGTAACCCTATCACTACCCCATGAATAATACCATAAAGTAATTTGGTGCTATCAAAAGCCTCAAAACTAGATAATGACTTTTTTCTCTAAGTAAAAGTGATTTATTATCCTTCGCCACATCTCTCATAAGATACAAGCATATGATTAGCACTGTTTGGATGTCTGAAAAACACGATAAAGAAAACACTAGCTAAGACAACATAAAAGTGAATGAAAACAAAGGATGCATAGAGACTGACTTACTTGTGTTGGGTACTTTTGGTGGTCTTAGTTAATTAAATCAGCTGGATTCTTGAATTGGTTGCCACATACACAATTGACATTGAGATTCTTGTCAAACACTAGATGAGCATCCATAATAGTTTTCAACAAAACAACAATCAACTTATCAATTACATTCAAAGTAATCACCAATTTAAACATAACCAACCTCTATTCTCAAGAATGGAAAAATGAGACATATATCAGACGACTGCTAACATGAAGCATGGAAAACCTAAACTCAACTCTGAAAACTTACAACAAAACATGTGCACGGGCACCACATGTTATTATCTGCTGCACTCGAAGGCAACCATGTTCGATGAGCATGCCAAACCACAATAAAAGCTAGACCGAGATGATAAGCATACGAACATGACAACCAAACACCTTTGTCAAGAATGAAAGGGTGGAGGGAGTTCGAATTGGGGATTTTGGGATCTAAGGCTTCAAAAGCTAGACCGAGGTTTGTTTTTCTATTTTTAACTTTTAAATAAAAGAGAAACTTCATTAATACTCAAAGAGAATAGTTAACATGAATTACATAAGATTAGACATACATAAGCTGGTACATCCTTAATCCTCTCCTTGGAAATTTTCCTTACGTGAACGTTGCATGCTCAGCTAGGGTTTACCCTGTGCAGCACAGGTCTTTGTGGGCAGTCATGAGTGCCCTCCGATGGACTCTGGTACCGGTGGGTTGGACAAGAATCCGGCAGGGCCCTCTGGTGGGGCTGGAGCTCTCAGCCAGTAATGAGAATAGTGATCGGCCCACATTTATGGAGGCGTTGCAGCAGCCTATCCCTCCTCCAAAATTTAAGCTTTCAGTCCAGCGTCCTGAGGTAATCAATGGTGAACTTGGATTTATTTTCTCGGATATTGAGATGGAAAAGGCTGTCAAAGATTTAAAATTTGCTTAGTTCTTAAGTTTTTGTCCTCCAGATCCTCCATTAATGTTCTACGGAAACATATTATCAAATCTTAGGGGTTTAGTGAGGCGTCGATGATTCATTTTATAGATGACTTTCACGTCCTTTTACACCTTGCGAATGAGAAAGATTATTTCCATGCATGGGCACGTGAAGGTAGGGTGGTGGCAGGCATTCCATTTCGTTTGTTCAATTGGTCGGTGGGGTTTGATCTGAAAAAAGAACCATCCATTGTTGCTAAATGGATTTTTTTGCCCGGTCTTCCTTTGCATCTGTATAGGTTGGATTGCCTACAGAGTTTTGCTACTCGTTTAGGTAAATTTTTAGGAACGAATAATGCAACCGTATATAGAACACGAGCCACAGGGGCACGGTTGTGTGTTGCAGTCAAACTCAGAGACGAACCGATAAAAGGCTTTCCTGTGATGGTTTGAACGCACCAGATATGGCAGCCGATGGTTTATGAGAAGCAAGGTTTTTATTGTAATAAATGCTTTAGACAAGGTCATACTGAGGTGGCTTGCATAATGGTTCAGCGTGTAAACCATGGTAATGACAGGAAAAAAGTATGGAAAAGTGGATGGGCACAAGGAAGATGCTAAAATTTGGAAGGAAATGGGTCAGAAGAATCCTGTAGTTGTGATAAACCATGAGGAAGGCATTGTGAAATTAAATATTGAGACAAACTCAGGGTCTATGAACAAAGCCGAATCTAGTAAGGCAGGGGGAAAAGCAGCGGAGTGTGGAAAAGAAATTATGAATGTGAATCAACCGATTTTGGCGGCTAGCAGATAAGGGGAGTGTGTTAGTGGGCAGGGGACCCATCTCTTCCTGTCCCAGGTTTCCCTGATGAGAACAATCCAGCATCCGAAACGATGAAGCTAAGTTCTGAAGTGTTAGGTGCCCTGTACGAGTCAGTTATTCAAATTCCTGTGGAGGAAACTGTGGTTGGCAATTTACTTGAGGAGGTTCATGTTGTTACACAAGTGGATACTTGACAGAAATTTCCTGATATTAGTGCCCAAGATAGTAATGATGATTGTGAGGAAGTTAGGTGCGATAGTGTTCCGCAGGTGCAAGTTGATACTGAAAAGTTGCAAGAAGATTTGGAGAACTCTCGTAAGCAAGTCTGCCAAAGGGAGAGGGCATAGTTTTATGATTCTGATAATGAAAAGGGTGTCCTTCCTGTTATGATGGGAAAAGAAAAAATTTATGATTCGGACATGGATCATCTTACGGCAAATGGTAAATCAAATCCGAAGGAGGACAAGACTTTGAGGAAATCACAACGGGTTCACACCCGATCCCAAAAGTTGAACTTATGACTAATACAATTTTTTTCTGGAATATTAGAGGGCTGGGCAGTTCTAGAGGAAGATTGAAGAAGCTTCTTGCTAAATTTAAGGTTTCTTTATTTGCTATCTCAGAACCTTTTGTTGCTGATAATCGTATGGCTTCTCTTGGGTGTTTTTTGGATTTTAATCATTATGCCTCAAATGCTAATCATGGTGGTAAGTTGTGGGTGTTTTGGAATAATCCAAAAATTTTTGAAGTTGTGCTTTGTACGTCTCAAATCGTGTCTTGTTGGTTTAATCGTATTGTTACTTTTGTCTATGCTAAGTGCTCATATGTTGATAGAGAGAACTTTAGCATGACTTAGAAGTGATGAGCGATATGGATCAGCCATGGTTAGTTATGGTGATTTTAATGTTATTCGCAGGGATTCGGAAAGAATTGGTAGGAATCCCTGGCCTCTTATTTCGATGTTAGAGTTTAATGATTGTATAGATCATTGTGGTCATTTGGAGTTATCTAGCTCTGGTCAGAACATGTCCTGGTGTAATGTGCATGGAGGAGTGTCCAGAAGTTGGGCAAAATTAGATAAAGTGCTCATGAATAATGCTTTTGCCAGCCTCTTTCCTTCTGTTTACTTCAATTATTTGAGCCGAAAAATCTTCTGATCATTGTCCGATGGTAGTTTTCTCGGATCGTCATGCTTCTTCCTATGGTCCTTCTCTGTTTCATTTTCTGAATATGTGGTGTTTACATGATGGGTTTTTAATGTGTGTGAAGGAAGCTTGGAATAAATAGGATGTGGCGTCTAGGCTTCTTAAGCTCTCTATTCGTCTGAAAAGAACCAAGCTAGTGCTTCGTGCTTGGAATAAAAATATATTTGGCAGGGTGGATGTCAATATTAGTGCGCTGGAGGAGAGGTTAGATTTACTGGAAAACCAACTTCAATCTAGTTTTTCTGAGGAGCTTGAGGATGATTTTGTGGCTGCTAAAACCGAGATTGAATTATGGGATAAAAGGGAAGCTTCTCGTCTAGGTCAAATTGCTAAAAAGAAATGGTTGACCGAGGGAGATCAAAACTCGAAGTTTTTTCATTCGGTTATTAACCAGAGGCGCACTAAGGGACATATTAATAAAATTGTCCTTGTAGATGGGAGAGTTTTGAATACTACTGAAGAGTTTAATGAGGAGGTTGCGATTTTTTTTTCGTAATTTCCTTTCCGATGCTTCTACAGTGGAACATTGTGATTTGTCGATGATTATTGAGAAGAAAATTTTGGATGAAGAGAATTGCTGGTTATGCGCAGTGCCTTCTGAATTTGGAAGTGAAGCAAGTTCTCTATCCCAAAGAATAATAGTTCGGGTCCTGATGGTTTTGGATTGGGTTTTTATATCTCTTGCTAGGATATTATCAAAAAGGATGTAGTGGAGGCTGCTAGAGATTTTTTCAGGGGTGCTCCTCTTTCCAGGTTTTATTCCTCCTCTTTTATTGTTCTTATTCTGAAAGTGTCTGAACCTTCCAATTTTGATAAATTCCGTCCTATTAGTTTGTGCTCTGTGGCTTATAAATTTTTTTCAAAGATTATTGTGAATCGTCTCAACTCTATTCTTGATAGTTTGGTCTCACATGAACAAGGTGCGTTTATTCCTGGACATAGTATTTTTCAGAACATTACTCTTGCTCAGGAGATGGTTCAGTCTCTGCATAAAAAAATTGTTGGTGGTAATGTTTTGATAAAACTTGACATGGCCAAGGCATATGATAGGGTGAATTGGGATTTTTTAATGCATTTGATCCAAGCTTTGGGTTTCTCTGAAAATGTTTGCCAGATTATTGCTAATTGTGTGCAATCTCGGTGGTTTTCTGTTATGATGAATGGTACTTTTAAAGGTTATGTTCAGTCTGCTAGGGGACTACGTCAAGTGGATTCTCTTTCTCCGTATCTTTTCATCCTCATGGAAGAAGTGTTGACGAGGTTTCTTAGAAAAAATTTTGAGGAAGGACGGATTGGTAAATTTAGTCATCCTATTGGTGCTCCTTTGGTTTCTCACTTACTTTATGCTGATGACATCCTTATTTTTGCTAATGGGGGTAAGAGGTCTATTAAAAATCTGATGCATACTCTTGATATTTATGAGAAGTGGTCCGGTCAACAAATTAGTAGGGACAAATCTACTCTTTTCCCTTTTAAATTGATCTCGACATCAAGGAAGAGGAGTTTGTTGAGTTTTATGGGCTTTAAGGAAGGTAAGTCTCCTATTACCTATTTGGGTGTGCCGTTGGTTTCTGGTAGATTGACAATTCGGGTTTTTGAACCGTTAATTGATAAAGTCAGGAAAAAAGTTGCCGGTTGGAAGCTTAAGATGTTATCGCCGAGTGGTCGATTGATTTTAGTCAAGCACGTTTTAAATAGTACGTCTATCCACTTATTGTATGTGATGAGTGTGCCTTCCATATCATTATCTCGTATTCAAGATTTGTTAGCTAATTTTTTTTTGGGAGAGACTGATGGTAAAAGAAAATATCTTTGGAGGTCATGGAGTAATATTTGTTTTCCTACTAGAGGAGGGTTGGGCGTGAGAGACCTTAAAGAATTTCAAAAATCTCTTCATATGAAGTTTGCCTTCCGTATTTTGTCTTCCAACAATCTTTGGTCTGATTTTTTACATGCCAAATACCTTCATCATGGACATTTTTCTACTTACACAGCGAGACCGACTGATTCTAGATTCTGGAGATCGATTTTAAAGATGCTGCCGGAAGTTATGGATAATGTGATTGTCCTGGTGCGTGGTGGTAATGCTTCGTTTTGGTTTGATAGATGGTTGGCATCGGGTCCCCTTTCGATACGAGTTGAAGATGTTATTAATAACATAATGCATATCCAAGATTGTTGGTCCAATAATTTTTGGGATGACGATATTCTTAGGGAGCTGGTTAGTGAGGAGGTTGTTGAGGAAATTTTATAGATGCCTATTAATGGTACCCAAGGTCCAAATTTGCTTGTGTGGAAACCTTCCACTGATGGCAGTTTTTCTACTCGTACAGCTTGGGAGGAGGTCAGAAAAAGAGGTCAGGAATTACCATGGCATGATTGGTTCTGGCACCAGCTTCTTCCTAAACAAATTTATCTATGCTTGTGGAAAATTTGGATGGATTGTTTGCCAGTGGACATTCATCTGCATGTGATTGTTGTGATCGGAGGTGTATGGAAGGTATCGACCATATTTTTCTATGGGGGCTGTGGCTCTTAAGGTCTGGTTTTATGCCAATATTGCTTTGGGTATTCCTTGTAGGCGCAGTTTACCATGGAAAAATAGAGTAGTTGCCTGGTTTTCTTATGCAAGAAAATCCTCTATTAAAGGTACTCTTGTCGGTTTAATTCCTTGTATTATCACTTGGTGCCTTTGGAAGAGAAGATGTAAGGCTAAAATGGATGGTAAGTATGATTCGGCTGAGATTGTTTAGAGAAGTGTTCGGGTGTGGATCAAATCTTTGGCGAATAATATCAACTCATTTAGTAATTTATGCACGACTTGAAGATTTTGGAAGAATTTAATTTAGAGAGGCCTCGCACTTCTATGAGACCTGGTAAAATTGTTAAATGGTCTAGGCCTCCTACTTATGGGCGAAGCTTAATTGCGATGGCAGTTATAGAGGAAATCCTGGTAATTCGGGAGGGGTGGCATTATTAGAGATTGGAATGGTATGGTTAAAGGGGTTTTTTCTGCTCATTATGGGGTGGGTACAAATCATGGCGCCGAAGTGAAAGCAATTATGGATGGCATTAGATTGTGCAAACGGCTCCATATGGTCAATGTGATTATTGAAAGTGATTCACAAATTGTTGTTGATTGGCTTCGTAATGGTAAATGTTCTTTATGGCATCTTTGGAATTTTTGGGAGGTTTTGTCAAAGAAACTTGAGGGGATAAATTTTGTAGTGACTCACCAATTTCGGGAAGGTAATAGTGCAACAGATTTTCTTGCTAAAGATGGTGAAATGGGACCGAATGTCACGTATAATGGCAACCAAGATCATCCCAGGTATTTAAAAGGTATTGTATGGCTGATTATTTAGGCATTTCGTATTTTCGTTGTTAGTATGCGCTCCAAGTTTGTTTTGTTTTTCTGTTTTTTTTTGTTTTGATTTTTGGTTGGTTTGAATTTGGGAGGTTTTTGTTTTTATTTTCTTATCCGTAAACTCGCATATACTTGGCTTGTAACCTCGGTATTCTTCTGCCATAAGTGAGAGTTTATTAATAAACTTGAGACAAGGTCACTACCATATGGCTACCGGCTCTTTGGTAAAAAAAAAAAAAAAACTGGTACATCCTTCATAAGAAGTACTCAATCAGAAGTTAAATCATCTTTTGCTCAGTCATGAGCCACTTCATTTGCATGTCTTCAGACATGAGATATGTATCAAAGCTGTAATAACTTTAGGAGAACCTATTCTCGGTATCATTTTTAAGGTGGCCATAGCTGCTCAGATCCTCTTTGTTGGGTTGGATGGCAACAACCGCTTGTTTTGCATCTCCCTCCAGTTCCACCATATGATGACCTAACTCTGTGTAGAGCATGAGAGCCATATATGTCAGCCCTCAAAGTTTCAGCAGTTTTGGATGGCCAAAAAGCCTGTCTTGAAGTTCTTATAGAAAACCAAGACGTGACCCTCTTCAAACGTAATGGTCTAAAGCAATATCCCAAATTGTTTTACACAATATTGTGGTTTAGGAGGGTGACATCTTTGAGTAGCTTCTCTTTCTGCATCATGTCATGTTGTCAGTCATTAGATATTTATATTGACTCCTTATAAACTTGCAAAAACATTTTTGCTTGTATTGATAATTGATTTGGAGATTGGAAGAGGTCTCTAAAAATGAAATCATTATGTTCGAAGCTATATAAATCGAGCATTCACCATCAGCAAATCCGTGTCCTCTGTCATCAAATTTTTTCAAAAGATTGACGAAGATGTCTTGGACATTGCTACCAGAAATCAACTTTTTTAATAGCTCTCAACACAAACTCCATGCATCTTGAGCAGCAAGGCTTTTCCACAATATATGTTCAACGGTTTCTGGCCTCATGCCTTCCACATATTGGACAATATGAATATTGTAAAACTTCATTAGAAAGATTAAGGCTGTGTTTGGGCACTCATAATCTAGTTATCTTATCTCAAAAATTTTCATTATTTTATTCCCAAACATAAATCAAACACTAAATAATTTTCAAATTCAAATCTTAAACTTTTTCATCTAATAATTACTTTATTACAACTTTCTCAAACTTACAAACAAAACACAAAAAATAATACATCTTTTTCAAGTTTCAAAATAAAAATTATATTCAAATAATATTTTAACTTTATAATATTTGTATTCAACGTTTTCTCTTTCTTTGCCCAAAACCCAGTAAAAAATTTTAACTAAAGCCATTTTACTACAATACACAACATTCTCATCTTATCTCATTATCCAAGCATGTCCTAAATCTCATTGATAAAAATATTACAACAGGATTTCCACATAAAGTTTTTAACTTATATACTAGGGACACTTGAATTTATCTCTTGGTAGAGAAAGGCCCTCATCCATTCTGCTTGATAACTCCCTTTGTATGTGGTATGCACTCTTAACCACATCTCTTTATCAGCTGTTTGTAGTGGGCTTACTGGAATATAAAATATAATATTTGCTTCATCGTCATGAAAAACTTTCTTTACTAGATTCTGACTCCATTCCTTGGTTGTATGATCAATCGGTTTTCCTATTGTTGTATCTGCATCTTGTTCTTAGAGATTGGGTACGTTGAGAAGGTTGGTTGCTTGGGTAGCCACCTATCTTTCTATATATGAATACACTTCCCATTCCCCACCCTCCATACTAATCCTTCAGATAAAATATCATGGACTGCCCACAAGCTTCTCCAAGCATAGGAGTCTTTTCTTCCTAGAGTTGCCTCTTAATTTGAGAGAACAATTCGAAAAACACTTAGCTTTTAGAATTACAGCAGGTATTGAATGAAGATTCAGCTTCAATCTCCAAAGCTATTTTGCTAATAAGCTGGCTCAATTAAAACACTCAAGTTCTCTAATATCCATCCGTCCAAGTTTTTTGGTTCTCCCCATTTTATTACAGCTCATCTAACGTATCTTCCCTTCATTTTCTTGGTGTTTTCCAATAAAACTGTTGCATCATGCTATTAGTTTGATTGCAAAGATCAGTTTTAGAAAGTAGAAAAACAATCGTGCAATAAGCATATATAGCTTGAACCATTTCCTTCAAAAGTTTTTCTATGCCAACTTGTGATAAAAACCTTGGTTTCCGGTTCTTGATTCTCTCCCAAATCCTTACAATAATATTTTTATAAGCTTTGGTACGGGTTCTTCCAATCATACTTGGTAGACCTAGATACTTATCAAAGCAGCTTGTAGTCTCAATACAAGAAAAATTGGATATTTATGACGAGTTATTTATGAAGAGAATAACTATTTGTAACGATAATAGACTCATTTTGATAAGAAATAATCATTTTAGTAGGAAGTAATTGGCTACAAATAAACAATTTTCTTATAGTATTATAATTCCTACCATTGCTAAGATATCCTCTTTTATCTCACACTTTGTATTTTGACTAAAGTGGATAGCAGTTCTTTCACAGTTTAGTCTAGTCTTTGACTCGAAATCCCTTTTAAAGATCAAGAATCTCAAGTAGCTTGCTCCATTCCAAAGAGTTGATTTTAAAAATAAGAAATTGTTATCAGCAAAAAACAAGGGAGTTACCCTTATCACTCCATTTGCCATTACAACTCTATGATTGCTCATTTCCGTGTTGCATGGTTGGGATGTCGACTCAATACTTCTAAACATAAAAAGCAATAGACATGAAGATAGTTGATCTCTTTGTATCAATCCTTAAGATGTTCTAAACCTACCTTGGAGCTCCCTTTTCACAAGTATCGAGTAGGAAACTTATGTGATATATTCCATAACAAGTTCAATCCATCTACTACTAAAACCAATCTTTTCCATTACGGCTTTGAGGAAAAAGAAATCATCCACTCCGTCGTAAACCTTGCTCATATCTAATTTTAGTCATAAGTTGCAAATATGTTGTCTATAATGAGTCTATCAAGTCTGCAGCATAGTATGTTACTACATGAGTATTTTCTTAATTGAAATCTAAAATCATTTTTTGAGTCCTCAGCAAATAAATTCTTAGGCCTTGTTTGTGCAATAACATATATTTTTAGATATTTTTAAATATTTCTTTCTCAAATATCACTTACACTTTTTAATTTTAAATATTCAATTTTTTTTTTATCTAACCATTACTTAATAGTTATTCAAATATAAAATTTAATACAATTTTTCTAAACTTTTAAACAAAACACAAAAAATAATACATTTTTTTAAATTTTAAAATAATATTATTTTATTATTATAGTAAATGAGATGTCTAATCATATATATATATATATATATATGTATATATAAAATTTTGAGTGAATAGGTAAAAATTAAAAAAAATGACATATTATCCAAAATATATCTAAAATTTTATCAAAACCAATGAGAATCCTCCGAGCAATGGGATCTGGCTCAGCGTAGCAGGAGGCAATGGTTGTGGACGTCATAAGTGGGTCAACAACTTCAAATGCAATCACCTCAAGCTCTGTGGTCACAGAGTCTGTACAAGATTGCAGGTTAGGGACCATATTTTATGTCTTTACGTAGTTACATATTCATCACGCTTCAAATATCATGTGTGATTGACTGATTTAAAATATGTTGTTGCAAGAAAGAGTGATGGGTGAACTTTTAATTTTATATATATATATATATATATATATATATATATTATGAATAATGATAAGTATTTAGTGTTTTATTTACTTATTATATATATGTATTTGGAGAGGGGAAGTTTCGAATCAAGACCTCAATTTTCGAGGTTGTAAATTTATATAAATTTTAAGTGTATAAATCTTGTATAAATTTTTTAAAAAAAAAATTAAGTCTCGTTACAAATAAGTTTATTTACACTTTTTAACCGTGAGTTCATTTATTTATAAGAAAAAATTGTGAAAACTTATATATTTAAAATTTATATATATCATTACTCATATTTTATTATTATTTATTAATATTTCAACCACGGGCCATAAATCTAGATCTTGTATCTCAATTATGAACACCAAAATCAAATCAATTCACATCTTTGAATACCTCTAGAAGTTTAATGACTACCATATAATATTAGGGTGATTTTCTGACTTTACAATTTAAAAATATAATGCGTGTTTCAATTATTAGCCTCAATAATACAGTCACGTGTGTTTTTGTTTTATATTTCAGCTCTTTTTCAAACTAAGGATAAATAAATGAAGAAACTTTATAATAATAAAATAATTAAAAGATAAGATATGTGAATCGGTCAAGCAATTTCTATCCATAAGAAAATGATCATCTAGAATGATATTGACTTGATGATAAAGTCGACAATAACACATTAAACAAACGTGAAGCTACAATGAATGTATAATTCTATTTATCATTTCTTTATACTATATATTATATTTATTTTATTTTTTATTTTTATTTTTTATAATAAATATATAATATATAAATAATAAGTGGAATAATTTAATTAATTTAATAAAAATAAAATAAAAAATAAAAAATCAATTTGATCTAGTGGAGGGTGATACTCAGACGGCAGAGTATAGTACAGCACCGATGAAAAAAGACAAAAACAGGACTGACAGAAACTTTGGCAGATTCGAAGACCGCATGGGAGCTAGAGCTGGCAATCAGAAGATCGTGTGTGGCAGAGATTGGGGGCACGCAAGTGGTTCATTGTCTGGAGCAAAAAAGCGTCACGCCTGCGTCACCCTATGACGCGTAAAAGCTGATGTCATAACGCAAACACCATCGTTTGGGTTACCAAATTGTTTAGTTAGAGCATTTAATTGGCTTGGATTTATCTAATTTTAAAATTTAGTCAATATTATATATTTTTTAAATTATTTATTTTATTCACATTCAATCCCTTCATTAATAATTTATTCATTCTCTATATAATAATAATATTTTATTAATTTAATAAATTTTTATTTAATTTATTTTTATCACATTTTATAATTTTATCAATTAAATATTAATAATAATTATATTCTAATTAAATTAATATTAAAAAATCATATTTTCAAAATTCATTTAATGCTAATAATAAAAAATATTTGATTAAACTCATATAAAATTCTCTCTAAATTTCTTAATTACAAACTAAATAGTATTTTTACTTGTAATAAAAAACTAATATTTTAATATTTACTTGGAGTGAGAAATGAATATTTTAATATTTAGTGAATCAATTGTAGTTTTCTATTTTTGATCAACCACTATACTAAAAATCTAAATTATTTTACATTTATCCAATTCAATGTAAAATATTTTTTACATCAATTATACAAATTTAAATTAACCGTCTTATTTGTTCAAGCCGGTCTAATAATTGTAGTAGTTGATTATTATTTTTTATTATTAATAAATTAATTATTATTCATTATATTTTTTATTATTTATAGATTATTTGAGATGATCTTAAAATTTAAAAATAATTAAGACCTTATTTAAATAATCAACTCATCTCATCATTATAATTTTTTTAAATTTTAAAATAAAATATAATAAATAATTTAATTTTTAAAATTTAAAATTTAAAATAAAATAATATTTTAACTCTATTTTATTTTAACTTTAACTTTTATCGTAACCCAATTATTTCCAAACATTTTCTTAATTTAGCTTTAATCCTGTCTTCCGTCGTAGACTCATAGCCTTCCGGAAAACTGGGAAAGTAGTTTCGAGGCCGGAGCTCAATGAAAAAGTTTTGGCCTTGGGTCTCAAAACACCATCCTATTTTCACCATCTAATTTCATCTTTAAAATTTAATTAATATCATATTTTTTTAATATTTATTTATTTTATTTAAATTTAATCTTTATATTAAATTAATCGTTCATTCTCAATATAATAATAAAATATTATTAAATTAATAATTTTTATTTAATTTATTTATATCATATTTTATAATTCTATCAATTTAATATTAATAATAATTATATTCTGATTAAATTAATATTAAAAAAATCATATTTTCAAAAGTCTTATTGAGAAGTTATTGATCTGATTATTATTTTTTATTTAACGAATAAAGAAATATTTTTACTATAATATTATGTATTTTATCATAAAATCTTTAAAAAATAAAAAAAACAATGTATAAAAAATAAAAATAAATAAAGAAAAGTATTATTTTACGTTTCGGGAAGATTCTTCAATCGAAATCCTCAATGACTGAAGAATGATCCTCTTGCAAAAGCGCCAAAAGGCCCATGGGGGGTCCCATCATATGTACGTTTCTTTTAAAAAAGTTAAAAAAGTTCTCTGAAAAAGTTAGTTCTAGTCTGAATTGACATTTGATTTTCCTCACAACCCTTTCTACAATTGCCAGATGGAAAGTTTTTGCAAAGGATGGTGATAGCGGTACGACCGTAAAAAATAATAGGAAAATCGGTCCGAATTGATTGGCTCGTCCGATTTTGGATTCGTTTGATTTGAGACCTTCATTTTAAAAATTAGTCATGATTGATTCGATCTCGATTTTTTATTTTTTTAAAATCGAATCAGTTTACATATTTATATATTTTTAATATTATATATAATTTTTTTTATAAATTATAATATAATATAATATATTATATTATATTATAATTTATAACTTAAAATTTTAATCTTAAACATAAATATTTAAGATTATATTAGTTAAATTATAATTTTATTTATATTAATTACATTTAATAGCTTAATAAATTTTCAACATATTCATTTTTATAAATATATTAGTTAAATTAATATATATTAGTATATTAATTATTATATTTTCACTAGTATATAGTATATTACTGATATTTATATATATTAATATATATATATATAAGTATAGAAGTATAAGAGATTAGAGATTTAATATAGAATAAATATTCACAACTTCCTTACACTCTATATTCCATATTTTTTTTAATTTTTATTATTTTTTTCTTTTATCATATAAATAAATATTTAAAAATTGAAATAATTTAAAAAGAATAAACTCAAAAAAAATTTTAAAAAAATGTTAAAAAATCTAAAATTTTAAAAAAATATGGAGTGTAGAGTGTGATGGAAGTTGTGTAGCAAAACTCTTTAATATATATTAAAAACTAGAAAACCGAACCGAACTAGATTGGAATCAGTAAAACCAAAAATATCGATTTAGGAAGGTAACCAGTGCAGTATTGGTTCTCGAAAAAGTAAAACCGGTGTATACCGGCTCGGCCCCAAAATTTGTCCAAAACAGGACCAAACAGTGGTTACAACCCTAGCTAGCGGGCCACCCAGCGTTTATCACTAGTTATAAATTTATTGTTCTTTTGATTTTGATTTTTTTAAGTATTTTTTTAACATTTTTAATCATTAAGTAAAAATAAAAGTATATATAATTTCACTAATAATTATTTCCTTAATCATTAAATAAAAAATTAAAAATTAAAAAAATTAAAATACATGAGTGGTAAATTTGAGGGACTCTACTAGCATTTTCCTTTTACAAAAGAAAAAAATAGAAAAAGTTACCGAATATTTTTTTTATTTCATTAAAAAAGTATTTTTAATAAATTTGAGAGTTTTTTTAAATATCTAAAAAGATATAAAAAAATATATTTAAAAATATAGATAAAAAAAAAAATTACATTGATCGGTACAAAAATTCGTTGAGAGTCTCAGTGGCTCTAGAACTACTCAAAAAATAATGATACTAAATAATATTTTTGACCACACATTTTATAATTATATTTTAACAACAGAGTATATTTATAAAATAATAATATTTTTATAAAATATTTTTATTTTAAAAGATAATTGTAAAATATATTGTGAAAGTAGTCTATTTTTTTTTTTTTACAAAATTTGTCAAAACGAAGGGTAATAATCATCTGATAGACCACTTTTGAAGATGGTGTAATGGTGGTTGAGTTATTTCTAAGTGGTTAGTATATAATATTTTCTACATTAGAATTTGAATATCAATTCAATTTATATTACTTATAAATAATCTTCTAAGAATTTGTTAACTTTTTTTACAGAGATTGTGGTCTAATTTATGCTAAATTTGATTTGAAGTAGTCCAACTGAGAGAAGGTACCGAAAAGAGGTACCAGCTGATGTGGCTACTGCCACTTGGCTTTTTTTATAAAAACTAAAAAACGAAATCGAAACCCAAAACCACTTATGGATTGCAGTAGGTAATTATACAAGTTCTAATTACCTTAACAAACAAACAATCAAAGATCCCAACAACCCAATCTCTCGTGGAATTTGAATTTTTGTTTGCTCACATTTCAAATGTGAGAGATTGCACAACCAATCTCGTCAACTATATATTGCTCAGAACTTAGGGCAAGACGTTGGAAACTACTATTTTTTCCCTCGTCTTTAGGATGGAAAACTGTATAATCATGAAAATTTATTCAGGTCATTTTCATGCCTGACTAAGATTGATGAATCCCTATAAATCCATAATAAGAACAAGCAAATGACTCTTTTGAGTTCCTCACTACAACTACAAACATAAGAAGGTCAACATTCCCAAGTAAATTCAAAAATGTAAATAGAAAATGGAGGAAAAGAAAATCTATTGTTCAGATTTGTGGGGGGAGCACTGGAGGCGAGAAGGGAACCGGCTAGGAAAATCATCGCCGAAAATGTAGCTTTGCAGCGCGGACTAAAGGATGCTGCTAGACAGACACAATGATCCCATGAGTGATGGACAGCGGGAGAGGGAAGATTGAGGGAGAGGGTTAGGAGGTACCTTAGGGCTATGACGGGAAAGGAATGGAAATTGAGAAATGATATTTGTAGTCATGAGTGTGCAAGCATCGTGCAGTCACTTTGAAAAAAGTGAATAAATATAGAACCCACATAAAAAGAAATTAATTTTTTAATAGTGGATCCTACTTTTTTTCAAAACGATTGCACGGCACTTACGCACTCCACAACTGTAAATAGCATTACTCATGAAAGTTTGGATATCATGTTCCTTTTTTGCCCTTTTTTTTTAATGAATAGCCACGTCAGTTGGTACAGTTTCTCGAGATATTTTCTCAGTGATTGTAACACCGCCCATCATTTATCTAGATTTCTAATTCATATCATCTACTACGTCACATCTAGGTAACAAGTCACTTCCTAGGTTGGAGTGATCGAAATCTAGCAACTCTCATATCTGTGAAACTCTTTCTCTCGAAACTCCCGTTTCCAGATCTGACTCGAGGGGGTGGGAGCTTTGGCTCCTCCCCCTCCCTCTCTTTCTCCCCACCCTTCGTTCCCTTTGTGTAGTACTCCATTTTATTTTGTTTTGTTGTGTTTTGCAGGCTAAATAAGGGAGAAACGTGGATTTAGATCCTCTGGCAAATATAGATCAGCACACGCCTCTCCATGGCATTGCCCAGCTTCCGATCTTCAAGACTACCGAAGGCGGCGCCAAACGGAGAGGCGAGTTGCTCGCACGCACGGCCAAAATTTATTGGAGACGTTTGGCGAGTGGCTCTCTCGCGTCGCCGGGAGGCCCTCTGCCGTCTTCACACGCGGCGCCACTGGGTTCTGTGAGTCTAGATCCTCCAAGATCGGTCGACGTTTTCTCCCAGGGTTTTCGTGTCTTGTTCTTCTTTTACTGAAAATAAAAATCCAAAAAAATTTTGTCCCGTCGGACCTTAGTCCGATCGGTGTGATCTCCCCTCTCCATTTAGGCCGTGTATGGGGTTTGGTGCACCCTACTCTGCTTGGTCGGGGTATGGGTTTTGTCACCTAGTTACTGTTACTCTGTCAGGGACAGAGATGTGCACGACGGATTCCTTAGACTTAGGTCTTTAAATATCTGTCGTCTGAACTAGACCATGTCAGCCACGGAAGTGTGTTGAGGAGCTATTAACGTTTGTAACTGACTTTTTAAGTCATATTTGTATGTTCACTATTGTGAATGAAATGTGATCCTTATTCTCAAAAAAAAAAAAAAAAAGTCACTTCCTAGGTTAACAAGTCACGTCCAGAATTATTATCCAAATCATCCCTATTATGCTAGAGAACTAATTTTATATGACATATTTTGATTTGAAAAATATGTTTAAAATTTTAAATTATATAAATCAAATATTACATTTTAAGTAATGTAGATTGTGTACTTTACACTTTGACTTAAGATAGAATAACTCTAATACGAAATATAACCAAATTCTTAAATTGAGGTTTGCTACTAAATGGAATAGTAATTAAACAAAATAATGTCTTATTTAGATGTTGAGATGAGATGAGAAATTTATAAATTGGAATGAAATAATTTGTGAACAGTAATGAAATAATTCGAGATAAGATATTTTATGAGGTTTTGGAAAAGAGAGAGAAAATGTTGAATAAAAATATTATTAAAATATAATTTTTTTTATTTGAAAAAGTTGAATTTTTTTTGTTGTAGCCATAGCACTTTTATTTATGAATCTCTTTGCTTAATCCTATAACACTACTTATTTTCTCATAGGTTATTTCCTTTGACTTACCACTCTCGTTTTTTTTATATTTTGTTTGTACAAAAATTGTAATAATTAGGTAATGATTAAATGAAAAATTTGAAATTAACTCAAGTCGTCCCTGTTTTACATGGCCACGGCCTTCTTGGCTTTGTCAAGAATGAGGTCCCATGCCCACTTGCAATGGTTGTCAGCATCGATAGCACGTCGCAACCAAATCCAGCGACAACTTGGCGGCTGCACACTGATTAATTAATTATGGGCTAACTTTATAGCTCTCTCTCTCATATGCACCTTTGTCTCAAGTAATCAATAGTGAGACATCCCATTATGCTTGGGATGTTTCTGAATCCTTGTATGGGAGCCATACACGTGATTGTGTTCAACAAATAAAGGGTGAGCTCCAAACACTATAAGGTGGTTCTTCTTTGGAACATTATCTCCACAAAGCCAAGGCATTAGCACCTTCTCTTCATCGAGTAGGTCAGCCCATGGATGAAGATGACTTTATCATTTGCATTCTTCGTGGATTAGGTTCATAATTTGATCCCATTATTGCTGCTCTTAGTGCACGAGATATTTTTCCTTCGATCGAAGGTGTTATCAGCAAATTATGAGACTTTAAACTGCGTCTCACTACAAACAAATCCACTATTGTTGCTCTTTATACCAATCGTGGTGCTCATTACCAGGGATCTCGTGGCAGACATAATGGACGTACCTGTGGGTCTCAGCAGCAGCAAAATGGCTTTCGGTCTAATGCAAATCGTTCCCAAGGATCGGCTAGTGGACTCACCCAACAATCAACCCACGGTGGTCGTGGTTTTGGTCATGGCACTAATGGCTCTCAAAATGACACTTGCACTCATATCACTTGCTTTAGATGTGGTGGACAAAATCACACGGTTGATGGTTGTTGTGCCACGGATGAAAAAGCAGATCAATATAAGGCTTTTCCTTCCTTGTAGGTAGGGGTGGGCTTCGACTCTGATTGAGTTAGAATGTCCACCTTCGACCTTCAACTCCGACTAGGGTTAGAGGTCAAAATTTGCTCCAACTCTGATTGGAGTCAGAGTTAATCGGAGTTGGAGTCCGACTCCGATCGGAGTTTGGAGCTCCGATCGAACTTGACGTGGGCTTGCCCAGTTGCCCTACTCATATTGGGCCAAGGCCCATGGTCCAATATCCATGGCCCAATTTGAAATTTTGATTGGCCCACCCCTTTTTAAAAATATTAAAAAAAAAGAAATCTAAAAAAATAATTAAAGAAATCTAAAATACTGTAAAAAAATAAGTTAAAAAGCTTAAATTTAAATACAATGACTAAATCCTGTACAATACAAAAATAGGTGATTTAATATGTGCAAATGATAAATTTAAATTTAAAACTACAAATCGCAATATATTCAAATTTACAGCACCAAAATATTAATAATATCATAGATTTTATTCAAGTATGAAATAGCCAAAATACCCCTTATAAATATTGAAAATCCATGCATTTGAATCGATGACTCAAAGGTGATTTTCAATTTTCATGCATGAAGTTTTATTGATTAGATGCACTTATTTTTTCTTTAGCCATTTAACTATAGACTTCTAAATCATCAGTAAAGTGATATATGACATAAAATAGGACACATTATGAATTCACCTCCACCTACAACTCTGACAAGTTTTGCATGATGGTACTCATGGTATTGAGTTTCTCACCAATAAAGTGGTCATTCCACAATACATCCATTTTAGTCATCCACAATTAGTCTGGAGTTTACAGCTAGGTCTACAAAATCATATAAATTTTAATTTTAAATTAAATAATGAAAATATTAAAATTATGTAAGTAATCATTTAAAATCATAGAGTTATATGATTCAAACTTATAGTTCTCAGCATCAATGGTATCTACTTCAATGGGCGTTGAACTTAACCAATTCTGTTTTCAAACGAGGGCCTCGACAGTGGTTGGAGACAATGAACTCCGACAAGCATTCAAAACACGACCTCTAGTGCCAAACACCGACTCAAAGACAATCGTAGTGATAGAAATAGCTAGTACATCCCTAGCTATTTGGGAAAGGACTAGAAACTTGCCAAAATTCATCTTCCACTAAGTTAATATCTGGAATGTATCACTAGGTACCTTGACAATCTTCCATAAAGTAATGCTCAATATCAGACTTACACTACATAATATTTCTCGATGCACAGTTTTATGATACTGTCGTAGCCACAATAAATTTGAACTTTGTACATGTGTGTCATCCTAGAAAGATGTCAATCTGGTTGGGCGTGAGGAGCTACCACATTCAGTTGAAGATCGACCACTGATGTTGTAATGGCTATATAAATCATCAATATCATATTTAAGCGATCTAATAAACTGATCAGCGTCCTCATCACCGAGGAGTAGGTTCTAGAGATGATCATCGGTCCACAATTCGTTGCGGTATCTACACGGGAGATAATTTGCTTTCGTGGAGAGCTAAGAAACAAGCTATTGTTTCTCGATCAACAGTTAAGGCCGAATATTGTGCCTAGGGGTGTAAACCGGTCGGTCCATTCGGTCCGCCATATATATATTTTTTTAAATCAATTAATAAAAAAATTTTATTTAAAATACTAAATTAAATTAAGTGACTTATTAATATGGATTAGGTAACAAACTCAATAAAAAAATATTTTATATGGTCAATGATAATAAATTAAATGAAAATTACACTATTAATTTATATAATTACTATATAATTAACTAATTGATATTATATATTAGTTAATTCATAGAATATTAACAAGTGTTAATAACATATTTAAAATTTTATATTGTTAATAGTGATAGGTTAGATTAAGATATATATAAAATATTGTTAATTTATAAAATATTAACAATTATTAATAACATATTTAAAATTTTATATTGTTAATTGTATAATTATTATATAAATAATATATATAATATATATATATTTTTTATTTTTTATTCGGTCGGTCCGGTCCGAGAAATCTCCACCCCGGGACCGGACCGAAGACCGAAACTTTATTATTTATTGGACCGAAACCAACCATGCATTTGGTCGGTCCGGTCCGGTCCGGACTGAACCGGTCTGTCCAGTCGGTTTCTCCGGTCCGGACCGACCGGTTTACACCCCTAATTGTGCCCTTGCCTGCACCATCGCAGAGCTCATGTGGTTTATGCATCTTTATAAGAATCTTGGTTACTCATTCACCATTAAACCTTAATCGTGATAACATTTAGTACCATTAACATGGTTATGAATCCGGTGTTTCATCATCAAACCAAGAATATAGAAAACGATGTCCACTTTGTTCGAGAACATGTCGGTCGCAACAATATTTGTCTTCAATATATTTCTGGACATGACCAAGTAGTTGATATCTTCACAAAGTCCCTCTGCTCTCCTAAGTTTCTACCAAACCGTGGCAAGCTCTTCGTTGGTCCCACCCCACCTTGAGTTTGAGGGGGTATGACAAGGCACAACATATGGAAAAGCACATTTGTATGTCATTGTAGAATTTCCTCCCATTGATTTCCTCCGTGTGTCCTGCTCATATTCGTGACTCTAATCTAGCTATGTAATCTTTGTGTTTAATACTAACTCGGTTTAGCACTTGTACAACTATCACTGTGTTGAGTTAACCTCCTAGTATTTGGATGTTAAGATGAGTTTAATACTTTTTATGGAAAATTGAAAACAGTTGTGGGTTCCATGTGTAAGAAGGTTTTGAGTTGAGATGAGTTTAGTAATTTGAGAGTTGGGTGTTTGGATGTTATACTCAACTTAAAATTAGACTGAGCTCAGCTGAGTCTTGCAACCAAACTCAACCTAAGAGTATCTTAGATGATCTATGAATATTGGTGAGAATAGTAGTGAAATAGTATTGAATAGTTTGTAAATCGTGGTGAAATAGTATGAGAATATCTCAGTATATCTGTGAATAGTAGTAAACTAGTTTGAGTTAAGGTATTTTATTGGGTATTGAAAAATGAGAGAAAAAAAGTCTAATAGAACTATTCTAAAGTTAAAAAATAGTTTACTTTTTTAATATTATTTTTCTATTGAAATTTTAAAACGTTGCATTATTTTTTGTATTATGATTTCTTTTTGCATTGTGGGAGAGTTGTTGTGTGAGGGATTTCCCCCTACCCAAGGCCCAGGAGGCCCAGCCAAGCCAGGTCCAGAACAAAAGGACATAGATCCGGCCAACTAAGAGGATCCCCTGTACACGACCTGTGGGGGGATGATGCAGCAGAAGATGGGACTCGTCGAGACTCGTTGGTTTGAGGTTTCTCAGATAATGTCCAGTCATCGAGTACCCGCTCACATAGCAGGCGCAACTTGCGAAGGATCATCGATTTGCTACTAGAGAAAGCATGGGAGGACCAGGGGAAGAGTAGAGAAGGCTGGAGAACCACGCCGCATTTAATGGCAATGATGCCCCGGCGGCACGCCACATTAAATGGAACCTTCACAAGACCAAGCCACATTTAAAGATTCTGACAAAATGAACAGTACGATGACTCCAAATCTCATAGCGACAAGCTTGATTTGCTCACCGAACATCTAGTATAAATAGTTGATCTCAGGTACGAGGATGATCTATCTGGTTTTTTAAGCTTCATTACTTATTTACTACACTCCGAGAACATTTACTGACTTTGGCATTGGAGGCTCCCACATACGTTCCTCCCACAACAAGGGTACGAAAGCAGTTGGCATCTCATTTCTCCCTAGATCGCGGTTATATTTAAAGGATGCCTCGCTGGTGGGGATATCGCCAAGCGCAAGTTGCTGGAGGAAAGGTTGAACGTAGCTTCGAGCTCTGAAGAAGAAATGACCGCATCAATTTGCGGCCCCCATTAATCTCTTACCCCCACACCTTATAGTGAAGACTCGGGAACCACCTTAGCTGGTTGTGTACGGAAAGGTTGGCATCTTGGAGACTCGTGCACAGCTGTTCTAATAAGTCAACCTCTCCCTGCAACTGCTTTTTCTCCACCTGTTCTCGGGAGAGGTTGGCCTGGAGACTTTGATTGATTTGTTCCAGTTTGGTCTTTTTCTCCATCCACCTTTGCTTGTGCTTTCGAAGACAACGCTCCGATTTTTTTAGCCTCTTGTGCTCACTCGACAAGTTCTGCCTCATCTCCTCAAGTTCAGATTTCAGCTGTTCATTCTCTTCCCTGTTGCCTCGAGCACGATCCAAACTTTCCAAAGTGGCCGCCTCCTGATCGTCCACAATAAAGTTCACGAGCTGAGAAGTGCCTTGATAATGCAAAAGCAATACTAAGAAAGGAGGAAGAATGGAGACAAAAGAATGGCAGGAAAGGAGTAGTCAAACCTCATGGAAGAAAGACGATAGGCACTTGACAACCCGCCCCACAGCATCATCTCGGCTCCCTTCCATGGCCAGTTGAGATAAGGAAGGGAGGGCCTCCACAAGATCAGCAAATTCAGGAAGCTCCTCAGGAACCTTGGAATGAGTGATCGGGTCCTCACTTATGCACCCCGTGAGGGGGCCGATGGTAGCATCCAAAGGAGAGTCGCGGACTGTGAGATACACCGCATGAGTAAGTCGGTCGGCAACTGGGACCTTCAGACTGCCATCAGCCTGGACCGAAGAATCTGCAATGGAACATGTCGGACTCCAGAGGATCTAAAGAATGGGAGAGTATTGACCTTTTATGCAACCTTCTGCATCTGTATGATGGCCAGAGGAAGCTCCCCCTCCCTCGCCAGCCTCCTAACGAGAGTGATTCCCAGCGGCCAAAGAGATGAGGAAGGGGAAGAGATCCATGAAGATAAATGCAACCCCCCCCCCGCGCGCTGAGGAGGGGAAAATGTAAAAATATTCTCGAGGAGATTGCCCATGTTAACCTCAACCCCAGGCGCCTTGCCAATCATCACGGGATGGGCCATCGAGGGAGACTACCTGCATGTCTGCTTGCTACGACCAGTGTAGATAACTAGCTTCCAAAGCAGCCACTTCTCGCTCGAAAGGTCCTGAACCCCAAGAAAAGGTCTATCCTCAGCAAAGACCATTTCCCTACGAGATTTCTTCCATTTATTTGGAATAGGAAGGTCCAAGGAAAGCTTCTGGAGCAAAGCGACTAGTGGCTGCACAACCAACCACCTATCAGCAGAAGAAAAGTGCCCCAAGGGAGGTAGGGAACTTTCCAGACTTTCTTCGGAAAGGAGAACCTCGGAACGAATGCCGTCATGGTGCTTCTGCACCCACTCCCGCACAATCGCAAGGCACGTTGAATCGGACGCACAACCTTATCCTCTGGAACCGTTCCCCAATCTGTTCGAATGGGGAACTCTCGGAGACCCGCTTGGCCCATTAGAAACTCCCAACCGCGGCCCGAGACAAAGAAAAATTTAGGAGAACAGTCTTTTACCTTGCAATACCGCTGCTCCAAGGTAACTAAGGCGTGGGATGCCTTGAAGCTGCACATGTTCCCTTTTAAGCGAAGCACCCTGTGCGCAAGAAGAAACTCGCGACCACAAAGGTCAGCATCTTCCGAGTTAGATTCCAACAAAGCCTGCTACCAAAAAATACTACAGCAGATCAATAACCTCCAGGCATTTGGATGCAGTTGTGAAGGAAGCAATCCCAGGCAGTCTAGAAGTTCGTTAATGAGGCAAGGAAATGGCAGTCTCAGACCACACGAAAACATGGAAGGATATAGAGCTACTTTGTTGGAGTGGCCCTCTGAGTCAACAACAACCTCGCTAGGGCCCGAAACTTCAAAGGCAATGAATTCTGGCACTCAATATGTGAAGGCCAAGGAGGCCAATGTGGACTTATTGGTAGACAAGCGCCACCCACTGCCCAAAAACACTGGGCCAACTTCGACATAAATGCTGGGTTGAGCGGATTTTTCAGAGGCCATCACTGTCGAAGTGCAAAGTAACAGAGAAACTAATTGGAAAGAAGGAGAATCGAAAGGACAAGAATGGTGGGACAATCGCAAAGTAATGAGAGCAAATCGGGGCCCACTCCACGTTTTATAAAAGAATGTAACGGGCAAGCTTCCATAAGTTGTCGCAACCAGGGTACGTGCCGCTTCAATTTCCGAAAATGCAATTCACCAAGTGACATCAACTTGAAGAGCCGCCTGACACCTCTTGATTAATAAGTCTGAAAAGATGAGCCCATCATGAGGAGACGCCATCAAAAGCAGCCGGCCCGCAAAAGCTTCCTGGACAACAAAAAACCTAAAAATAGTGCCCGGCCTCATGAGAAGGGTAGGGCGATTCATGATAAAATTTCCACCGTACTCGTCCGGTGAGAATTAGCGGGGTAACTTTGTAAGGGATTTCCCCCCTACCCGAGGCCCAGGAGCCCAGCCAAGCCCAACCCAGGACGTAAGGACACGGATCCAACCCACTAAGAGGATCCCCTGTACACGACCTGGGGGGGGGGGACGGTGCAGCAGAAGATGGGACTCGTCAGGACTCTTTGGTCTAAGGTTACTCAAATAATGTCCAGTCATCGAGTGCCTGCCCACATAGCAGGTGCAACTTGCATAGGATCACCGATCTGCTAATAGAGAAAGCATAGATGGACCAGGAAAATGGCAGACCAAGGGGAGAAGGCTAGAGAACCATGTTACATTTAATGGCTCTGCCAGCCGGGCGGCACACCATATTAATGGAATCGTTGCATGAGCACACTACATTTAAATATTTTGACAAAATGAACAGTACGATGACTCCAGATCTCATAGTGACATGCTTGATCTGCTCACCAAACTTATAGTATAAATAGTTGATCCCAGATACAAGGATACACTCTCTGGTTTTTTAAGCTTCCTTACTTATTTACTACACTCTAAGAACATCTACTGACTTTGGCATCGGAGTCTCTCTCGACCCCTAGGCCGCCCTCTCAAAGCCGTATACGTTCCTCTCTTTGCAGGGCCCTTTGTGAAGACCTGAGTTGTTGGAGCCTGGCCCAAGGGTGTGCGAAACACGACATCAATAGTTGTAATGATTAAATGAATAAGTTGAAAATTTGAAATTAAAAAGTGAAATTGTGTTGCCAAACAAATCCTAAATAATATCTTACGATAGAGCAATGTTACTCTTAGTTTTAAATTTTATCATTCTATATTCTATTCATTAAGATGACACATTTAAAGTAACTGTTTATTTAAGTAGTGATATCTCTTTTCCTCTAAAATTATATTAAATATTTCAAAAAGAGTAATGATACACCTACAAGTTTTTATAACTAGTTTACAATTTATGTTAAATATATTAATGTAATTGTAATACTTTATTAAAAAATCATTTTAATTTTACTTAATTATCCACAATTTTAAGTAGAGATGTAAACTAGTTATAGATGAATTGGTGCAGGCAAATACCAATGCAAACCAGCTTTTACCTAATAAGTCCATTAAATCCGCTACATTGAATTAGGCAAATGCATTGTTTTTCCTAACAGGCTATAGTAATTTTGCATGCTTGGAGAAAGACTATTCACTATCCATATTATTTTATCACTTATTTCTCTCTCACCACACTCACCCTCTCACTCGATAGATCACTGTGAAGGGAGAAAATCCATTATACTGGGCTCGAGTTGCAGTAGGGTATGGGGCAGGAGTCGGGTCGAGAATTAGGCCCAATCGTATCATCTAGTTTGGGCCGGTGAGGTAAAGGCCCAGATCAGGGCACGACTAGGAGGCTCGGTTCGGGCTATGCTAATGGGACGGAAGATACGGATAAAGACTAGGAGGGAACAACACGACATACGTCACCAGATGGATGGGACATAGGACGAAAAACATGCCGCATTTAATACGGCCCACAACAGAGGCCACGCCGTATTTAATGCAACCTAGAATAGAGGTCGCGCTGCATTCAGTGCGGCCCAGAACGGAGACCATGCTGCATTCAATGCGGCCTAGAGCAGAGGATGTGCTGCATTCAATGTGACCCAAGACCTAAGCAGCGTACAGTAAGCCTGAGACCTTCGATGCTCTGTAAGATGACGACATAGAGGCTGCTCGGTGAATCAATTGCGCGGAGCTTATTATCCCTTGCTATGCAACACCCCACAAGGGTGGGGGCCTGGTCGGTAACTATAAATAAGGGCCAACTAATAGCAAATAAGGTAATGAGAAAAATCTAACACTATCGTTACGCATTATTATTTTGCTTTTGTTTCATCATCTTCTTCACCATACTGACTTAAGCATCGGAGGATCAACAGACCCCGAGGTCCCACCCCCCCCCCCATAGTTACTGTGCACGTGATCGCTCCTATACTGGGGGTGTGAAGTTGCCCAGGCCCGCAAAACACGACATCAATAGGGGAGCCGTCTACAGGATCTCTGTTGTCCTATAACTAGCGTGTCCTTTGTATGCCGGCAACAACCCACTCCCGGCATTCGTTGCGTGAAAGGATACAGTCCGAAGCAGTGGAAGCGAGGTTTAACCAGCAAAATGAAGTGATATAGAAACACATGGCAGATATGGAGGCTCTCTGACAGGAGAACATTGCTTTACGAAGAAATGTCAAAGAGACTGAAGCAGACCAACAAAGTCATCATTCTGGGGACCACCCCCAGCATAATGCAACTGCCGCAGAGGAAGAACGACGCAAAATGAATCTACAAAACCAGATGGGAGTAGCGAAGCAGATAGGTCAACCCACCACGGTGGATCAGTTGCTTACCAACGCTGAACTACCATACAACACAGGGATTATGGCCGTACCAATACCTTCAAGGTTTAAAGTTCAGATGGAAGTGTATGACAGGACGAAGGACCCATTGGAACACCTTGAGACCTTCAAAGCACACATGACTCTCCACAGCTTCCCAAGTGAGATAGCATGTAGGGCGTTCCCCCTTACCTTAAAGGGGGCGGCGCGAGTGTGGTTTGTTTCCTTACGTCATGGAACTGTAGACATCTTCAATGAACTGGCGCATCGATTCTTGACGCAATTCATGGCCAACCGGATGAGGAGAAGGCCGGCTGCCTATCTATTGACTATTAAGCAAAGGGATGACAAGAGCTTTAAGTCATACCTTTCCCGCTTTAACAAGGAACGGATGATGACGGATGACCAAGATGAAAAGATCACGTTGGCATCACTATTAGGAGGAATCTGGCCTCACAACCCCTTTGTGACAGAAATCGCCCGCAAGATGCCATCAACTTTGAGGTAGTCTATGCACCGGGCAAACAGTTACATAAACGGAGAGGATACCCTCCAGGCATTAACGGCACCCAGGAAGCGTGACTTGGAGAGGGCAGACAAATGACAGAGTGACATCAAGGGTCGGACCAAGGAGCCCGCCAGAAAAGGGCTTACGAAGTCAAAGGCAAGGGGAAACATGGCCCTCGCTTACACTCTAGTTTGAAAGTAAAAGCCAAAGAGGACCTGAGTCGGAAGGAGAGCGAAGACAGGATTCGTTGCGACCCAAATATTGCTCCTTCCACAGGAGCAATGGACATGACACTCAAGATTGTTATACAAAATGGGGAAGATCTGACGACCGAGAGACCCGAGCCGAACAATACAACAATGAAAGAAGTGAGCCACAGCGAGAATACCACCCCTACTCCCGGAAAAAACCAAGACAGAAGCCCCGTCCGAAGAAACCAAGACCGAAGCCCTGTTCGGATGGGCCAAGACCTAAGCCCCATTCGGAGGAATAGGGGTACAGTTCGCATAAGCTATAGCCGGCCCGTAAAGACCAAAGCCATGCTCGAGGGAATCATGGAAGCCCCGAAAAAAGAAGAACCACAAACTCCCGTATAAAGAACCTGCGGCAAGGGAATTCGAGAAGGGAAGAACCCCCCATAAGGGAAATCAACACCATAGCTGGAGGATATGCTGCTGGGGGAACGACTTCTTGGGCTCGAAAAGACCATGCAAGGAAGGCCAGGTACGAGGAAGTATTCTCTACCCAACGACCATACCACAAAGACCCTTCCGAAGAATATCTGGTAACATTCGGTGAAGAAGATATAGTGGGATTGTCGCGACCTCATGACGATGCGATGGTAGTAATGGCACAAATAGCTAATTATCGGACCAGAAGGGATTGATTGTTAATGGCAGTTTCGTGGACATCCTTTTCTGGGAGGCTTTCAGTAAAATGGGAATTACTCCCGACAGGTTATGACTGGCACCCATGCCCCTTAAAGGCTTCACAGGAGATATTGTCCAACCAGTCGGAGCAATCGCTCTGTCCGTACTGGTAGGCATGGCTCCTAGAACCACATCTCTCATGATAGACTTCTTGGTAGTCAAGGCCCCTTCTTCATACAATGTGATACTCAGATGCCCATCCTTGAACCAAATGAGGGCTATAACTTCCACGTATCACCTAAAGGTAAAATTCTCAACCTCATCCGGAGTAGGAGAAATGCGGGCTAAACAACATATCGCGAGAGATTGTTACACCAGAGAGATGAAGTCAAAAGCAACCGTCATACAAACTCTAAAGTGAAACCCCAAGGAAGCCATCAAGCCGGCACCTTCTGCTCGGACCTAACCAAAACATGAAGTAAGAAATGAAGAGGCGGCGAGGGAGGCGGAACTCGACGAGGCTGCCCAGCCTCCACCTCCCGCAGTAACCACACTGGATCACGAAGTAAGGGACGAAGAAGCGCTAAGGCAAGCAGAGCCTGACGAGCCCCTACTCTTGGTAGCAATGGATCCCGAGAACCCAGAGCGATCTGTGCGAATGGGATCCAAAATTTCTGACGAGCTTAGCCAATCAATGAAATGCCTACTTCTGGAGCACCGCAACGTCTTTGCCTGTGCCATGATGAAATGCCAAGTATCGACGGATCGGTAATAGAGCACTGGTTCAATGTAAATCCTGAAGCCAAGAGAGTCAAGCAAAAATGCCATAGTTTCAGTTCAGAGAAGTATGCAGCCGTTGCTGAAGAGGTAGAACGCATACTCGCTGCGGGGTTTATTCGGAAAGTTTACTATCCCGAATGGCTCTCTAACGTTGTATTGGTCAAGAAGCGAGTGGGAAATGGAGGATGTGTGTCGACTTCACCGACTTAAACAAAGCCCATCCCAAAGATAGTTTCCCTCTTCCAAGGATTGACCTGATAGTAGATTCGATAGCCAAACACCCATTGCTCAGCTTCATGGACGCGTACTCTGGCTACAATCAGATCAGAATGAGTCTCGAGGACGAGGAGAAAAAGGCGTTTATCACCGATCGTGGACTTTATTGCTATATGGCGATGCCGCTCAGTCTCAAGAACACGGGAGCAATGTACCAGCGCTTGGTCAACCGAATGTTCAAGAACCAGATTGGGAGAAACATGGAGATCTATGTAGACGACCTTCTGGTTAAGAGCAAGAGGGCTGAAGATCACCATGATGACCTCCGTGAAGCTTTCACAGTACTGAGAAAGTATAGAATGAAGCTAAACCAGCAAAAATGCACCTTTGGAGTCGAATCGGGAAAATTTCTGGGCTTCATGGTCTCTGAGTGAGGAACCGAGGCCAATCCTGGGAAGATTAGGGAAATTATGGATATGCACCACCAAGGATTATCAATGAAGTCCAGAAGCTGACAGGAAGGGTAGCTGCCCTAGGTCGCTTCATTGCAAGGTCAACCGACCGGTTCCTCCCTTTCTTCAGTGTCCTTTGGAAAGAACGCGAATGGGAAAATGATTGTGGTAGGGCTTTCGACGAATTGAATGAGTATTTGGCTCACCCATCGCTGTTCAGCCAAACCACAACAGGAGAGGACTTGACCGTCTACCTGGCGGTGTAGCCCAATGTGGTATCCTCTGTGCTAACCCAAGTGGAGGAAGGTGTTCAACACCCGGTTTACTATGTGAGCAGAGCCTTTTGAGGGGAAGAAACTAGATATCCCCGAACAGAGATGCTGGCCTTCGTTTCAGTAGTCACTGCCAAGCAGTTAAGGCCTTATTTTCAAGCTCACCCCGTAAAGGTCCAAACTGATATTCCCCTGTGAAAAATATCGCAGAAACCAGATACTTCGAGTCGAATGACTAATTGAGCGATTGAGCTAAGCGAGTATGAGGTCGAGTATCTTCCATGAATGGCAATAAAATGACAAGTACTAGCAGATTTCGTAGCTAAATTCTCAGATTTTCCCGAGGAAATGGTCATCAGGCCCAAGGGCAAGCCATGGCAGGTTTACGTCGACGGCTCATCCTGCCGAACATGGGGCAGAGTGTGAAAAACTGGATTACGCGCTCAAACTCGGATTCAAAGTCACTAAAAACGAAGCCAAGTATGAGGCGCTCTTGTCGGGTCTAACAATTGCCAGGTTTATAGGCGCAACTGAAGTTGAAGTGAAAGCCGACTCTCAGATAGTGGTGGGGCAGGTGACCAGAAAGTTCGTCAGGAAGGGAGAAAATCTGAAAAATTATCTTCAACGGGTTGGAGAAGAGCAGCATCTCTTCCAGTATTCTATTATCCATCACATACCAAGAGGAGAAACATGGAGGCGGATTGGCTAGCCAAAACGGCCTCAGGGCAAGGACAAGTCCCACTCTCAGATCATGTGGTAATCCGAACTATTGATATGGCGACAGTAGGAGTCCGAGTGTCGACTATCGAGGTTCTACAACCCCAAGAATGGGCCACTGATATTTTAAAATTCCTTCAAGAGGAAATCCTTCCGGACGTTTGGGAGGAAGCCTACAAGATTAGGAACCAAGTGGCCAGGTTCACTATAGTAAAGGGACTCCTATACAAAAGTGGCTACGCCGAACCTCTGCTTAGATGCATCTCTTTCGAACAAGCTCAGTACATATTGGCTGAAATTTATGAAGGAGTTTGTGGGAATCACGCGAGCAGGAGGGCATTGGCATTACGAACTACTCGAGCAGGATACTACTGGCCTAACGCTCACAAGGATGCCGACGAGTTCGCCCGGAAGTGTCTTAAATGCCAAGAAAATGCCCCTATACCTCGTTGCCCTTCCAAAAAACTCACTTATGTCACTGCCCCATGGCCCTTCGCCCAATGGGGGTTGGACCTCATTGGCCCTCTCCCTGCGGGCAAAGGAGGAGTATAAAGCACAGGAACCGAGCCATGAGCTCTGACCTGCTAATAGCTATTCTCAACGCAATCTAATTGACTTGCCGAGTTTCGTGCAAAAAGAAAAAAGGAAAGCATTGGTGAGGGAGCAGGGCCCTCGAGCTCTGCCAACCTATAAGTGCCAATCCACAAAGCATATAGCACAGGAACTGAGCCATGAGCTCTGACCTGCTAACAACTATTCTCAACGCAGTCTAAATGACTTGCCGAGCTTCATGCAAAAAGAAAAAAGGAACGCGTTGGTGAGGGAGCATGGCCCTCGGGCTCTGCCAACCTATAAGTGCCAATCTACAAAATATAAAGTACAGGAACCGAGCCATGAGCTCTGACCTACTAATAGCTATTCTCAACGTAGTCTAAATGACTTACCGAGTTTTGTGCAAAGGTACAAAGACAAACGACCAGGTATACAAATATTTGTCTTATGAATAAAATCCCATTTTCGCAGGATTCTAGCTCGGTCACCTAACTAAGCTCGTAATTAGCGGGAAAAGGCAACAAGGAAAATTTTACATTGACCACAGCGGGACAAGAGAGAGGTGTAGTACAAAAAGTCTACGAAAGAAAAACAAACAAAATTCTTTATATCCCAAACAAGGTTACAAGCAGGGCAACAAGAAAACTTTTACATCGACAAAGTGGGACGAGGGCAAAGTGTACTACAAAAGGTCTACAAAAGAAAAAAAAAAAAAACAAAATTATTTGTATCCCGAACAGGGTTACAAGTAGGGCAACTATGAAAATCTTACATCGACCATGGTGGGACAAAGGTACAAAAAAAAAACTACTACAAAATTCAAACAACAGCAGTACAAAGTCTCCATCAATCAGAAAGGCATTGAGTGGGAACCCCGCCTTGGCCAGGCGGGGTTGGGAAAACGGTTAAAACCTCCCCTAGGGAAGACGGGCGCCCTGTAGATTCAGCGATGCATATCTTTCTTTCGTGGGAGAGAGGTCCGGCGGCACCTTTTCAAGGATCTCCGAGACGCAAACTGGGATTCAGGGTTGAGCCGGGAGGCGACAGCGTCTTTAGCAACAGAAGGTCAGTGGGGAAGCAACTTCTAAGATTTGATTGCTCCCCTGAACTGTTTGTTCCTACCCTCCTCAGCCATGGGTGCCGCGCCACCGCCTTGATCGAGCACCATACAGAATCTATGGGATGCAGGTTCTAGTTCAATGCTCACGGATCTTGACCCCCATAAGTAAGGGGGCAAGAACAAGCGAGGCGTCATAAGCAAAAGGGCAAGGATAGGAGATGTGTGAAGTTTGTTTTGTTTGCAACATCCGAATCGCCATAACCAATGGCATCCTGAGCACTAGGATAGAAGGTGTTGCCCCCCATAAACTACAGGAGGGAAGAAAGAGGCCATGGGAGGTCGGCAAAGTTGGGAAAGAAGAGAGAGGGCGGGGTTGGACACATTCCAGTGGAAGACAGAAAAGCCCCTTTTTATAGGTGGGAATGACTCTGGGCGTCCCCAGGGCTCCACGACTCCTAAGAGCTCCCTGGGCTCCCACATGTCCGTGGGGCCTCCCGGGTTGTCAACGCGTCCCTCATGATAATGTAGTTAATAAGGAGATTGATTACGGAAAGTCGCAACAATCAAGTTATACAGAGTCCAGGGTGCAGTTAATAAGGAGATTAATTACGGAAAGTCCCAACATGCGAGTTACAAAGAGTCCAGGGTGTAGTTAATGAGGAGGATTGATTGTGGGAAACCATAGTCGGCGCATAAAATGGGTTTTAAAGGGCGATTAAGGAAAAGGTTAAATGCAAAACTTAAGTCATGGGCATGATAATAACAGTTGGCATGACTATGCCGACAGAAGCGAAACAGCATTCAAATCAAACAAGGAAGGAAGAGGTGTCAGTAAAAAGTAGCTCCAAGATAAACATAAAATTGACAGTAAATCAAGATGCCCACGTGCGTGCATATGATATCGTATGACTCGGTAATCACTTGGACAAATATGGTTGTTACACGGTAGAATTCCCAGGTAGGGTTTACATTTAAAGAACCAAAGAATGCGAATTGACGTCATGCACCCGCACTTACGTGAAAACACAACGGAAATTTAGGCCAATATGTGGAAGTGCCCTCCAAGCAAGCAACTTCGCAAGGGTATCTGCTCGGTACGCGACAATGGCTGCCGCACGAAAAAATGGGGGGTAGACAGAACTATGCCAAAGGTCCCGTACGGGGTTAAAAACGGTGGAAGTGGCACCCACGCCATTACTACAAATCCATGCAATATGGAAACTTAGCAGGAATTAAGATCCTTATGTAGGAGAGCCTTGCTCGCCATTCGGTTCAATGACATTTGATACCAACGAATTGCGACAAGCGAAGCAAAAAAAAAAAATCACATGTGCGCACCAAGATAATGGGATCATTATCATTACAGTAGGCGGATTTACAAAAACAAACAAAAAAATAAAACAAAACACAACAACAACAAAAACTGGGAATTAAGAGGGGGCGCCATGAAAAGCCAAGGGCATTTCCTTTATACCCCATGTCAGCATCTTCTCGTAGGCCTTCACATTTGGTGCAATCCCTCAAAGATTCAAAGTGTTAAGATCTATCTTGGGGTTCTGAAGAAGCATTCCCTGAAGACGCTCAAGGCCATCCCTTTACCCGTTGATCCAAGCCTAGTTGCGGAGGGCAAGGGCCCTCATGAGTTGGGATTCCAGCAAGTCTGCACGACCTTGAGTTGCCTTCAAAGAGGACTCCAGGCAGGAAACGGAGGCACGGGCTACAGCCTTGGTTGTGATTCAAGATTTGGCTATTCCCATGTACCGATAGAACATACGAACCTGAATCCGGGTCGCACGCTTCTTCTTAGCCGCTAGCGTCTCAATTGTTCCCTCACTTTGCCTTAATGCTTCCTGAGTGAACTCCAGCTCGTTGTAGCTCGGTCGCGCATCTTTCCTCATCCGCCAACGCTTCGGCAACCCCAGTGCTCCTCTCCAAACCTTGCCGAGCAAAATCCAACTCACGCTCCATCCTCTAAATGTCAGTACGAGCATTTTCCCTCTCAGCCAAAAGGGTACCAGATCAGGCTCGAAGGTCCTCGAGATCTTTCTGTGCGGACTCCAAATCTGTGACCTCTGAGGCCATTTTAGCTTGGAGTGTGTCTATCTCCAAGCCCTTAAGCTGGAGCTCCTTGCCCTTAAGCTCGAGTTCTAGGCCCATAATCTTCATCAACTCTCCCATCTCCTTATTCAGCTTCCTCTGATCGCGAATCTTCTCAAGGCGGAGCACATTGCTCTCTCTCAGGGACTCATTCTCCACTTCTAAAGCCTGTTTCTCGTTCAACAACTTCACCACACGAAGATTCAGCAACTTGTTCAACACCCTCCTAAGTCTTGAAATCCTCTTCTAGAGCCTCTTGCTCTCGGGAAAATAGATCGGCAAACTGCTCAGCAGCCTGGGAAATCAACGTCAACCCAGATTCGTTAGCAAAAAAGGGAAGGAAGAACAAAAGGAGAAATGATTGTGCGTGAAGAACACTTACATTGGCAAAAAGGGGCTTGAACCTCTGGGCGTGTGATTCAAAATAAGCTACCACGGCATTCGCATGGCTGGGCCCGGGACCCTGTGATGTCCTTGGCTCAGACGAAGAAGATGGCTCGGCATGCATCAATGACATAATAACCTCCGCATGTGTGGGAGGTGGGGTATTTTCTCCCTCATTTAGAGAAGAAACCTCAATGGGAGGATCCTGTGGAAGGAAAAATTGAGAGCCTGGCAGACCCTCAGCTTGGGGTGAGCTCTCACCCTAAATGGCACCCTGGCGAAGGGGGCTGCAGCTCGGGGAAGGATCGTCCTCCGCCTCCACTGTCACGACGCCTTGTTGTAGAGGAGAGGGCTCAGCCTGAGGAACCTGGCATTCCTGAGTCAAACATCTGGCTCAGCATAAGGTAAGCCAACAAGTCACGAATAAAAGAAGAAAAACAGAGAATGAAGAACAGATACCTGGGCAACCTTTGCCGAAGGAAGAGTTTGTTCTGGGGTCGTTGAGGGGCCTGGCTCGACAATTGGCGCCAATACTGGTAAGGGAGCTGGGATCTCAGGAGGAATGGGTTTTGTAACCCCCTGGGAACTTGGCTCTAAGGTCTCCGACCTATTGGCAACCCCATCGAGGCGCGTCTCCATAGCCTCTGGGAAACCTAGTCCCTCGCCAAAGGAAACCTCCATCTCCGAAGGTAGAATGGTAGGAATGGGGATCGGGGAGCCACCAGAGTGAGCCGGACTAGAGGGCTCTAAAACTGGAACGGGGGGATAAAGAAAACACCCTTCTAAAGACGCTTCATACTCGACAAGCATCTCCTCAAACGGGGTTGGTCGCTTGCGTTGGGGGTCTTCTTCCTCGAGAAAAGCCTCCTCAAAAGAAGTAAAGACGCCCAGTGCCTGCGTCGTTCCCCAAGACTCTGGGCCTTCAAAATTCGAAGCAAAGAGAGAGGCAACGGCAACTTCTGCACCTCCTTCCTCCGCAGGACCTATTTTAGAAGGGTGAACGCCATTACCCACGATTCAAATGGATTTAAGCAAAAGGAAAGAACTTGAAAATTCACGATGGTTTACCTCCAGAAGGGCCGATATCTTAAACGGCTAGGCAGGAGCTATCCTTGGGAATAGCTCGGTGGGAGCTATCCTTAGGAACAGCTCGATGGGAGCTATCCTTGGGAACGGCTTGGCGGGAGCTATCCTTGGGTACAGCTCGATAAGAGCTGTCCTTGGGAGCAACCCGGCCAGAATCACCTTCAGGGGCAACTCGCTGAGAGTCCTTTCCCCCCTTATGAGTGGCGTCTGGTTTGATGGTACTTGGCAAAGTGGCTGGAATCTCCTTGGAAGGAATTAATTGGGTGGGGACAAATATCTCCTCCTTCGTGCGGGAACGCTTGGAATGGCTACCTTCGAGAGGGGAGGCTGGGCGACGTTTCTCCCTCGTTGGGGAAAGTGAACCCGATAAGAAGTCCCAACCCAACACATGGTTACGGGGCGGGAGAACGAGATAACGACGAATGAAGTCGTTGTTTAGTAATGCATCAGTCTCAGCTAGGTCTGGATGAGCCAATACCCAGGATACTACCGAGGCTATTCTAAATTCCTCCCTCTCCGACAACGTAATTGCGAGAGACTTAGTGGTTGGGACCTTACCCCAAACGGATCGGACTGGGAACTCGCCATATTCCCTCTCCCCCTCGAGGCATTCCCAACTAGTACCCCTTACAAAGAAGAATCGCCGATGTCATTCCTTTATTGAAGAATAACGCCTCTCCAAAGTGGTGAAGCATCTTTCGGCGGAATAAGATTCGAAGCTACAGCAATTCCCGTCAAGCCGATTGATTCAGTACACGCTTAGAAACTCATGGGCAGTTAGGTCGGGGTAATCTTCTGAGCCGCTCAGAAAGACCCAAAAGGCCACACAACTAGCCAAGAGTAAACGTCAGGCATTAGGGTTGAGTTGCGCCGAGGCAAGTTTCAGGAACTCTAGAACATCGCGCACTGGACGGCAAAATGGAAAACCCAATAGAAAACATATGGGGATAAAACGCCGCCGCCATCGCCAGGCCCTGCACGTCCACCATGGTGACTCAAGATGAGGGGACTTCCACAATGGTCCCATCGGGAAGGGGAAACTCCCTGCAAAACGCATGGAGTTCAGTTTTAGTCATGGTTGAGGTCCATCGATGCCCTGCAAAGTAGTTGAAGCGAGCTTCATTGGTACTCAACTTAAACATGATGAGAGGAGACAGGAGAAACTAGAAGAATGGATGGGAATTCAAGCAAACGGGAAGAACAAGACGAAAGCAGTAGAGAAGAAGAAAAGAAGAGACGGAAAATGGATATAAATGGGGGACAACAAAGGTGTCTTTTCGAGCGACAACACAAG